>NC_087475.1:126307825-126663854 GCF_036417665.1 Passer domesticus | reverse complement strand
CACCCAGAGCTGGATGTTTAGCCTAGCAGGGACAGAAAGCTTGAGGTTTTTACTCTGAAAACATAAGAATATATCTGCAATGAGCCCATACATTAGATGCTTTCACTCTTTAGAAGCAGCTAAAGTGTGAAAAATGCCAATATTTGCGTTTTCACTGCCAGTTCCCAAAGTGAACACACTGAGATGCAAGATTGGGGCAAATTGCTGCTTCTTTGGACACAGCCAGCTCCTCTCAGTGCTGCCGTGGGCTTTAAATGAAGGAGGAGGGATGGCCACAGACATCAGGGAGCATCTTGGAGAGGGAAATCATCAGGTGCTGGGCAGGCTGGAGGCTGTGATCCATGGAAACACCCAGCTGCTCTCGGGGAATTGTCTCCTTTGAACACCAGGGATGTTTTCTGCTCCTTCCTCCCCCCAGTTCCTCCCGGAGAAAAGCACTGCCGAGCGGAGGTGGGGACAGAGATTTCCAAAGGATGCTGGCATCCTGAAGGGACAAACAAAACCCGTGGGACGTTTCCTCCTCACCGCTGAGAAGGGTTTTGGGTCTCTCTTGTCTCTCCCTTTGTCTGCAGCTGAAGAGGGGCTGGGGCTCCCGCGCTGGGGAAGGCAGTAATTGCTTTTCCAGCTGCATTTCCAGCATCCCCTGCTCCTCCCTGCGAACCAGGAGACTTTATGGAGCCTTTCACGGGGCACAGGGTCACCCAGAGAAGGGCCAGGGCGTGGGCACAGAGCCGGGGAGGATTCCGGGTGCCCGTGGCACTCCCCTCTGGGCACTGCTGTGGGTGCTCAAGCACTTGGCTGCAATTTCTGCAAGAGCACAAAGCATGGGTTTTGGGGGTAAAAAACACAGAGTTTGATTTGAGGAACACCTTTAATGTTCAAATGATTGATGAGGCAGAGGGGCAGGAGGAGGGAGAGGAGTGGAGGGGCAGAAGGGGAGGACAGTTCTCACCAAGGCTTCCTCTGCTGCAGGACCTGGCAGGCAGGACACACACACACAGACATTTCCCCCATTTTCACTCCATAAAAGAAGTTCTGCCGCTGTTGAGCTGTTGAGGATTGTCTCCAAAGGGAAATGGAATCTTTTCCTTGGGGTGAACCACAAGAGAATGTTGCCACATCCTGCTTCTTATGGCTCATAAGCAGAAGGAGGGGAGGAATGACTGGTTAACTGTTTGACCTCAGCTGGGGAGGAAGAAACCTCCCAGGAAACCTCAGGAACTCACCCCGCGAAGCATGCAGGAAAATGGCACAGATCTGGCACCTTAATTATATGCTAATGACATCCGAGCAGGAAGAAAAGCTTCAGAGGTCTGAGGGAAAAATACCTGAGTGAGCAGGGTTGTGCTCACAGACACTTTGTGACAGCCATTCCCCCTTGCTTTTTGTCTTTTTTTTTTTTTTTTTAAGCATTAAAGAAACAAAACAAAACAAAAAAAAGAAGCAGACCGAAGAACCAGGTGAACCTTTGGCATTTGTGTTTGATTTTCAGCCCCGGAGCACAAACTGAAAACAAAACAATCCTGCTGCAGAGAGTTCTGCCCAATGTACAGACCTTCAGTGACCCTTCTGTTCATAATGTTTTCCTCATTCACTTTTAGCTAAGACTGCAAATGGTCCTCACCCATCACCTTCGGGTCAACTTGTCTGCAAAATACTTTTTATTTCCCTATAAATTTATTTGCTCCACCTTGATTAAAAAAAATCAGCTAATATAAATATGTAGCAAGTTTAAGAAAGTATCCCCAGATATGCAATCCAAGTATCTGGTATGATTTTTTATTTAACTTGCTGGTTTTTCTGAACTATTATTTCCCAAGGACTTTGCACTACACCTGGATGCTCCCAGAGCCCTCTGCTCACAGCAGAAGCTGATGATGACAGTTTTACTAACTCATATTTACATCCATTCTCACCTGGTGCATTTTTTGGGACTGAAATTGTACCAAAAAACCCCAATCAAAGCCATCTCAGGATGGCTATTTTGTTTTTCAAATTAGATGGGGTCTACAATTCTCAGCAAGGGCAGTGTGACAATCCCTTCAGGTTTTATTTCAGATTTGTACAATACTGATACTTGTACAATAAATTGAGTTTTGTTTTCTCCTTCGGGGCATAAATTGGGTTAAGGAGATTTCATTTATTGATTTGATTAAGAAAAGGTTCTAAATTATAAATTGCACTAAAAATAAGCCTTGTGTGTGTCCAGCAGCCACGGGACACAGCCCTCCCAGAGCTCTCAGCAAGTTTCTCTGCCTGGGGAAGAGTCTGAGGGCAGGTGTTTGTGCCACCTCCCTCCCTGAGCAGGTGTGACTTGATGTTCCTTTTGCCAGCTCGTGGGGCAGCTCTGGGCTGGAAATTATTAATTTCCTTTAGATGGCATCAGGGAATACAGCCACTGAATCAGCTCGACTTATTAAAGCCTTTAATTACCTTTGCCACATCCGTGTGATGTGATGCACTAAACAAAAGGCTTTGGGCTGGAATGGAAGAGAACAGGGGCCACAGCCCCAAAGGCACAGCATAAAACCTGCAGGATTTCTCAGGGAGCCAGGCTCCTGGTCCCCACTCCCTTTGTGGTGCTGCAGCAGCTCCAGCTGCTCCGTGTCCTGCAGCAGATGAAATCTGTCACGTGCAGCAGCTCCTCCGTGGGTCCAGAATGTACAACAACTGATTTGTGCCCACTTTTCCCCCAGCAGGACACCACAGAATCTCCTCGCTGCACTGCTGAGCTTCACAAAGCCCTCAGTTACCCCGGAGACTCCCGAAACCTGCCTGCAATTCCCATCCAAAGTTCCTGCAGGGAGAAACAAATCAACAGAGCCCATCTCCACGAGGAAAGCCCAAAAAATGCACTGCAGGGCTGGCACAGTGCACAGGGAACACCCCCAGAGGCCAGCCTGCAGGAGCCCCAAAGCCAAGGGTGCTGCAGACAAAAATCCAAAATTTCCTCCCAGTTCACCTCGGGGAGCTGTAGGAAGGAACGTGCTGTAGGTTTGGAACATGCAGAATCCAGGGGAGGACATCCCTCCTGCAGCTGGGAGCAGCCTGGTGTAAGGTGATGGCTGGGAAACACAGGAGATCCCAGAGGAAAAGAAGAAAAGGTGAAACACAGGAGATCCCAGAGGAAAAGATGAAAAGGTGAAGCACACAAGACCCCAGAGGAAAAGATGAGAAGGTGACACACACAAGATCCCAGAGGAAAAGATGAAAAAGTGAAGCACACAAGATCCCAGAGGAAAAGATGAAAAGGTGAAACACAGGTGAACCCAGAGGAAAAGATGAAGCACACAAGATCCCAGAGGAAAAGATGAAAAGGTGACACACAGGAGATCCCAGAAGAAAAGAAGAAAAGGTGAAGCACAGGAGATCCCAGAGGAAAAGGTGAAACACAGAAGATCCCAGAGGAAAGTATGACAATGTGACACACAGAAGATCCTAGAGGAAAAGATGAAAAGATGAAACACAGGTGATCCCAGAGGGAAAGATGACAATGTGACACACAGAAGATCCCAGGGGAAAAGATGGCTCGAGCTCTCTCCCTGCTGCCTGACACGTGGCACCCCATCTCCTGGGTGCTCCCGAGGCTGCTGAGCACACCAGCAGCAGCAGTTCCCCTGCATGGGGTGCCACTTTCTCTGTAATCCATCTCTAATTCCCCCAGTGTCTTGTTTCTCCATGCCCAGGAAGGAAGGAGGGGAGTTAGGGCCGTGCTAGGAGCCAGAGCTCCTGAGATGATGGAATTAGTGAGCAGCCCCAAAGCTCACTTCAGCAAAGGCTCCCAGGGCTTGATCTCTGTCCCTCTGCCACCAGTGGCCATGTCCCCACTAGATTTGGGGACAGCAGGAGCAGAGCTTCAGAGCTGACACCTCAAAAACCTCTGACTAAAATACTGTGACAAAACAGGGACAAACCTGTGGAGAGGCAGGCTTAACCCAGGTTAAACTGAGCAAAAACGACAGAAAAGCAGAGAGAAATAAGTGAAGGCACTGCACTGTTCAGTGCTGATGAAAATTAGCTAAGTTTTTTTGGTTTTTTTTTTTAGGTAAGTTTTATCAAGTTTCCCAGAAGATATTTGGAAGTTTTGGCACTCCTGTCCTGTCCTTTTGAGCAGCATCAGTGTGGCCTCTGGCAGAGCAGCCTCAGGGTGTCCCAGTCAGGCTCAGGGATCCATTCTCTGGAATTTCAGCTCTCCTGGCTGCAGGTCCAGCTGTGGGCTCCCAAACCACGTGGGGCTGCTCACTGAGAGCCCTTCCATGGCTCTGTTCTCAAAGATCACACCAAGCAGAGCAGGAACACAAAACACAGCAGTCTTCAAGGAGGGGGATGTGATCATCCCCCCAAAAACTGTCATGTGCCACCAGGACAGAGAGATAATTCCCTTCAGAGGAAAAGGCAGCAATTGCAGAGTCACTACAGCCCTTAAAACAAATATCCCAAAATATACTCGAGAAACAAAAGAGGAAACAGAAACTAGAAGGTGACTTTTGGATTAGCATTTTGGATTGGAAGAAAACCTCACCAGCAGGTTCAGAATCTCCTGCCCTGTGTGGTGGCAGCCACTTCCTTAGCTGCCTTTCCAAGATGAGAAAAAGAAAAAAGGAAAGGAAAAGGAAAAGGAAAAGGAAAAGGAAAAGGAAAAGGAAAAGGAAAAGGAAAAGGTAAAAGGAAAAAGAAAAAGGAAAAAGAGGGAAGGGAAGGGAAGGGAAGGGAAGGGAAGGGAAGGGAAGGGAAGGGAAGGGAAGGGAAGGGAAGGGAAGGGAAGGGAAGGGAAGGGAAGGGAAGGGAAGGGAAGGGAAGGGAAGGGAAGGGAAGGGAAGGGAAGGGAAGGGAAGGGAAGGGAAGGGAAGGGAAGGGAAGGGAAGGGAAGGGAAGGGAAGGGAAGGGAAGGGAAGGGAAGGGAAGGGAAGGGAAGGGAAGGGAAGGAAAGGAAAGGAAAGGAAAGGAAAGGAAAACAGTGTGATTTCCCTGGCATTTAAACTATTTGGGGTTTCTGTTTTCTGAGCTATCTGGATTGGATAACAGCCCTATCTCAGAGTTTTCATTGCTGCTCTCTCTGCTCTGGCCAGCTCGGCTCTGTGTCCTGCCAGGGTGTTGTGTTTCTGTGTCTCCTGACCAAATTTACATGGACCACGCTGTTTAACAAACTTTTGAAGCTGTTTTTCCCTCCTGCCAGTGTTGAAATGGATCTGCCTCCTCTGACTGACAGACCCACACAGCCCTGAATTATCTGGGAACCCATTCCTGGCTGACCCAAAGGCTTTTCCTCCCAGCTTGATGGAACCTTTTTGCTGCTAGAAGCACCAAAGTTTAGTCAAGGAAAAGTGCCCTGAATGGAACGTGGCCCCAACACCTTTTGGAGTTATTTTGGTTTTTTGGGGTTTTTTGGGGGTTTTTTTGGCGTTATTTTGGGTTATTTTTTGCTGTTATTTTGGTGTATTTTTGGGTTATGTCTAAATAAAACCTCTGGGGCTCCCAGGCACCGCAATCAAAGCTCCAAAAAGGGAAAAGGAGTTTGCCAGGGGTGTCCCTGAGCCGGGGGCTGGGTTTGTACCCCAGCAGGGGCTTAAGGAACGATTTAAACCTGGAATTTCGCAGCAGCCTGTCAAGGGGGACTGGCACAGCTAAACCCAGCCCTTCGTGTCTCCGGGAGATGCTCTGGGAAAAGGCTTCCGAAGCAGCACCGGGAAGGGTTTGAGTGTTTGCAAATTGCCTCCGAGCCTCGTTAATCCCGGCTCAAACGCGGGGCTTTGTGTTCTGATCCCTCCCCGCTGCAGAGCCCAGCTTAGATTTAAAGATTTAGGTTCAAAGATCCCCCCCAAACCCAGCACTCCCCTGCGGATGTGGAAATGGGGGGTTGGAGAGGGAAGGGCAGGAAACAGCGGGGATGCGGGTGTGGTTTCCCAAAGATCCCCAGCGGGAAGAGCTGTGGGCTCCCCCGGGATCCACCAGCAGCCTCAGCTCCCTGCACTTTGCCTTTCAGCATTTCGGAGTTTCCAGGGCCGCTGGAAACTCGGTGAGGGTCGGTTTAGAAAAGTTTTCGTGTTTCCCTCCCCACTCTGGAGAGATGAAGGGGATGGTTTGAGTTTCTGGCAAATCGTGGGAATTTGTTTCTCAGCGTGGCTGAAATGAATCCTTGCTACATTTCATTACCTCTACAACACAGAAACGAGACAGATGTGAGCTGCCAGGAGCAGGAAAATCTGTATTTTCCAGGGTTTTTTTGGGTTTTTCACAGCGAGCATCCCAGCAGCAGCAGCACATCATCCCGCAGGAACCTCGGGAGGAACAGATGAGAATCCTGCAGGCTCTCTGAACAATTTTGAGCCCAAACAGATTTTATTCCACAAACCTCCCGCTTCCAAGTGCCAGCCTGGAAATTCATCCCGAGGAGCAAAGAGGCTGGGAGGGAAAAAATGAGAAGGGAAAGCAGAAAAACCGCAGCGCTGCGTGGTGAAACCCCAAAGTCCTGAGCTGGAAAATCCTCATGGCAGCAGGGAAATCCATCCCTGGTGGAGATGTGCCCTCTCCCGGCCTCCCCGGCAACTCCTGCAGGGATAGAGGCGCAAAAACCTGCCCAGAAAATGATTCTGGGATGTCTCAGGTGGCGCAGCTCGGGCAGCAGAGCTCGGGAGCACGGTGGCATTTTGATGACACTATTGCTCTTTCCATCCTGGTTTGGTTTTTTTTTGTTGTTGTTGTTGTTTTTGTTTTTGGTTTTTTTTGGTTTTTTTTTTTTTTTTTTGATTTTTTTTTTGGTTGGTTGGGTTTTGGGGGTTTTTTGTTTTTTGTTTTTTTTTTCACTGAGAATTTTGACTGCTTTTCAGCAACTTCTTTTTAATTATGGAATATATATATATATATACACACACATATATATATACATATATATAGTTATATATAGTGAGATGTAAGAGACAAGGAACGTTTTGGAAGAAAAATCTGAGTTAATCTATAGAGGACAAAATCAACAGTTTGGCCATAAAATCTGAATTAATCTGTAGGGGAGACAATGGAGATTTTGAGGTTAAAATGAGGTAATTAGAAGTTGACAGGCAGTGAAAATTATGAGGGTAAAATCTGAGGCAATGCCCATGGTAGAGAAGGAATATTTTGAGGTAAACTGAGGTGATCAGTAGTGGAGAGAAACAGAAAATTTGGGGGTAAAACTTGAGCAGCTCTGTAAAGCTACAATGAATATTTTGGAGGGAAAATCTTATGTTACCCAGAGGGGAGAGAATAAACATTTTGGGGATAAGACAGTTAATTACGGGGTCTCTAGGTCATTAAATGTATGTCAAGGAAAGTGATTTGAGCTAGGAGTGAGTGGGGAGCCCTTGGGGTTTGCCTGCTTAAGGTTTTGGGGTGCTCTCTGAGGTTTTGGGTGCTCTCCGAGGTTTTGGGGTGCTCTCTGAAGTTTTGGGAGAGCTTCTGAGGCACAACTGCCGTGATAAACAACACACAGGACAGTGCTGTCTGCTTTTTTTTTAACCTTTCCCATCGGCTGTAAAAGCCTCTTGCCAGATTTGGGATTCATTTCCCCTCCCAGCAAAGCCTTGTGTTGATTTTGCCCCTCAGCAGAGAGAGGCCGCGGGAATTCAGAATCAATTTCTCACTGAACAGAGCAAAAGCCAGATAAATGAATGTTTCTCACCATGGGCTGGGTCTCACTGCCCTCTCATGGCTGGATGGACCATGTGCAGCCCACTCCAGTGTCTCACCTTCCTCAGGTCCTGGCACGAACCAGCATCCTTGGTGTCCCTTGTTTTGTCCGAAGTACAATGATGAAGGACTGACTCACAGACAAATGGGGTTGAAATGGGGTGAAAATGGTTAGAATAAAATTTGACAAAGAATGCAGTAAGAAAAGAAGAACTTTTAATGGCTGGAATAGGTAGGGATGAAAATTCTGGAGAGAAGGGCACGTTTATGTTTGCGTTGGTGTCACCTCTGACAGATCAAACCCCACAGCGAGTGATCAGGGCGGAGCTGTGCCAGCCAGGATGCTCCGAATCCTTTAATTCCTTTAATTTACTGCTCCGATTCCTTCAATCCCTTGGATTCCCGTTTCCCGGGAACGCGGGCTGGCATTGGAGACCCCGAGGCGCAGCAGGGCCGGGACTGTGGGAACATGGAATTGTGCGGCTCACGGTGCAGGGACTGCCCTTGGGAAACATTTTAAAGCAGTATCCTACAACATTTTGGAGGATATTTCCAGAATTCCATTTGTAGCTGGATCTCGCTCCAAGTGCAGCAGCCAGGTGAGCGTTCTACCTGTCCCAACTTGTGCTCACCTTGGTACAGCCTGGGCCTGGAGCAGGTTTTCCAGGGAAGTGGAGATCACTGCGGACCGGTGCTCTGTGCAGCAGGGACTGGTTTTCGCGAAGCTGAGATGAACGTTGTGAAGAACCGGGAATGGGTTCGGGCCGGCACCGGGAGCGACCGCGGCTCACAGCCGGGACCGGAGCGGGCACAGCCGTGCTGCCCTCCTGTGGACACGCGCGGTACTGCAGCCCCGCGGGGCCGGGACCCCCGAGACTTCACCGTGCCATCCCTCGGGATCATGGAATTGCGCTGGTCACGGTGCAGGGGCTGCCCTTGGGACACATTTCAAAGCAGTACCCTATAACATTCTGGAGGTTGTTTTTTGAATTCTATTTTAGCTGGACCTCGCTCCAAGTGCAGCAGCCGGGTGAACATTCTGACCTGTCCAGCCCAATGCCTGGCTCAGCTGCTGCTGGAGCAGGTTTCCAGGGAAGTGGAGATCACTGCGGACCGGTGCTCTGTGCAGCTGGGGCTGGTTTTCGCAAAGCTGCGATGAACTTTGTGAAGAACCGGGAGTGGGTTTGGGCCGGCACCGGGAGCGACCGCGGCTCACAGCCGGGACCGGAGCGGGCACAGCCGTGCTGCCCTCCTGTGGACACGCGCGGTACTGCAGCCCCGCGGGGCCGGGACCCCCGAGACTTCACCGTGCCATCCCTCGGGATCATGGAATTCCGCTGCTCGGGGTGAGCAGCATTCTGGACACATTTCAAAGCAGTACCCTATAACTTTTTGGAGGCTGTTTTTTGAATTCTATTTTAGCTGGATCTCGCTCCAAGTGCAGCAGCCGGGTGCGGGGTCTGCCCGCCGCGGGCACAGCCGTGCTGCCCTCCTGTGGACATGCGCGGTACTGCAGCCCCGCCGGGCCGGGACCCCCGAGACTTCACCGTGCGATCCCTCGGGATCATGGAATCGCGCTGGTCACGGTGCAGGGGCTGCCCTTGGGACACATTTCAAAGCAGCATCCTACAACATTCTGGAGGCTGTTTTTTGAATTCTATTTTAGCTGGACCTCGCTCCAAGTGCAGCAGCCGGGTGCGGGCTCTGCCTGCCGCGGGCACAGCGGTGCTGCCCTCCTGTGGACACACGCGGTACTGCAGCCCCGCGGGGCCGGGACCTTCGGGGCTCGGCGGGGCGATCCCTCGGGAGCATGGAATTGCGCTGCTCGGGGTGAGGAGCTGCCGCCCTTTGGAGACATTTCAAAGTAGCATACTACAGAATTTTGGAGTCTGTCTCCAGAATTCTATTTTAGTTGGATTTCGCTCCAAGTGCAGCAGCCGGGTGAGCGTTCTGACCTGTCCAGCCCAATGCCTGGCTCAGCTGCTGCTGGAGCAGGTTTCCAGGGAAGTGGAGATCACTGCGGACCGGTGCTCTGTGCAGCAGGGACTGGTTTTCGCAAAGCTGAGATGAACTTTGTGAAGAACCGGGAGTGGGTTTGGGCCGGCACCGGGAGCGATCGCGGCTCACAGCCGGGACCGGAGCGGGCACAGCCGTGCTGCCCTCCTGTGGACACGCGTGGTACTGCAGCCCCGCGGGGCCGGGACCCCCGAGATTTCACCGTGCCATCCCTCGGGATCATGGAATCGCGCTGGTCACGGTGCAGGGGCTGCCCTTGGGACACATTTCAAAGCAGTACCCTATAACATTCTGGAGGCTGTTTTTTGAATTCTATTTTAGCTGGACCTCGCTCCAAGTGCAGCAGCCGGGTGAGCATTCTGACCTGTCCAGCCCAATGCCTGGCTCAGCTGCTGCTGGAGCAGGTTTCCAGGGAAGTGGCGATCACTGCGGACCGGTGCTCTGTGCAGCTGGGGCTGGTTTTCGCAAAGCTGCGATGAACTTTGTGAAGAACCGGGAGTGGGTTCGGGCCGGCACCGGGAGCGATCGCGGCTCACAGCCGGGACCGGAGCCGCGGGCACAGCGGTGCTGCCCTCCTGTGGACACGCGCGGTACTGCAGCCCCGCGGGGCCGGGACCCCCGAGACTTCACCGTGCCATCCCTCGGGATCATGGAATTCCGCTGCTCGGGGTGAGCAGCATTCTGGACACATTTCAAAGCAGTACCCTATAACATTCTGGAGGCTGTTTTTTGAATTCTATTTTAGCTGGACCTCGCTCCAAGTGCAGCAGCCGGGTGCGGGCTCTGCCTGCCGCGGGCACAGCGGTGCTGCCCTCCTGTGGACATGCGCGGTACTGCAGCCCCGCGGGGCCGGGACCTTCGGGGCTCGGCGGGGCGATCCCTCGGGAGCATGGAATTGCGCTGCTCGGGGTGAGGAGCTGCCGCCCTTTGGAGGCATTTCAAAGTAGCATACTACAGAATTTTGGAGTCTGTCTCCAGAATTCTATTTTAGTTGGATCTTGCTACAAGTGCAGCAGCGGGGTGAGTGTTGTGACGTGCCCAGCCCAATGCCTGGCTGAGCTTTTGCTGGAGCAGGTTTTCCAGGGAAGTGGAGATCACTGCGGACCGGTACTCTGTGCAGCAGGGGCTGGTTTTCGCGAAGCTGAGATGAATTTTGTGAAGAACCGGGAGTGGGTTCGGGCCGGCACCGGGAGCGGGTTCGGGCCGGCACCGGGAGCGATCGCGGCTCACAGCCGGGACCGGAGCCGCGGGCACAGCGGTGCTGCCCTCCTGTGGACACGCGCGGAACTGCAGCCCCGCGGGGCCGGGACCCTCCCGTGTGATCCCCGGGATCATGGAATTGCGCTGCTCACGGTGCAGGGGCTGCCTTTTGGACGCATTTCAAACTAGTACACTACAACAGTTTGGAGGATATTTCCAGAATTCCATTTGTAGCTGGACCTCGCTCCAAGTGCAGCAGCCGGGTGCGGGGTCTGCCCGCCGCGGGCACAGCGGTGCTGCCCTCCTGTGGACACGCGCGGTACTGCAGCCCCGCGGGGCCGGGACCCCCGAGACTTCACCGTGCCATCCCTCGGGATCATGGAATTCCGCTGCTCGGGGTGAGCAGCATTCTGGACACATTTCAAAGCAGTACCCTATAACATTTTGGAGGCTGTTTATTGAATTCTATTTTAGCTGGACCTCGCTCCAAGTGCAGCAGCCGGGTGAGCGTTCTGACCTGTCCAGCCCAATGCCTGGCTCAGCTGCTGCTGGAGCAGGTTTTCCAGGGAAATGGAGATCACTGCGGACCGGTGCTCTGTGCAGCAGGGACTGGTTTTCGCGAAGCTGAGATGAACTTTGTGAAGAACCGGGAGGGGGCTCGGGCCGGCACCGGGAGCGACCGCGGCTCACAGCCGGGACCGGAGCGGGCACAGCCGTGCTGCCCTCCTGTGGACACGCGCGGTACTGCAGCCCCGCGGGGCCGGGACCCTCGAGACTTCACCGTGCCATCCCTCGGGATCATGGAATTGCGCTGCTCGGGGTGAGCAGCACTCTGGACACATTTTAAAGTAGTATCCTATAACATTCTGGAGGCTGTTTTTTGAATTCTATTTTAGCTGGACCTCGCTCCAAGTGCAGCAGCCGGGTGAGGGATCTGCCCGCCGCTGTCACAGCCGTGCTGCCCTCCTGTGGACACGCGCGGTACTGCAGCCCCGCCGGGCCGGGACACCCGAGACTTCACCGTGCGATCCCTCGGGATCATGGAATTGCGCCGCTCAAGGGTAAGCAGCATTTGGACACATTTCAAAGCAGTATCCTACAACATTTTGGAGGATATTTCCAGAATTCCATTTGTAGCTGGATCTTGCTCCAAGTGCAGCAGCCGGGTGCGGGTTCTGCCCGCCGCGGGCACAGCGGTGCTGCCCTCCTGTGGACACGCGCGGTACTGCAGCCCCGCGGGGCCGGGACCCCCGAGCCCCCCGCGGTTCCATCCCACAGCAGAGACGGACAGGGTGCTGTGGGGCCAGGCACAGGGACACCGGGCTCCTCCTTCCTCTCTGCTGGGGTTTGCTCCCTGGAAATGACGTTCTAGCAGCCTGGCATGGTCCCTTCAGCCCTGTTTTTCCTGGCACAGCCTCCCCACTATTCCTTACTGGCACCTGCAATAAACCACCCCCCATGGGGTGTGATGGCAGCAGGGTCAGGGCTCCTATTGAATGCAGGGAGCCCCCGCCGCAGGGAATGATTGGCATTTGACTCCAGTGATTCAGAAGGCTGAACAATTGCTTTATTAAAATGATACAGTATTACATTAAAACTATATTAAAACTCTACTAAAGAGTACTAAAAGAATACTGAAGAAAAACCCGTGGCTGTCTGAGACAGCCAGGACGCAGCTTTGGCCCAATAGGCCAATTAATATTAACAACCATCATCTGAATCCAATTAAGAACTCCCTTCTGATAACCAATCTTCCCAACATGTGCAAAATAACAGGAGCACAGTATAGAGATCAGAATTGTTTTCTCTCTTGCTGAGGTTCCTGGCTGCAATTCCCATGAAATATCATTGGGAAGTTGTGCCTGCCTGCTCTCTATGAAGAGAGCTGAGGCTACAGGTTCCCTCCCCTTTTTAGGGCATTCTCCCAGTCCTGGAGTTCCATTGGAAATCACAGGTGTTATCTGACCTCTCCCTGTGTGTCAGGGCTCAGCTTCAGCAGGGACAGATTGTGGGGTCAGGAAAACAAAGCAATGAGAATGGTGGGCAGTCTTGGCCATGAGTGCCTCCCTGCATCCCCCCCAAATCCTCCCTCAGCTCCCCAGGGCTGCAGAGCTGCTGCTGCAGGGTGGCAGCTGGAGAGCAGAGACCACAAAACCTCCTGGATCTGGGCCTCAGGGCTGCTGTTTCAGGGTGATCCCGTGTCTTGGGGTTCCCAGCATTTGCAAGAACTTCTGCCCAGTCCCAGTGCTGGCTCCAAAGCTTTATTGGGGGGATAGGAGAGGGAGGAGAGGGGGGAGAAGGAGGAGAGGGGGAAGGTCACTGTCCCTAGGGCTGGAGGATGCTCTTCAGGAGTGTTTTCACCTGAGGGCTGAGCCTCCTGGGGAAGAGGATGTCGAAGTAGATGAAGAGGTCGCCCCTGCGCTGCGGGTCCTGGGCCAGCGGCATTCCCTCCCCCGGCACCATTTTGAAGTACTTGGGGCTGCAGAGCACAGGAAGGGGCTCAGAGGGGCTGTGGCATGGTCCCAACACAGAGCCACCATCCCCAGCCCCCCCTGCAGAGCCCCACGTGGCTTTCTCAGGTTATTTGCTCCCCCAGCTTCACCCAGGGCCTGTCCTCCTCCCAAGTGCCGCTCAGCCCTGTTTTCCCCTGGCACTTACTGCACAATGTCGTTGATGGGGATGTTCAGCAGCCTCCCATCCAGCGTCCACACATCCACGGTGCATCCAGTCAGTGCCTGCCGGGCGTGGAGGGGCACCAGGAGCTGCTGCTGCAGCCCCAGAGCCCAAAGGGGAACCCCCGTCCCCTCACCCGGCCCTTCACCTTTGCCAGGGAGATGCTGGCAACATAAAGGAGGTTGTTCTCCAGCCGTCTGAACCTTGGGTGGAGCTTCTCTTGGACAACAAAGGTGATGTCAGCTGGAATGATGTTTGGGCCCTGATTGAGGGGGGAAAAGGTCACAGAATCATGGGATGGCAGGATGGTTTGGGTTGGAAGGGACATTAAAATTCAACCAGTGCCACCCCCTGCCATGGGCAGGGACACCTTCCACTAGACCAGGTCACCCCACATCCAACCTGTCCTTGGAAACCCAAAAATTATTTTATACAGGGAAAACTGACACAGATTCCTGCTCCTCTTTTGTTGCTGTTTTCAGCTGGCTAGAGAGAAGGGAAAGGTATTTTCTTCCCTTGAGAGGAAAAGGAATCTTTTATCCAAGATGCCTGAACAGCCAAGGGCAAATCCAGAACTGTGTTTCTGCCAGGAAGAAAACCAGCCCTTTCAATTATTTTTAATTTAACCTGTTCTAAGGAAAATCCAGGCTCCTCAGACTGCTTCTGAGCTGAGTCTCTCTGCTGGGTTATGCTGCCAAGTGCCCTCAGCAGTGGGAAACCAGAACTTCTGCATGGAAGAACTTTTTCCATGGAGTGGGCACAGGACTGGAGCAGCTTCCCAGAGGGGGCATGGAGTCTCCTCTCTGGAGACATCCCCAAACCCACGTGGATGAGCTCCTGCCTGGGCTGGGGTGTTGGATGATCTCCAGGGGGGCCTTCCAAACCTGGAGATTCCGTGCTTACCTGGTCTCCCTCCTTCTCAAAGGTGACCCTGGTGCCACGCTGCCAGCCCGGCTGCACGTCAATGGTCAGGATCTTGTCCCTGATGGTGCTCGTCTGCCCGTCCTCGTTCATCACCTGGGCACAGGGAGGGTCAGCAGTGCTCTGCTCCCCCGAGGGAAGGGCAAGCCTGCCTCGTACTCCACGCCAAAAAGTGGCTGTGGGTACAAGTAGGATCGTGAATCAGATCCATAGAATCATCAGATCCATAGAATCATGGGATCATTTAGGTCAGAAAAGCCCTCCAAGATCATGGAGTCCAACTGTTCCCCCATATCCCCGAGTGCCACAACCACACAGCTCTAAATCCCTCCAGGAATGGGGACTGCACTACAGCCTGTTCCAGTGCCTGACCATCCTTTCAGTGCAGAAATTTCCCCTGATATCCAGCGTAAAGCTCCCCTGGCACAGCCTGAGGCTGTTTCCTCATGTCCTAGAGCAGGAGGGACTCAGGGCTGGGTGCAGGAGGCTGGGACAACAAGGAGGGGGACAGAGGTCACCAAGGGCACAAAAGGGAGGCACAATGCAGGGTGAAAATGGGATTATGGGAGCCCAGAACACACTGAGCTCCTTCTCCACCCCTCTCTGAGATCAGCCCTCACTTCCTACCAGCTCCCACATTGCCTCCCATGCTGAATTCCCTTTGCCGAGCCGGGGTGGGGAATGCTGGTCCAGCTCCTCCTGGCTTTGGTGCTAATCCCTACCTGCCACGAGCTCCTGGGGCAGGGCCATCCCAGCACCCCCAGCGAGGGCAGAGCTCACCCCAAAATCCCAGCCCCTACCCTGCGGGAGATCTTGATCTTCTTGGTGCAGCCGTGGAACAGGTCCTCGAGGGACACGAAGAGATCCCGCACGATGGGGGGGTCCCGCCGCAGGGCCCCCCGGCCCCGGGGCCCCCCAAAGGGCAGCAGCACCTCCGAGCCATCCTCGGCAAAGAACTCTGTGGGAGGGAGCAGGGGAACAGCCCTCAGAGCTCTGGGCTCTTCGCCTCCCGCCCGGAACCGCGCCGAGCGTTTTCTTCCCAGCAGTGTTTGTGGCAGCCTCGCCTCCCTAATGCCCCTTTGTGATGGGAACCCCAGAAAGGGTCACGGGAGCAGCTGGGGAAGGCTGACAGCCTGGCCATGCAGCTGCAGGCCTCCCTGGGGGAAGGCAGGATCTCTCCTGCAAGCAGCACAGGGATCTGAGGGCGGCTGGGCAGGGAAGCATTCCTGGGGAGCCTGGTGTTCACACCATGGAATCCTGCCACGAGCCCAGCCAGCCCCAGGTCTCCCAGCCTACCTGCAAAGGGGTTGTCCCCTCCAAAGAACTCCCTGAAGACTTTCTCAGGGTTGTTGTGGAACACGTATCCCACGCTCCAGGGGTTGTCGCCCGCGTACTCCAAGGGGATGCCACCTTTGAGCCCCTCTTCCCCAAACTTGTCGTAGATGCCTTTCTTCATAGCTGAGGGAACAAGGAAGCGTTGGGAAATGAGGGGGAGCCCCAGGCTGAGATCCAGCAGGGTGCAGGCTGGAGAAGGGGGTTCCCAGGAGTGGGGGGACAGACATGGGAGTGTGTTCCAGCCGGTTCCCAGCTGGGCTGAGGGACACGGAGCTGGTCCTGCCGGGCAGCAGGAGCTCACAGCCCCTTCCTGCCCCTCAGGCACAGGAAGGGGACACTCCGGGAGGGGACACTCCCACTTACGGTCGCTGAGCACATCGTAGGCCTCCGCCAGCTGCTGGAACCTCTTGGGGCCCCAGGGCTCCTTGCATTTCAGGGGGTGGTACTTCAGAGCCAACTTCCGATAGCTGAGGATCACAGGATGGCTCGGGTTAGCTTTGAAGCCCATCTCATTCCATGGGCAGGGATGCCTTCCACCGTCCCAGGCTGGACAGGGCTTGGAGCAGCTTCCAGGGATCCAGGGGCAGCCACAGCTGCTCTGGGCACCCTGTGCCAGCACCTCACCACCCCCAGTATCCCAGTGGGAGCCATTCCCTGTGTCCTGTCCCTCCATCCCCTGTCCCCAGTCCCCCTCCAGCTCTCCTGGAGCCCCTTCAGGCTCTGCCATGGCTCTGGGCTCTCCCTGGATCCTTCTCCTCTCCAGGTGAGCACTCCCCACTGACCCATTCCCAACCCAGCCCGGACTGCCCCCCGCAGCCCCCAGACCCTTTCCCCGGGGCGGAGCAGGGGAAGGCCAAGGACGGCCCCGGCCGGGCCCGCCCCGCTCCCACCGCCACCCCGGCTGCCTCCCGGCCCGGGGGGTGTCTCTGATGCCCGGGGTCCCTCACGCCTTCTTGATGTCGTCGGCTGTGGCCCCGCGCTCCAGCTCCAGCACGGCGTAGTAGTCCAGCCCCATGGCGTCCCGTTGCTATAGCGACGCGACTTCCGGTCCGCGCCGCGCGGGGCATCGCGGGAAGTGTAGTTCCCGCGCTCACTTCCGCACTCTGCCGGGCCCACTCAACCCTCACCCCGTATCTCTGCTTTCTTAAAAAAAAAAAATCCCCACGTTTCCATGGAAACACACGCAGGTGTTACCAAAGCAGCGGTTTATTTCACTCCGTACTGTGACAGTCGCTTTCACTGCACCCCCTCTCCCCCTGTATGCATTTATTTCCCCCCACTACAAACAGCGTTATTTTCAGTACTGGAAATGCAACCACAACATCACTGCAACACAAGATCCTCCCTAAAATAAAAATTGATCCCAGTTGTAGGAAAAAAAATATGACCTGTTACAAAAACACTGTGTGTGGAGCCTGGTCATGACAACAGCCTCAGACTTGTACACACACATCCCAGGAAAATCAGCTTGGAAGAGCCTTTCCCACACGCTTCTCCTTTATTTGGCCCCCTCAAACACTTAAAGGTCAGAAAGTTGGTATCTCCTCACTATGCCATCCCTGCAGCACGTGTAGATTTCCTTCTCCCAAGAAGCCACCTGAAGAAGGAAAAAACAAAAACAAAAGTAAGATGGGTCAGGCAGAAGAGCATTGCTTTTACCCTCAGGCTTCTCCCAGCACCCTTTATCCACACTTTTTACAGGAACAGAGCTGCTCCAACTCCACCACTGCAGCCAGCTCCTGCACAACCGAGATAAAGGCAGGGAATTCTGATTGATTTAGGATTATTCAGGCAGGAGAACAAAGAGGAGCTCAGAAGTCAGCTGTGTGAGGGAACGTGCCGAGGGGAAAATCCTGAGGGAAGGGCAGCTCCCCCTGCCTGGCAGCAGCTTTCCCTGGCCACCTTCTCCTCAGGGACACCCCCCAGGTTGCCCACCTTGTACACGGGGTCGCAGTCGGCCTCGGTGAGATCCAGGACATAGTCCAGGTCCTGCTGCACGATGAAGCAGGTGCCATCCCCTGCAGGGAAGGCACAGCAGCCAGTCAGAGAGGTGAGCCATGGACAGAAATCCCAGCGGGAAGAGGCTGGGACATTCCTTGAGGCCCCATTTTGGAGGGGTATCAGGGATGTGGAGGGTGGAAATCCCAAAGCAAAGGGGCGAGAGGACAATGCCCAAAGAGCACAAGGCTCCTTGACTCGACTGCGGGATTTCTAGGGGCACAAAACAGCCCTGGAATTACCTTGGCTGGCAATGAATCCATCTTGGTACGGCAGCAGGGAAAGCACTGGTGCTCCTGACCTGTGGATCACCTGGATTGGAGCACTAGGAAAAGAGCAGAAACAAGGGTGAGGATTGCTGCTCAGAGCAGCTGTGGCTGCCCCTGGATCCCTGGCAGTGCCCAAGGCCAGGCTGGATGGGGCTTGGAGCAGCCTGGGACAGTGGAAGGTGTCCCTGCCCATGGGAAGGGGTGGCACTGGATGGGCTTTAAGGTCCCTTCCAGCCCAAACCATTCCAGGATTCTTTCCTATGGACTGAGCTAGCAGGGAAAAGCAATAACACTCCACAGCTCAGCTCCAGTCCTGTGCTGGAATGAGGATCAGGGCAAATGTCAGGATCCACAAGAGGGAAAAGAAATGGGCAGTGTGGGAATGGGGAATACTGATGTTAAGAAGTTTTCTGCCCAATTTATCTACACGTATGTGCACACAGATTATGTAAATATACAATTATACACATTTTATATAACAATACAGCACACCAAAATAATGCAAGAGGCTCAGGATGCAAGGGGATGCACCCCTTGGAAGTGGCACTGCCTGGCAGCACCCTCTGCTGACTCTTTTCCAACCAAAACACTCACTCACTTTGTGTTTCTCACATCCAGCTGGTAGATGTTCCCATCCTGAGTGCCTGCCAGGATGTAGGTGCTTGACAGGAACGTGCAGCAGTTGAAGGCATCAGATCCAACGAAGAGGAACACCTGAGGATTTGGGAACAAACCAAGTGTCAGGCACGTGGAACACCCACGAGAGGGAAGCAGGCATTTATTTAGAAGACAGTACAGCTGCCACTGTTTAATTTTAAATACCGTTTTCCCTGTTCCCAAGTTAAATCCTGAGCAATTGTTACTCCTCACATAAAAATCTGTGCAGGAGGAAGGACAGAGAGCATCCCTTTATTGCACCAGGCTCTGGCCTCTCCTCCAGTTTAGGTTTAACCAGGCTCAGTTCCCCATCCCAGTGCTCTGACAGCCCCAGATCCTTACTGGCTGCCTGCTCTGCAGTCCCACTCCTTGCAGCTTCTTGTCCTCTCGAGCCAGCAGCAGGATTTTCCCTTCTGTCCCCACCTCGCGATCACCTGGCAAAAGGACAACAGGTCACTCCAGCAGCAGCTGCACAACAATTGGTGGGAGCAGAACCACCCAGCTGGGATCACCCCAGAGGAATTGTGGCCAGATTCCTCCAGATCCCGAGACAGCAGGAAGGCCAGAGCCCAGTCTTCATCGCTCAGCAGTGATGAAGTTGATAGGGCTGCATTCCACCCAGGCCTGGAGCGCTCTGTTCCCTTCCCACGGTGCCACATGGAGCAGCACTCCCAACACTTGGCATGACCTGGGCCAGACCTGATCAGCGTGTGCCGGGGGGGTGAGGGGGTTAAGGGAAAGGCCCTTACTGGGAGGTGTCTCAGGCGTGCCCAGGTTCAGGGAGCTGTCAGCAGCGGCCACGGCGATGCCGTTGACGGGAGAGCCGCAGTCGGCCACGACGCCCAGGCAGGCAGACTTCCCGCAGTCCCAGAGGCGGGCAGTGCCATCCCTGGAGCAGGACAGCACGTTCCTGCCCCGCTCCACAATGGCAGTGTCCAGAACACCTGCGGGAGAGCAAAGTCTCTGCTCATACAGACACAAACAGCACCCGAGCTGAGCCCCACTGCTGGCCCCAGGCCGCAGTCCCCAGCGACAGCAGTCACACACTGACAAGCTGTGCTCCCAGGAAAGGCAGCAGCTCCCAGAAAACCCCACAGAGTGGAACCACCATCTGGCACAAAGGGAAGATAGTATCAATCAAATTACATCAGCAACACCTCACCTCAGCCCGAGCTGGTGCCGCACAAAATTAACCTCGAATTAGGGCAGAAAAGAGCCTGGCACTTTTAAACATTCCCAGGTCCACCCCTGGATAATCCCAAAAGCAGCATCCCTATTATCCAGCTACAGCAACATCCAAGGAGCAGTGTCTGCTGGCACCAAGATCTCTTAACTACTTTATTTTACCGTGGGCTGTCACATTAGGATCTGAGAAATGACAGGGGTTTTCTTAGCAGAGCACTGCCAGGTGGTTAGAAAATTTAATTGGCACTTTCCCTACAGAAGCTCAAAGGACAGGATAAGCCAAGCAAACAGACTGCAGCAGTTTGGGCTGGAGGAATGAGCAGTGACTGAAGTCACCTGGAGAGTGACTGACACTCTGACCAAGGCTCTGCCACACCATCTGGTCTGGTTAGGGGACATGGCTGCAGAAGGATTTTTAATGCTCAAAAACAGATTATAGAATGGTTTAGGTGGGAAGGGACCTTGAAGAACAAGTTCCAACCCCCAAATCACGTAAGAACAATGGCAGGTTCAGCACAAGATGGGTTTTTGAGTTAATCAAGTTTAGGGCAGCCAGCCACAGGGTTTATTAACCTCTCAGTGAAGCTCAGCACCTCGTGGGACAGGGAAAACCAGAGCCTGGACACAGCAACTGGCAGCTCAGGGAAGAGAGAGCTTGGGGTAGAGTTTGGGGCATCTGAAGCCACATTCCAGACATGAAACACAGAGTGCAGCAGGCTGCAGACTGGGCATCAGCCCTGCAGTGCAAGGCAAGTACACACTCAGCAAATGAAGCATTTCAAGGGCTCTGTACCTCCTTTGTGACCTTTAAATGTTACTACACAGCTGGCATCTTCTGCTGACCAGATCTTTAGCTGGGCATCCATTCCCCCACTCAGAACCACGAGGCCCGATGGGAAAAACCTGCAACAATTCACATCATACACATGGCCTTCCAAAAGTCTCTGGAAAAACAAAGAACTACGTGCTAGTTCCATTGTCATCGTCCTCGTGCCGAGCAGCTGTTGAGTTATGACACTGGAAAACTTGGCATTCTCACATGGGCAAAGGACTGAACCCAAATCCTCTGGCTCTGCATTGCTGGAATGGAGGGGTCTGAATTTGGGGCAGTCAAAGAGGTGATTTTGGGCCTTCCCTCCACCATTTGAGCAGCTAATTACACAGCAAAATATAATTTGCTTCTAAGTACAGGTTAAATATCTTTATTTTCTGCCAAACAAGGAGCTGACAGGTCAAGCTCCACAAGAAGGAGCTTTCCCCCTTTGCTGGGAAGGCCACAAGCCAGGATGTAGCTAATCCAGCACCAAAACCCTTTTTCCCCAGCACCAAAATCTTTCTTCCCATGCAGGATAGGGGCTGTCAGTGGCCTGTTACTCCTGATTCTCCTGTTACTCCTAATTTCAATTAGCTTTTCATTAAAAAGCCAGATTCTTCACAGGGTGTGGACAGCCTGACAAAAGTCACGGCCTTCAGGAATGTCACAGACAACACAAAACCATCCAAGCCAGATGTTCTTACTCTTATTTCTCCATTTGCAGCCTGCCATATTTTCATGGTCCCATCCGTGCTGGTAGACACGCCGAGTCCTCCACCACTGGAAATATCAAGGCAGGTAATCTGCAGGAAGGTAAAAGCACCAAGAATTAGCTTCACATATAATTCTGTATATAAATATTTCTGCTCAACAGCCTAGCCCTGTACAGGGGGAGACCTGCTGAGTACATTCTCTGCCTGTGGCTCTGCAAGGCAAGGAGAAAAAGGAATGCTGAGGCAGAAGCCTGCACAAGCAGCAGTTGTATTCCAGGTTTATCCCAGGTGGAAGAGAAATCTGGACTTTTCTAACAGGTCCTGTAAACAGATGAGAAATGAGAAAACAGCTCAGGGTAACTGGCCTGACTCACAAGCCCACAAGACACAGTTTGAGATATTTATGAAGCCAAATTCACAGCCTAAATTTGCTGAAACATTGATTCAAAACTAGTTCTTTAAATGAATTGGGGCCCCTCAGAAGAAGGGCATGGAGGGGCTGGAGCATGTCCAGGGAAGGTGTAGCATTCACATTCTCTGAACAGACAGAGATAATTCTCTCTCCCAGGATTTTTCCTAGAGAAAAACAGAGAGAAGATAAAACAATTCTTATATCTACTTGCTGCTCCTGTTGGTTTTGCACATGTGAAATGTGTTAGGAAGATTGTTCACCTGAGGAGAGCTCCTAATTGGATTCTGGTGATGGTTGTTTATATTAATTAGCCCACTGAGTCAAAGCAGTGTCCTGGCTACCTCAAGACAGTCATAGGTTTTTGTTTAGTATTCATTGGTATTCTTTGTACTATAATGTGACATAATACAGTTTAAACAAAACAATTGCTCAGCATTCTAAATCAACAGAGTCAGATACCAATAACTTCCTTTATCAGAGGCAGCCTGTTTTAGTATAGGAAGGGAACAGAGCTGGGAAGGAATGGAGAGGCTGAGGGAGCTGGGAAGGGCTGAGCCTGGAGAAAAGGAGGCTCAGGGGGGACCTTGTGGCTCTGCACAGCTCCTGACAGGAGGGTAAAGCCGGGGGAACAGGGACAGGAGGAGAGGGAACAGCCTCAGGCTGGGCCAGGGAGGACATCAGCAGGAATTTCCTCATGGAAAAGGGTTTTAAACAGTGGAAGGGGCTGCCCAGGGAGGTTTGGAGTCCCCTGGAGGTGGCACCCAGCGCTCCGGGCTGGGGACAAGGTGGGGATCAGGCACAGCCTGGACTCAGTGATCTCAGAGGTCTTCTCCAACATTAGGAATTCTGTGATGCTGCAAGCTGCATTTGCATTGCATTTTTTGAATTGAATTTCCAGGCTGTGGGTGGGGGGGAAAAAAAAACCCACCACAGCGGTAAAACCCACGGACAGGAATAAGAAATGCTCTAGCCAGGACAGGGTTAAGTTTTCCAGCAGCAGAGGGGCAGGGCCAGGAGGAGGATGTTCCCCGCTCCCACCTCTCCGTGCGGCGGCGGGAAAATGTCCTTTTCTTCCCGCTTTCCTTCTCGCCTGCCGGGTCCCCGCGGTTGCTCCCTGCCCCGTTGCTGTTCCCCGTGAGTCGCTCGCTGCCTTCGGTGTTCCGGTTCCCCTCTGCAGCCTCCCACCGAGCGCTAAATTCGGGAATGCCAATCCCAAACCACTAATCCAACGGCACGAGATAAGGACAGCTCTGCCCGCAGCGGGGTGGAAGCAAGTTTGAGCTGAGTGTTTGGTGTGTTAGCTACAGTCCTGGTCACCATGTGGCTCAGTCAGCTCTTCGTGGAGTGGTACCTGTGCAGGTTTATATTGCCCTGCGTGCTCCTGGTGATGCACTTTAACCGTCTGGAGAGATGGTTCAAGGTTCTTATGTACATGGATTTTGTGGTATCCACTTGTGGCGTTGTACACCACCTCCAGGAGACCATTACTAATGGTTCCATGGGGGGAAAAGGGGACGAATACTTTCACAACCTTTTCACCTCCTTTAACTCCTTTAAGCCTCTTAAAGCACCTTTTGAGCTGCCTCTGAATATTGAAGAAAGCACGTTGTTGTTCTGTCTGCTGTGTCTCCTCCCTCTGGTCTACATCACCTTTGTGGTCTACTTCATCTTCAGAGTTACAAAAGAGATCACTGGGAAGCTCTTTCAGAGAGCAGATAATGATGAGTGGCATGGAAAGTGGGAGAAAATCGGGCAGGTTTTGAAGGAGTATTCGGCTCCAGTGGTTTGGAAGTTCACCCCTCAGCAAATACAGGACCCCGTTAAGGTGGCAGAGTATCTGAAACAGAAACGCTGTGGTGGCTCCAGGGAGGAGCAACTTACTGCTCTCTGCTGGGCCCTGGCTACTGTGTATCGGACACTGCTGGATACCAGCCAGACCCCTCAGGAGGAAGAGGAGGAGGAGGAAGAGGAGGAAAACAGTAGGACAGCCACCATGGCCACTCAAAGTGCAGCTGCACCAGAGGAATCACCCATGCCGGGAGCAGTCGCTCCTGAACAGAACACATCCAATGCTGAATTAGTTTCCTTAGTGAGGGATGAGGAGGATGAAGACGATGAAGAGGAGGATGAAGAGGAGGAGGAGGAGTCCTCAGAAGAGGAGGCAGAGGCAGAGATGACCAGCGAGTGCCAGCACAAGCTGCGGCTGGTGCGAGAGCGCTTTGCGCGCCCGGCGGGTCAGCCCTTGCTGCTGTGGCTCTACGAGTGCTGGTTTGCAGGGGCCCACGAGGACGTGCTGCTGGACAGCTCCGAGGCCGAGCAGCTGGGACCCCTGGCCCGGGACAGGGCCATTGACAGGGGCCTCGGGAGGAGGGCAGGGACCCACAGCCTCTGGAGGCGGCTGGTGGGGAGCGTGAGGGAAGCGTACACGGCGGAGCAGCTGCTGCTGCGCCGGCACCGCTGGAGCACCCGGCTGGAGGGGGTCCAGTACCTGACAGAGCTCTCCATGGCTGACATACTCTTTGGGAGCACGGGGAACGGGCAGTGCCTGGACGACCTGGACAGAGCCTGCTGCACCTGGGACATGTGGCAGGCGCTGAGGGAGAGCGCGCCACCGCTCTACGCCGAGGCGCTGGCGTCACTCGCGTGGAACAGGAACCTGAAGGTGCTAAAATTAAAGGTCTTCATCTGGGACTACAGAGTGAATCCCTCTCCTCCTCCACAAGACAGCTCCTCCCACGGGGAAACACAGCCTGAGGAACGTGGTGATGATCCCTGCACGATATGCCACGAGGAGCTAGGCAGGACCTCGTGTGAACTGGAGTGTGGGCATGAGTTCCACAGAGAGTGCATCAGGACGTGGCTGCAGCAGCATTCCAGCACCTGTCCCATCTGCCGTGAGCACGCCGTCCTACCTGCAGACACCTCTGCATGGAACAACTCGCAGCCCTACCAAGCCAGGCCTTGGAAAAGATCGGGGTTTTAGAACAGCTCCCAGGGAAAAGCGCTCAGCAGAGCAAGGTCTTAAGGAATGGGCTGGATTGATTTCATAAGGCTCAGAAGTATAAATGAAAAAATAGCAGCAGGAGAAAAAAAACCAGAAGAACTTAAAAGTCAGTTAAAAAAGCCCCTGGATACCAATGAGAGGGGATGGAAGTCCACTGGTGACAAGGAAAAGCAGTGTAATGGATATAAATATGTATCCTGAGACATTTAGGAGGGACAGCCTCTGACTAAGGGAATGATTCCTGTGCTTCTGTGTGTAGAGACATAGTTGGGTGGTGTGGGATCTGGGGTAGAATGAGGGGTGGGGAATGTCTTGGTTCTGGCTAATTTTTACAGGAGCAGGGAGGGGCACATTTGGGATGCTGGGTTGCACTGCTTTTGGGTTCCTTGTGGCAAGCAGATCTCTTCCTTCTCCTGTACATTTTATTAATTAACGTTGCTGCTACTGCTGCTTTTTTAATTCCATTGCTGTTCGCAGTAAATTGTTCTTATCTCAACCCTGATCTTTCTCTTTTGTGCCTCCAATCCACGTTTCCATCCTGCTGAAGGGGGAAGGAGTCACTGGCAGGTGGTGCAGGGTGTTCCAGTGGGAACACCATCCCTAAGCCCCAAGATCACAGTTCCATCTGCATTGCAACCCCTCACCCTGAGGACACCACAGCCAGGGATTCCAACCCCACAAGGCTACTCACACTTTTCTGATGAATCCTACAAAAACTCGTGTACGGAGCCAGGAACTTTGTGGACACATTTTCGTGAGGACAAGAAATGAGGATGCTTTTCTGAGGGGGGAAAGAAGGGAAAAAAAAGAATTAGGAGTGCTGTTAGTCCTGAAACAGAGGTCCCCAAGGTAGAACTGTGGATGGACCCAGCTGTGGGATCCCAGAGTTTGAAAATGGGATCAGTGTGGGGCCCATCTCCCCAGGATGCAGCTGGGATGGCAGGGACCAGCTCCAGGGCTCTGCCCGGCGGGACAGGCCTGTCAGAGCAGCCCCTCTGTGCACGGGGCATGGTGACCACCCCCTCTCCCGCCAGCCCCGGCACCTTGGTGACTTCCCGGACCAGGAATCCCTCGGAGGCCGCGATGTCTGGCACGCCGTCGGAGCCGAGCCCGCGCCGGGTGACGCTGCCGTACAGGGTGGGCTTCCCTGGGGGGACAGCGGCCGTCAGCGACCCACAGCGACCACCCCTCACCCGCAGCACCCGCCCCGATCCTCCCCGATCCCGCCTCACCCTCGCGGCTCCCCCGAGGCCCCGCTAGGCCACTCACCGGGGCTGCGGCAGCTCAGCCACGCCTCGCCCTCGTCCCTGCTGCAGAGAGAAGAAGCGGCCGTGAGCGGAGCGGGGAGCGGGACAAGGACAAGGACAGGGACAGGGGCAAAGGAAGGGATCGCTCCCACCTCAGCGCCCGGCTCCAGTCGCTCTGGATCCGCAGCGTCGCCGCCATCTTTGCCGAGGTAACCGCACACACTTCCGCCTCCTTACTTCCCGTCGGCCCCCGCGCGGGCGGAAAGGGGGGGGGGGACCCACCAATCAGCGAGCGCCGCCGCGGGCGTGGGGAGCTGCCGCCTTAAAGGGACCGCGCAGCGCGGGTACGGGGGCTGCGGGGAGGGGATGGAGGAGGGGGATGGACGAGGGGGATGGGGATCCATGGGGAGCCCTGGGAGGGGCCGAGGATCCCTGGGGAGCCCCGGGAGGTGAGGAGGGGCCGGGCACCCCGGGCACACGGCCGGTTGTCCGTCCGCAGCGGCATGGCGCGGGCCGGGCACGGCGGGAGCCGGGCGGCGGCGGCGGCGCGGGGCGAGGCGGAGGAGGAGGAGGGCGAGGACCCGCTGGACGCCCGGATCGCGCGGAGCGGCTGCCTGCAGCAGCACCGGGAGCTGCAGGAGTGCATGGCGGAGCGGCGGGACTGGCGGCGCTGCCAGGAACCGCTGCGCGCCTTCGGGGCCTGCATGGCGCGGCGGCAGCGGCGGCAGCGCGGGCCCGGCCCCGAGCTGGAGCCCCCGGACTGACACCGGCCCCCGGGAGCCTTCCTTCCATCCCAGCGCCTGGAGAGCCGGGGGAACCGCTGGGAAATTAAATCTGGAGTCTGGCAGCCCGCGCCTTGGTCTGTGCTGGGGGAGAGGGTGGCTGGGTGGGAGGATGTGCCATGGTGCATTCAGGTGGGAATATCGGGAAATTTCTTCACGACAAGGGGTTTGAAACATTGGAAAGGGATGCCCAGGGAGGTCTGGAGTGAGTCCCCATCCCTGGAGGTGTCCAAGAGTGACTGGACATGGCACTCAGTTCTCTAGGCTGGTGACAGGGTGGGGCTGGCCATAGCTTGGACTCAGCGATTCCAGAGGTCTTTTCCACCCAAAATGATTCAGTGGTTGTGGATTTCCAGCCCAAAATGTCCCAGTCCAGGAGCATTCACAGCACTCAGGCTGGGTCTGGGCTCCAAACAGCCTTGCCATGGATTTTTACTCCATGTCCTCTAAGGCTTTTCCAGCAGTGATAACCTCATGTCCCACAGGATGGGATTTATCTCCTGGGAAGCCACAGAAAAACTAGGAATGGGAGACAAATGGATTCTCATCTGACCACCACCTGCTGGCAAATAAGCCATGAGAAAGAAAATAGAATTGCTTTTTGCATGGCTTTTGTCAGAAGGAAGGTTCCAGGCTATTTCCCAGGGATGTGGCTGCTGGGAATACCAAGAGGCTGAGCATGGACAGCCCCAGTTGGGGAAGAGTGTAAATAAATGAGTTATTTTCCCTCTTTTTGACAAGCTGATCCTTAGAAAGGGGGAGAAAAAAACCTCCAAACAAACCAGTTTCTGGAACAGTTTCTCTTGGCATCCATCAAATTTGGTTATAACAATTCCTGGGATTGTTGCAGCACAGCATTGCTCATGCACAGAGATTTCTGCAGAAATTCCCACCTACCAAAAGCAAAATAGGCAGGAATTAAAAAAGAACAAAGGAGGAAAGCAAACCCACATTCCACTGGGGCACCTTTGCTCCCAGTACAAACCAGTCAGATACAAACACGTGATTTATTTTTATTGGGACAAGCTGGCTGCCAACAGTGGGAATTCCTCCCAATTCACCGAGTTATCAGTGCAGAGCTCATGGAAGCACCCTCTGGAGGCTGGAACAGCCCATGGATGGCACCACATTGTTCCTCACCTCAGGACATCTCTGCCAGCAGCTCCTCCAGCTCTGGTCGAGACTTCAGCCGGCTCTTGAAATCGGCTTCCGTGTGCTGTGCAGGGAGGGAAAACCACCACAAATCAGGGTCACACCCAGCCCTTCCCTGCTCCTGAAGGGAGAGCACTGGCAAGTGCAGCCATACCTGTTTCATCAGCAGGTGCACCCCCTCAGGCTGGTTACTCTGAATGATTTCCAGCAGGATGGGAGCAAACGTCGAGCTCAAGCCGCGGATCTGAAAGCAGAAATGGCAGAGCTGCAGGAGAACAATCCCAGGAGACTCTGGGTTGGAAAAGGACCTTAAAGATCACCCAGTGCCACCCCTGCCACGGGCAGGGATCCCTTCCATTGTCCCAGGTTGTTCCAGCCGGGCCTTGGGCACCCCCAGGGATCCAGGGGCAGCCACAGCTTCTCCAGGCCTCCCCACGCTCACAGGGAACAATTCCTTCCCAATATCCCATCCATCCCTGTGAGTTTCTCCCCTCCCCATCCCCAAACACGACTTTTCTACCCCCCCTATCAATTATTCAGCAGGAAAAAATAGATAATAAATCTTCTGCCTGAAACACAGAGCCAGGAAATCCTCCTGGTTTAGGAGCAACACTCAGCAGAAAACGTAACCAGACTTTTTGCTTCCATTCCTGCCCAAACGTTGCCTTTCTTCAGTTGAATGCTTGAGGGGTTTGTGGAGCCTGTGATGGGAGCCCAGCTCCTACCTGCACAACCCTCTGGTGGGTGGTGAGGACTGCATCCAGCTGCATTTTGGATCCCCTGTCCTCCAGGAACAGCACCTCGTTGGTTTTGGTGGGCATGGCGTAGCTGCAGGAGGCAGAGGGCAGTGCTCAGCACAGGCAGCGTGCTGGCAGGCATCAATCACCCTCCCCAGCAGAGAACGGGCAAGGAGATTAACTTTTCATGGGGAATTAATTATGCAGAGGATGTATCCTGCACATCAGGGGCTGGCAGAGGCCGGGTGTCTTGCTGGAAGGAGATAAGGAGGAAGCTCTGCAGCACTGCTGCCGGCAAAAACCTGGATTAGCTCCAAACCACAGCCTGAGACCCTTTAACTTCTTCACTGCTCAAGAAAAGCAAGAGTTCTGACTTATTTTGTCCTTTGGGACAGAGCTCAAGTCTGCTGCTGCAATGCACCACTCAGAATCCACTGTTTGCACCTCAGATTTAAGGGGAACGTGACTGGGAGTGGATCAGACTCTGCTCCACGCTCGGGACCTCAGCCTCCTCATCCCCATTCCCACACCCCATCTTTTCCCCTCAATTCCCACTCTGCAGGGCAAATCCTTTCTTTCTCTGCACACTGAGCCACCTCAGAGGGCACGAGTGAAAAGCACACACTTGAGAGAGTCCCTGCTGGTTTTGTTCCCTGCTGGCAGCTCCCTGGGAGCACCTCAGGCACCAAAGGGGCTGCCTGACATTCCTCAGGGATTACAGCCAGTGAAGTGGCTGCTGGAATACATCTGCTTTGGAGAGCTAGGCTGCTCCTGAAGCACGCTGTCCTCCTAAACTGAAGGTTCACCCAGCACCTTCAGGGCTTTCCCGAGCTCATTCCAGTTCCAGGCACGCAGAGCCTGGACCACAGGCCATGAAGGAAAACCAGCAGCAAACGTCAGCAATTCCCAGGCTCTGCAGCCACAGGCTTAAAGCCTCAGAGGAAGGAGATGTAACAGCCATTTTTTCCTTGGAATCTGCTCAAGCCAGTGCCTGAAAAATGCTTCTAAATAAATTCCATGCTTCTAAATAAAGCATCCAAAACTGTACAGACAGACAGAAGGAGAACACAGAGGTTTGGATTGCCAGCCAGATGGGAATCCCTCAGGGAGACTGGAGCGTGGCCTGGTGTGCAGGGGGACAGAATTCCTGAGTTCCTCATACCTCTCATTGACCCGGATGCAGAGACGGTTGCAGAGCCTGTGGACATGCTGAGCAAAGTGCTCCACCAGGCACAGATCATAGGAAGTCATCTGGATGTTGATGTCCCCATACTCGTACTCGGTGCCAGCGCTGATCTCTTTCATCTGCACTCTTTCCTTCTTCCTCTTTGGAACCTGTTTTCCCAAAGAAAACACAACAAAATAAAATGGAGAGGATCTGGTTTGAGCAGTGCTGGGATCAAAGGTTCAGCTCTTGCATGGCCTCACACAGAAAACACAATCATGCTGGGATTAACTTCTTCCAGAGGAAGAAAGGAAGGAAGGAGGAAAACCAGTAGAAATAAACTCTGCTGCTCACAAAATTCAGGCATTAAACTGATTAATTATTAATTAACCTCAGGAGGGGGTTCCTCCCTCCCAAAGCTGGAATGTGCTGGACAAGAGGAAGCATTTCTGCATGGAAATATTCTTCATGGAATAGTTTGGATTGGAAGGAACCTTAAATCTCATCCCATTCCAAGCCCCTGCCACGGGCAGGCACACCTTCCACTGTTCATCCACGTGCTTCAGGATCACCTGGGGAAAGCAAGCACAGAGGGAAATCCTGCCTACCTCCTTTGGGAGCAGGTATTTAAACCTCCCGATGCCATGGGTGGGTCGGGACCTGTAGGATCTGTGGGGAGCCAGGAGAGCATCACCTGAAAACGACAGCAGAGCAAACGTGTTTCCAGCTGTGAACAAACATCTGCAGGGCCCCAAATTGTGGTCACCCGCTCAGCCAAAAAACAGGGAAAAGAACAAGAAAATGCTGGGAAAATCCCATATGGAAGTGGCAGAGCACCTGCTCTGGTTATTTAACCAGCCAAAATTGGCTAAAAAAACCCCAAAACGCAACACACATGCTCCAATGTTTAATATTTGTTTGACATCAGACCTTACCTGCAGCACACAGAAGGTTTTCTCTGGCTGTTGATGCTCTGTAAGAAAAAATAACAATTAATAAATCTGATTTCCCTCACTTACAGAAAAATACGTGGCCAGTGTCCTTTTGCAAAGGCAAGGCCTGATCCCATCACCCACTTTTCCCCATCCCACAGCCCTTTCAGCTCCCAGCTCAAAGTCTTACCTCCACTATTAGAAGATTTAAATAAAAAAAAAAAAAAGAAAAAGAAAAAGAGGCAATTTTGGGTCATGTTTGCTTTATTACCTGCTGAGGGCCAGCACCTGCCTGAGCAACACTCCCTTCTCCGAGCACAGCACCTGCAGGGGTTAAAACACAGCAGGGTGGCAGATCCACTGGGAATTTTCTCCAGGTTACTACACCCCTAGGATAGGACCCAGGGAAGGGCTGGAGCTGTCCAGGGCGGGTTTAGGCTGGATTTTAGGGAAAGGCTCTTCCCCCAGACGGTGCTGGCAGTGCCCAGGCTCCCCAGGGAATGGGCACAGCACCGCCCTGAGCGAGCTCCGGGGGATCAGCACCGATGTCCCAAATGTCCCGCTGCAAAGGGACCGGGATCTGACAGGGACCGCGGAGACGAGGGGTGTGTGAGGATGGGCAGCAGGAGTGTGTGGGAGTCTCAGCCCCCGTCCAGGAGCACCCAGACAGATCCAGGGCACGACCTCAAGCTCTGGACCCCCTCAGGATCACCCCCACGCTTCCCTCCGAAACCAATCCAGGGTGCGATCAGCGCCTCCAGCAGCAGGGCCGGGGCTGCCTCAGCACTCCCAGGGACCAAGGCTACTACTCCGCTCCTGTTCCTGCCCTTGCCTGTCCCCGCGTCCTTCCCCGCTCCCACTCCCCTTCCCCGCGGCCATTCCGCTACCTTCGGCACCGCCGCCATCATCCGGCGCCACGGTCCGTCACCCAAAGCGTTCCTCCTCAGTGCCTCGGTACGCCCCCATTCACGTCCCCCCGTCCCGCGGCTCGCTCCCCACGTTCCGCCCACCGGCGCCTCCCGGGAATTCTAAATCCCGGACAGCTCGCCGCTCCGCCCACCAAGAAATCCCGCAGGCAACAACTTTTGGGCAACCCGCCGTACTGGCGGGGCCCTGGCATCCCGAAGGAGGCAGCGGGGAGGGCGCGGGGGTGCGGGCAATAATGGCGGACACTTCCGTCCGGCCGGCCAACACGCGGTGGGCAGCGCCGCCATGTGGCAGCGACTGCACAGCGCACCCTGCCCTGCGCCTATCACCGCGCGTCCCGCCCATCACGGCCCGCCCCCCGTTCGTCCTCGCACACTGATTGGTTCTCAGCCACGTCCATCACGGTCGGCGGCCATGTTGAGTGTGGCACGGCCACGTTGCAGTGCTGAGGGCGGTGCCCGGCCCTGCCCCAGCGTGTTGGAGCGGCCATCTTGAGTGTGGCGGCCCGGCGGCCATTTACTTAGGCCTTTAGTATCGCTTAAAAAAAAAAAAATATTTATCATCACGAAATTCTTAAGCGTAGGGAGGCTGGGCTGGCGGGGACCTCCTCTCTGATTTCCCAATGGGAGGGAGGCAGGGGGTCTGCCTGGGAAGAGATGGGCCTGTGCTCTGCTGCCCGCCGGGCCTGACAGTCTGGAGCTGGCTCAGCAAAACCCATCCCGTGTCCCTCTGCCTCTTCCACACAAATCTTAATTTCCCACAGGCTCCTTTCTCTCCTCCTGGCTCCCTTCTCTCCAGCCTGGCTCCACTTTCCCCCTTCTTCCATGGCGGGTGCTCACTCTGGAGCCCACATCCCTGAGCCCCCTTCTGCGAGCTGGATTTTGAGTCAGGATTTTGAGTCAGGATTTTGAGTCAGGATTTCCCACCCTGCTGACTTCTGGCTGCTCCAACTGCTGTCAGAGCTCCTGATGGACTTTCCCCCTCCAGCTCATCCACGTGGCAAGTTCATGCCCTGCTCTGTGGCCCAGCCCTGCCCTGCATTTCCCAGTGCCCGGAGCTCCGGACACACACGCGACTCCCTCGGTGTCCATCCCCTCTGCAGTGGTGAGGGGAAAGAAGGAATGTGAAAGGACAAGCTTTGTGTCTCCACCTGCCCAGTACATGGAGAGAGCAGAGGGGATCCACGGCACCTTTGCTCTTTGCTCCACAGGGCAATGCCACGCGTTCCCAGCTCCAAGCTGTGTTTTCCTGGGACATGACAGAACTGCCCACGTGGAAGTTTTCCTGCCCTTTGATCCCAGCCTGGGAATGATGCTTGTTCAGGTGGCCGAGCACCCTCCCTGTTAGGACCTGGTCCTTATTTCCAACTGGAATGTGCCTTTCTTTGCCTTTTGCATCATTTCACATCCCTGCTGCAGGAGCACAACTTCCAAACCTTTTTGTGACACAGGGAGAAGCTGAGGGGACTCGATGACTTCCTTTTTCTGCACCACACTTAAAAACTCCAGGAAGCTCCTTCTCCTTTTTAAGGCTTCCCATGCCTTGCCTCCACTTCTTTTCAGACTCATCCAATGATGAAAACAATCAAGAAGTGTTCAAACAGACCTTAGAAGAAAACCTCTGTTTCACGTGTCTCCTCCTCTCCCTTCAGCTGCTGTTTTCCCTGGGACACACGGGAAAGATCTTGGAATGAACCCTGACACAAAAACAAGGACAATACCTGCATTTAGTATTTGAGATTCTCCCTGCAGGAGAGCAGCCACACAACCAGTGTGGAAGCACTCCCAGATGCCAGGTGCGGAGCTGGATGGAGATTCTGCTCCTATCTATTAAAACTTGTTTAAATTTAATCACCTGATCAAAGACACATTTTCCTCTTTTAGTTCTCTGGGTGAAAAAAAAACAAAACAAAACAAAAAAACCAGCTCTTGGTGAGGAGTTAATCACACTGAGGGAGTATAAATGAAACCATCAAAAATAGAAAGGCTTTCAAAACTAAACACGTAGCAGGTGTATTTCCCTGGCTATCAGAGCAGAGATGCTCTGGAACAATCTCCCAGCCAAGCTTTAAACAGGAGGGGCCAGGATGCACATGGAAACCTCCTCAAACACCAAACTTTGAGGGCAGAGTGGGGGAAAATGGGCAAAAAATAGTGAAAAGCAAAGCTGGCCCCTCCAGGAGGGCCCTGAGCCACTGTCGAAGAATGACAGTGGGGATCACGGACCTTCCTGGGAAATATCACTTTAATGTGAGGGATCTGCTCCGCAGAAATGCTCCTCTGAAAGGAGCATCTGTGCCAGGTCGGGATTAAGCCTTTGCTTTTAGGGGCTTTGCTGGCTGCCCCCTCAGGCCGGGCACACCTCAGCCCTCACCGGGATGCTGTGAGGGCGGGCAGGCCGCGGCACAGGGCGCCCACAGCAGCTCCGCCCGCCCCCGCACGCCCGGCAGCGCCCAGGCCGGGCTGCACGGCGGGGCTCGGAGCAGCCCCGTGCGGCAGGAAGGCGTCCCTGCCCCCGGCAGGGGTGGAACTGGCTGATTCTCCCCGTCCCTCCCAAGCCGAGCCATTCCCGGCCCGCGGCACAGGGAAGCGCCCACTGCGCGTGCGCGGGGCGGGCGCAGCGCCGGCTCCGGGAGCGCGGGGGGGGCGAAGCGGCGGCACCGACACCGACACCGACACCTCACCGGGGCTCGCAGCCTTCGCCGGGGAGGAGGAGGAGGACGAGCGGAAGAAGCAGGAGGAGGCGGAGGCGGAGAGCAGCGGGTGGCGGTCGCGGGTGCCGCCGCGGGGAGCGGAGCGAGCGCGGGGCGGCGGCGGCGGCGGCTCCTCCATCATGTCGTCGGGCGGGGACTTCGGGAACCCGCTGCGGAAATTCAAGCTGGTGTTCCTGGGCGAGCAGAGCGGTGAGTCACCGCCCGCCTCGGGCCGGGACCCCCAGCCCCACACCCGCCGGCCCCTGGTGGGGGCACGAAGGGACCCCCTGCTCATCCTGCCCGGCGTCCTCATGAGCGTCCGTGACACCCGGCCAGCCTCATGGGGACTGGTGGGATCCCCTTCCTCACCCGTGTGGGGTCTGGTGGGATCCCCTTCCTCACCCTGCCCGACACCCAGCCACCCTCTTGGGGTCTGGTGGGATCCCCCCTCCTCATCCTCATGAGGTCTGATGGGATCCCTCCCTCATCCTCCCACACCCTCATGGGGTCTGGTGGGATCGCCTTCCTCACCCTTGAGGGGTCTGATGGGATCCCTCTCCTCACCCTCATGGGTTCTGATGGGATCGCCCCCCTCATCCTCCCCAGCACCCACACCCTCATGGGGTCTGGTGGGATCCCCCTCCTCATTCTACCCGACACCCACCCACTCACCCTCATGGGGTCTGATGGGATCCCCCCCTCATCCTCATGGGGTCTGATGGGATCCCACCATCCCCAGCACCCACACCCTTGTGGGGTCTGATGGGATCCCCTCCTCATTCTCCCTGACACCCACCCACCCTCATGGGGTCTGATGGGATCCCTCTCTTCACCGTCCCTGACACCCACACCCTCATGGGGTCTGATGGGATCCCCCCCTCACCATCCCCAGCACCCACACCCTTGTGGGGTCTGATGGATCCCCCTCCTCAGGACACCCAGCCTCTGCCGTGAGGGTCCCTGACACCCACCCAGCCTCGTGGGGCTCCGTGGGGCTCAGCTCTGGTTTAAACCCCCCCCAAGCCCATCTGCAGAAGCAGTTGCTGATTCATTGGGTCCCGGCTCCTCTGGTTTTTGGGGGGCAGGAGTCTCGATCCGCAGCGCTTGCTGTGTAAATAGAGCGTTTTTCTGTAATGGGGTTGTGTCTTGGCAGAGCGACGCTCTGAATATTTAATTCAGTCAGCGAGGTTTTCTTCCCTGTCTTTGGAATGAAAAAAAAACCAAAAACCACCAATGAACCTAAACAATATCTCCTCCTTCCTTAGCGGAAGGCCTCTATCTCCAATACTGCATTCCAAATTTTTCCCTTGGAAGAGTTTTCTGAAAAAAAAAAGCAAAAAAAAAAGCTCCTTCATGAGATGCTTTGTGTAATCCTGGGTAGATTCTGAGTGATCTATGACATAATGAATAGGTGCAAAATATTTTCTGTCTCGGGGCGGGGTATTTGCTCCCTCAGCCACCTTTGGTCTGTGTGGTATGAGATGATGAAATGCTAGCTGGTTTTATTTTTGGCCAAATTATTTGTATTTTGGTGTTTCCTCACTTGGATGTGGATTAGCTTGGTGATAAGGCTGCTGTTGAAATTATTTACCTGTACGCTGGCAATTTCCTTTAGCCTGTTCCTTGAATCATTCTCTTTTTATTTTGTGGTTTTGGGGCTGAAACAGCTCTTCTCATATCAGGGATTTGGGGAGCACGAGTGCAACTTGATTATTTATTATTTTTTGGGTAAGTCACCTGATCTGCTTGGTAAGGTGCTATTTGGCCAGCCATTTTATGAGGATTTTGGATGAGGGTCATGTGTAGAAAATGCTGGGTTTTTTTCGTTTTTTTTTTGTTTGGTTGTTTTTTCCCCAGGTATTTGATAACAGGAATCTGAAATATTAGCAATGCATTTGCAAAATCCTTGGCTTGTTTGCCTGTATTTCTGAGCTTCAGTATCGTGAATCTTTTCAAACACATCCTTGGAAGGTTGTGGCACCTGGTGCAGATCTTAAATCTCAGCAGCTCTTGGTTCACACGTGGATTTCTTGTCTCCTCTAGCAGACATAACGTCACATATCTGCTTCCTCTAGGAATTTTTTTCCCCCCTCTCAGCTAATCATCTGTTTTTATACTGGGAGGTTTTAAATAATTCCCAGTCACCGCATCAAACCTGGGGAGGAGAGAAGGGATTCTGTGGGTACAGCACAGCGGAATCCTCCTGCCTGAGTGTTCCCAGCCCTGCAGTGCTGCCTGGGCTGGGGCTTGGGGACGGGTGGGAGCTGCCTGGGATCAGGGCTGGGCTGCAGGGTGGGCTCAAGCCCTGCCTTTGTCTGGGGTGGATGCCTCGGTGCCGGCTCCGCGTCCGCGCATCCCGCGGCTGCTGCAGCGTGGGCAGCGCGGCTCCGTGGTGAGCCTGCCTGCCATGGATGGAGACACGTCCCTTCCTGCATGGAGGCTCTTCACATGGTTCTATCATGATGTCATTCCCTGGGATTTTTTTTTTTTTTTAATTTATTTTTTTAACTGCCCGAAGGATGCAGAGCTCTCGCTCCTGGAGGAATAAACGCCCTCGTGATGTTTGGAGAAAACTGCGGGAGAATCTGGTGTTGCAAAAAGGGGTGTGCTCACACCTTGTGGTTCTTTGTCTGGAAGGTTAAGTGAGATGCAGAAATAAGTTTCTAGGATAGCAGCCTTCCTAACCCTGGAGATCTTTGTACAACTGTTGCGCTGGATTGCAGCATTTGCTTCCTGCTCAGATGAAAGGTTCTCTGCCCTGCTGGAAGGCCATAATTAAAGATATGCTCTGGCTGCTGGTGGGGAGGCTGAGTGCTCTGCCTTCATTTGCATCCAGGGACTTCAGGATGACAAATGAAATGGTACAAAGGGCTGTGATGGCCATCAGCTGCCTCAGCATCCAGGGCTGGCTGGTGGCAGACCTGTGCTGGCTGTACGCAGCCTCGCCAATAGCTGTGTGTGTCCTACGGCTGAGGAAATCTGAGCTGCAGTTCCTTACTGGGCAGGCTTTGCAGCCCTCCCGTGGAAGATCTAGAAGCATCCCTGGGCGTTCTGTTTCCGTCTGAGAGTGGGCTTGCCCAGTGGATGCAGTGTGAGGTTTTCTCCTCTCTCCTCAGCCATGTTGTGGGAGTTCGGTGCCGTGTCCCTCAGCATTCACAGGGACTGCAGTGGCTCTGCCTCGTGGTGCTCAGCACTAGCTGCAGATGCTCTTTGCTGTGATTTTCCTGGCTCCTCAGCCCCCCAGATCTCCCTGTCTCTGGGGCTGTGTCCCCCACGCCCCTCCCAGGCCCAGCCCGGGGACTTGCTGCGTGTGCTGTGGGTGCATCACGAGCCTGCAGCACCATCCGTGCCCAGCCAGAACAATCATCTCCTCCCTTTCCATCTCTATTAACTTCTACAGGGATACAGCACTGGCTGGCTAGGAGAAGGCAACTTCACCAGCACTCTCCTTAATTGAATTACTTTTCTCAATGATTGAAGATTATACAGAGTTTAGCAGTTTTAAATATGCTAATCTTTGCTAAAAAGGCAGGGAGAGCTCTGAGTGCTGAGGGATTAGATAGAGCTATTGTGTGTGGGGAAGTGTGGTTCTTACTGCCTTTGATCTGGTTTTATCAGGTGATTTTCATCAGTCCTACTACCTGAGGTTTAAGGAATTCTGATTTCTGAGTCACGTCAGGGAGTGGACGCATCACCTACATGGGGGTAGCTTGCAGTATATATGACACATACTCAAATATTAACAACCTCTCTAGTTCTGCTTTGCAGAACTCTACTTCTTAATAAATGGATTTTTTTTTTGATTGAGTGGGCAGAAGTGAATGCTGGGGCACTGCAACAGAAATATTTGTTCGTCACGTGAGTTTCTGCTGCAGCTTTCATTGGCAAGCAGGTCTGAAGGGCACCAACGTGTACAGAAAGCAAAAGAACTCCCACCTGTCTCTCTGTGCCAGCATTTCTGCATAAGATCTTGAAGGAAATTAGAACCAGTTGCATTTTGTTGTTGTTTTTTTTTTTTTAATCAGGAGCTGAGATTTTTAATATTGAAAACCCACTGATAATGCAGTGTAATAACTTCAGAGATACAACAGTTTGGAAAGCACTAATGAGCTGTTCTGTTGCATAACGATGTTGGTACAGGCACTGCTGAGCAGTGTGATGTGTCTCATTAGGTAACTGGGGAGCTGCAGGTGCTTTGTGTGTGACATGGGGCTGGTGTGGCACTGCTCACAGCGGGCACAGACTCATCCCTGTGCTGCCTGAAACTCCCTTCTTTCTAAGGGATTCACAGACTCCAGCCTTGTTGCACTGCTGGTTTAAAAGGTTATCCCCTCCCCTCCGGGTGATTTCCTAACCTTGTGGTTTTCCTGTGGCTGGGCCTTCAGACATTTGGGGTTCTCTCTGGACTGTATGAATTTTCCATGAGTTTCTAAACTCGGGCTTCGCATCTGGAAGCGGAATGTCAACAATGCATCCCAAAAAAGGGGGAGTCAGGAACACCAGGAGCGCTGCATGGATGAACAAGGAACTCTGGGAAGTTCCAGAATGGAAGCCTGGCAGGGTGGAAGTGGGGGCAGGTTGCACAGAAATGGTCTGAGCAGCCAGAGATCAGGTTAGGAAACCCAAAGCCCTGATGGAACTAAACCTGGCTGGTCATCAGGGGCAGCAAGAAAAGCTTCTGCAGGGATAAAGGAGGACCAGGAAAAGTGTGAGGTCTCTCCAGAGGGAAACAGGAGACCTGGTTGCCCAGGATATGGAGAAGGCTGGGGCACTGAGTGACTTTCTTTGCCTCAGGGGTCAGTCATGGGATCAGCACTGCTGAACATCTTCATTGGTGACAGGTCCCTTCCCACCCAAACTGTTCTGGGATTCTTTCACAGTTCAGTGTGCTTGGTGTCTGATCCTTCAAGATCTTGTGCTCCACCATTCCTCTTCTTTCTCTTCTCCATCGCTGAAAAATCCCTTCCCACAGCAACGTGTGGAAGAAGCACAGAGAAAAAGACATCAGTGGTTTGTGGTGCCTTTTGATCCCTGTCTATTTGTGGAAGCCTCTGAAGGAGCTGTGCCTGTTCTTGAAAGGAGGAGTGGCTGTGCCTCTCTGAACTCCGCTGTGCTTTTCTCTCTCTGCATCTCAGAAATAATCTGTGAGATGGGAGGAAAATGATCATCTTTTTCCTTGATGTGGCATAATGGATTTTCTGTCTGCAGCCCTTGGGGTGGTGATGGTACCTGGCACGGGATCCAGGTTCTGCAAAGCAGGTGCCTGAAAGCTTTTGCTGGAGCTCTGAGTGGGACTAATGGAGAAACAAAGGCAGGGAAGCTCATCTGAGCCCACCTTAGCAGATGATGTGGCATTTGGGAATTATCAGAGCCAACAGCCATTTTTCTCAGCTTCACTGATGGTTAAAAATCTGTCTTCTGCAATGAGTCTGTGAGAGGAGAGCTGCCTTTTAGTTACCTGCTAATTTAGTCCAGATGTTTAAAGGCATTTTGTTGTGCTCATGCGTGTACAAGTACCTGTTGTGTACACTAATGATTATAAAACCCCAAGCAACCAAGCAAAACAAGCCAGCTAAACCCTTCAGAGCTTTGAAACGTGCCTCAGAAAAACCCACACGCTGCTGCCTCAACATGAACACCACCAGATTCTTCAAGTCAACCTCCAAAATTTGCCTGTGAGGCCTGGAACCTGTAAGAACAGTAACCTTGTGATACGTGGATGTTTCTGAACACCTAATGCTGATCCATCTCTCCCAGTATGGAGCAGGGAAAAGACTTCCCAGATCATCAGATCATTGGGTCCAAGCCTTGGCTGATCAAGGACTTGATGATCATGGAGGTCTTTTCCCACCTAGATGCTTCAGTAAAAGCACTGCTTTGAAAATTAACAGATATCATCAAAATGGTGATGGGTTTGACACGTTAATATAAATTATTTATGGAAGTAGTTTAAATGAAAAACGTGTGTCTTGGCAAACAAACAGCAGCCAAAATGTGGACTTGCAGTGAAAGTCAAATTTTTCAGGTCTCTTTGCTTGATTTATTTACTGAGCTCCCAAAAGTTGACAAGCTAAATGAATTCTTTGTTTGCCCCTCAGCATAAACCAAATTCTTCTGACTCTAATATTATGGAAGACCCAGGGACAGTGAACAATTCCATCAATTATTTTATGTCGCACATTTTCCTTTTATGCTCAAACCATGTTCTGGAATATTTGAGTGATATTAACCAGAAAAAATGAATGTTTTGTGTGTTTCAATACTATTTAACTCTTATTCAAATGAAGCCTAGTGCATCACAAAAAAAAATGATAATCTGGGAAGCAGATATTGTGTGGAACTGAATGTAAATAAATTTGGTGTGAGCTCTGAGTTGTCAAGCCCCTTGCTTGCTTCTGGCTGCCTCCTGTTGGGTCTGGCAAAACCAAGGAGTTTTGGGAAGGAACTCCTTATTCAGCTGTCCAGCACAATAGTGCATTTAATCAATTTGACTCTTAGAGTCAGGGTGTAACTTGATTTTTTCCTTGGTTTGCATGTCCTTTCTGGTGGACCTGTAAACCAGGGTGGGCACGTGCTGATGTCACCGTGGCAGCTGCTGCCATTTGAAGGAGCAGGGATTTTGGGGCTCACTGGGAAGAGTCTCTGTGCCTTGAGCAGCTGCCAGTATCCCCTGGAGATGGCACCCAGCTATTCCGAGATTCGCAGGCTCGTGGTGTTCTCTCATCCAGACATGTGTAGGTGTTCCCAACACACAGGATTAAGGCTTTGCCTCAACTCTAAAGCATATTTGCCCAGAATTGAAAGAGCTGGGAAGAAATACTGGAGCAATATTTTGTCTTCAGGCAGAGCCAGGAAGGGGCAGCTAAACCTGCTACTGAGAAAATGTCTTAACTTTGAGTTGGTCTCTTCTCTGTCTTGAATTGTGACCCTTTAAACCTCTCTACTATTAACATTTGCACCATGTAGATGAGTGCCATTTATCCTGCTAAGTGACTTTGCTTTAATGGTTTGCTTCTTCAGGAGCAATCAGCAATTGCTGCAGAAAAAACCAACCCACTCCAGCATTTCTGTAATTAATGCAGGGGCCCAGTTTATTCCATTCCACTAAATGCTTCCTGCTGTGCTTCCTGTCCATGCCCCTGTCTAGGTCTGAGTTACAGCAAGTTAATTTTCATAATGTTCTTGATATGTGCAACACAAAGAGAAGGGGGATTAAAGCTGGAATAGATGTGTAGCTAAAAGGAGAGGGGCCCATGGAGGGTGCAGCATCCCTGGCAAAGCTCCACGCAGTGGCTGATGCAGGATTGGCAAGATCCCTGTCAGAGTGGGCTTTAGGTAGCTGCTGCTGGAGCTGGGAGAAGAGAATTCCTGTTTACAGGTTGGGACTTCAGTCCTGCAGAGGCTCTGGAGCTGCACAGGAGTGGGCAGACAGCACTGGATTAATGTGAGTGCAGCAGTGTTTCTTTGCAGCTTCCTTTTTTTTTAATGGAAGTGTTGCCTTTTCTGGGAGTAGAAAATACTCATTCCTGGTACAGCATTGGCTGTGAGAACCCTTGGTGTCAGTGACTGGAGGAATTTTTTGAATGGCCTGATGGAAGGTAGAGCAATCTGAACTGGCTGAGTGATGGACTCATCCAGGGGATGTCTGAGTGGTGGAGGAGATGGAGAACATTCTCTTTTGAAGGAAGTTCTGACTCCTTTCTGACTTTCCTCACAGCAGTGGGCAGGTCTTCATGCTAGAAGTTTGCTGCCTTCTTTGTCTTGTCTCTAGTACCTCATTATTTTTTTCCCCTTCCCCTTACTTGCTTCTGGAACAGCTTTGGGGTATTTTGTCCCTGGCTCACTCAGAATGGCTGAAAAGTCACTTGTGTCCACATCAAACCCAGGATGGCTTTCCTCAGGCTGAGCTCTGACTGGGATAAAGCCAGAGGTGAATCCTTCAGCAGCAGCTGGACACAGCTGGAGGAGGGGCCGATGGCTGAAGGCAGCTGGAGTATCATCACAAGGAAATCCCAATCTTTTTGTTTTTTTCCTTTTTTTTCCCTGACCTTGGAATGCTTTACAAAGAGGTTTTCACAGAGTTGGTCTGTTCCAGTCTCTCACTGCTGGGCTTTCTCACCAGTTCTTGTAATTTCTTCTCAGCTTCTCCAGCTACCCCTTAATATTAAATATTTATGTATTCAAATTATAATTTTGTTCCTATTCTTTCTGTTCTTCCAGCTTCCCATTTTTCTGCCCTAGCTGAATTATCTTTGGTCTTTTTTCACTGGGCAGTGATCAGAGTGGCTTTTCTTCACCACTGTACAGTCGTGACCATAATTCTCTCCCACTTTATTTTTATTTCTGGTTGCTCTTAAACCACAATGTGATTTGGAGAAGGGGATGTTTGATTTTTTTCTCCCTGACACTACATAAACAGTAGGCAGATCAAACACTCGTGTCCCATAAAATTGACCTCTTTATTTGGATGCTGTCGTGCAACAGCAGACTTGAAAAAAGCTTTTCCTAATGAAAGAAGCTTTTCCAATCTTGGTGTGAAAATATTTCCCCCCTTTCTGGTGAAATGCAGAGGGCTCATAGGTTGCCCCTGTTCCTAGGCTTGGTGGACTCTGTACTGTCACAGTGAGTAATTTACAGTTAAAAATAAATTCCTTGGCTTTAGGAATTTTACATTTTTGCTTAAAAATGCAAGAGAGCTTTAGCAAACTCAAAAGGAGCCTTGTGTGAATTACTACACATTGCCTCCAGTAAATCCTGCCATCTAGAGAAAAATTCCCCTGGGGGATTGTATGGCTGGTATTTAAAATTTGGTTGTTTAGTCTGTGCAAGCCTTGCACAGCTGAGAGCGAGGCAGAGATTTGAGATCTGGTTTTGCCTGCCTGCTTCCAGATCCCAGGAAGAGCAAAGGCTTTTTTAGCTTTACCTTTTGGAAGCTGGAGGAGGGGAAGAAGTGTCCTACAGGGATGTTTTTAAGATGTCTCAGAACAGCTCTGTGCTTTTCCCTGGATTTGATGCTTCTCAGCTTCTTGCCTAAAGACCTGAGTCCAGAGCCAACCCTGTGGTGCACTTAGACCTGGTTTTAGGTAGGGCAGCCTGAGGATCCCATAATATTTTCTGTGCACATTTTTACAAGGAATTGTTCAAGTCAGAAACAACTCTTAGAGAATACATATTACCATTAAATAAGAGCTTAACTAGCATATGGCCTTTATATGAAGGAATTCTTCTTCTGGAAAATACTGCTGGAGGGAGAGTATTTATTTCAAGATACTGTATCCCAGTTGGAGTGTAGGTAATTCCTGTCTGAAGAATCTGCTACTCCAAACCCAGTTTCTCATATAAACACTTCCTTTCTTTTTCTGTGATTAAATCCCACAATTCCTTCCAGAATATCCATTCATCCTGAAAAGATCGGAATAAACCACCAACAGACCTTGTTCCATTTACTACTTGGAAGCAAATTTCTACCTTTTAAAGACTAGCTATTTTTATTTTTAAAATTCATGGAGATGAATGTCAGACCTTGGGTTTGCAGAGCCTTCAGGCTCCCTCTTCCCAAGGCGTTTGTGAAGCACAGCTGGGGAGTCACAAGTTTATTGTCAGCTGGCTGAAGCTCCATATGGAGAGGTCAGTGTCTCAGTTAGGAAGAAGTTAGAGGGAAAAGAGAAGATTTTAGAGGAAAAATTAGGAATTGATGTAATGGTTTAACATCCTTTGAGCTTGGAGTTCTTCAGCTGCAGTGCAGGCAGCAGGAGCATCGAGTGTCTGCTGGCCTCTATCCTGCCCCAGTTCCCAGGAGAGGAGCTGGGGCAGCTCAGGAGCAGGAGATGTGGAGGATGAAAGGACAGTGTGGTGTCAGGATGTCCTTCCCTTGAATCCTGAATGCCAGGGATTTGTGGGATTGTGCTGCCTGGACCCATGCAGGTGTCTGAGGAGCCCAGAGCCCGCAGCTCGCTCCTTCAGCTGTGCTGATCTCAGTTCCTGCTCGCTCTGGGTTTCTGGTGCTCACAACCAAATTGTGGTTGGGGTTTTTTTGGTGCAGACCTGGGGTTCTGTGCTGCCTTGCCCACAGCCTGGTGTCCTGTGCTGTGTTTCACTGCAGCTGTTTTCCCTCTGCCTGGCAGGGCCCTTCCATCACGTGCACAAGCCCGTGTGTGCCGGCGCCGCTCCGGTTATTTCGGCAGCAGTCCCCAGGTGTTCTCCACAGCCATCCCTGTCAGCTCGGATCAGCAGATGCCTGCAGGAGAGCTGTGCTTGGTGAAGCTACTCCAGGCACTTCTTTCCTTACAAGTTGCCTCTTCATAAGGCAGGCTGCATCGACCTTAAATCGGGATTATTTTGGGATCTTGTCCAAAGTCGCTTCTGAAGAAACTCTCACCTGTGTGTCTGCCTGGAGATGGGTCTGAGGGAGCTCCTGTGGAAGCTGTTCTGCACCTCCTGTGTGGAAGGAGCACAGGACAGCTCCTAATCCTTCCCGTGCTGCCCGGGAGATGGTAGGTTGTGGGAATAAGATGGAATCACTGAGAGAATGCTGTATGGAGCTCTCGTCCCCTTCTTCCTTTTCTTCTTTCTCTCCTCCTCCTTCTTTTCTTTTCCATTTCTTCTTCCCCCAGCAGGAAAATTGTCACCACAGTGTGAGAGAGCAGAAATTTCTTTGTGGCAGTGCAGGGAGTCAGGAGAGGAGGGAGCAAGAGGAAGCATTTGCTTGTTTTGCCAGTGGGATAATGGTGCTTGGGGAAACGTTAGGCAAAATTTAACTGAGTTAAAGGATGGAGGGAAGGGAAGGGGATGGTAATCCCTTGCATTTTAATAGGTCTCCTGAAACTTCTCTAATTCCTCGCTGGAAATGGCTGACTTAGCAGTGCTTGTTGTGCTTTCAAGGGCAAAACATCTTTGGGAAGGGAGCAGGAGCTTGTTCCAAGGGCTCCATTTGGCACGTGGTGCAGGGAAGGGGTGCCTGGATTCCCTCAGCTGGATGCTGGCATCTGCTGGTTTAGCTTGCATGGGGATAATGCTCAGTGCTCAAAGCAGGGAATGTTTCCCTGCAGAAATGCATCCTCAGGTGGCTGTTCCCTGCTGCCTCTCTCTCTCCTGCCTCAGGAATGTAATTCTGAGGAATCCAGGAGAGTGTTTCCATATTACATTAAGCATTAGCCTGTCATTTGCAATTTATTTAACAAAAGTTATTTTGGGGAGGCATCGTTCTGTTTGAGGATTTTTATGCAGATTTCTGTCTAAGCTGCCCATGAATATGGTTTGTTATGGGAACAAATACTGTGTTAAAGGTATTTAAACCAGAATTTCATAATTATGTTTTCAGTGTCTGCTTCTTCTTCCCAAAATGGTTTGGTAGCATTTAGTTTCTGACTTAAATTGAGGACTTAAGGTGGCTGTAAATTTGGAAATCAGTTGAAGGGATCCCTCATGCTGCAGGTGATGGAGGAGCTCTTGGCTCCTTCCCCTTTTGCCCATGTGGAATTTGTGCTTTCCAGAGCCACTCCCCACCCTTCCAACATAATGTCTGTCCAGAGTGGCTTAATTACTTTTGCTACTTCTCCGTATGTAGCATTTTATTCCTTTCAAGCCTTTTACAAGCAGATAATTAGGTATTTTAAAATAAAATATTGGGATGTAAAAACTAGATATTATAAATGTTTAATTACTGAAGGGCTCCTGGTGGGCTTTTGCTCAATCCTGCACTGGTTTTTAATGGAAATTTGGAATGATGGAACCTGGTAGATGCTTCAAAAAGTGATTTCACCCCCATGGGCTTTAACTGCCATCATATATAAAGGGAATATTGAGCCACCCTTGCATGACAATAATAAAACTTCAGTATTGGGCTCTGAAACTTGATAGGTCAAATTTTTGTGTGAGGAGCGAATGGAATGGAATAGAATTTTTGGAAGTGTCTCTAATTTAATTTGTCTCATTGTGCTCACAAAGCTGTCATAACCTGGGATGAAGTTGAGTTGTTGGGTAATTTCAACCCAAACACTGCAATCCAGAATCCATCCTTTGTCCAAAAATTGAGTTGCTGAGATGATGAAAGGAGGAAATAGTAAATGTCACCTGCCAGGATGTCACTAGCCAGGATCTGTCACTGTTCCTCCTTCCTTTCTCCAGTCATCTCCAACTCCTTTGCCTCACAGATACGCTCTTAAATGTGTTTTATCCTCACAGAAATGGACTTAGAAATATCACCTAGCTAAATGCTGGGGATAGGATCCAGTCCAGTTGTGGAATTCTCTTCCCAGGGTGAAACCCAGTGTTTAAAAGCAGAGTGAGGATTCCAAAAGAGGTGACTTTGCAAGAACTGCTGCTGGTCATCACCTTCAGAAAAAATAATTTCTGAGATGCAGGAGCAGCTTCCCAATAACATCTCCTGCATGGAATGTCTTCCTCTTTCCAGTTTGTGCTGCACGTGCCAGGTGAGGTGTTGATCAGGTCCTCCTGGAATTCCCACAGCTCCCAGCTCCTTCCTCCACTCACTCTCAGGGCCTTGCTCCTGAGAAATTTTGGGTAGAGACTGTGGTCACATGGACTTCTGGACTACTAAATCTTCCTTCTTCCTCAGCTCCACAGTCATCCTCTCCTGGTCAGAAAATCCCTGGCATGTGCTCTACAATATTTCCAAATACTGCTTCGTGTTACCACTGTTTATGGCTGAGGGTTCTGAGGCATTTTGTGAGCAGTAAAGATAAAATCCTTTGGAGAATATTTGAAGCCTCATTGGAAACTCTTTTAAAAACCTTTACTATGTAAGATAAGAAGGAAAGCAAAATCCTCAGGCTGTGGTGAAAAAAAAAAAAATCCTTGTGAGTCTGTAAATGTTGAAGTTTTTTTTTTTCATTCCTGGCAAATAATGAGAGACTGCACAGAAGGCTTTGAAATGTAAAGGTGGCCTGTGAGTACCCTTTAGTTAATTAACCAAGTGATATCCATGAAAACATGAGTGTATCCCCCACACTTCCTATTCTCTGCTTGGTGTCAAACTCATCCCCATGGAAGTAAAATGTGGATTTCCCTCACAGCCACTGTAGTGCAGATCTGATCCCTGTCCTCCAAAGGGCCGGGATTTCTGTCCCTAAGCTGTGGCACAGGATGGGACACAGGTGGATGCTCCTGGTGTCTTTTGGCCTTTCCATGCTTTTGTCACACTTGTCCTGCACTCTGAGGAGTCAGAGCTGCTTGGGACCTTTCCTTTAGGTGCTTTGTCTCACCTCCTACTGCTTGGGCAAAATCTTGTGTCTCCCTGTTATTTTGTTTTCCTTATCTGCACAGCTCCTCCAAATCTTGATCTTCTGGTTACCTTATCTTGGGTTTGTTCTTCCTGATCTGAATGAAACCACATTTACCACACAGAGCAGCAGCTGGCACTGTGAGATTCCCTTCCTGCTCCTGCTGTTCCCTGTTGTTCCAGGTGTTCATGTTTCGTTTACCTCATTGCAGCATTTGGGTTTCAGCTCTTCACAGGATTCCAAGGCTCTTCCTCCAAGCCAAAACTACTTTCCTTGGCTATTGGAAGTTGAAGACAGTTTCTGTCTTCCACACCAGTTTAACTTAAATAAAAAAAAAGAACACCCAACATTCTGAAATGGGCAGGACTTTACTTCTGCAGACCTCAGTTACCTTCAGCCATATTTAATCAGAATATTTGCCCCTTCTGTACGAAATGATGGGAGATTCAGCACCCTGAACATGAGAGATGGCAGCTGTTCCTCCAGCAGAAAACTGGGAGTCTGGCTCCTCACGTGGCCTTGTGTCACTTCCCAGGGGCTTGGTGTTATCCTGGGGGAGGAGAACTGGGATTGCCTGGAGGTCTTCCACTTGTGACACTCCTTTTGGCTCTGTTGCTTTTAGAAACCTTTCAAACTGTGAAAATAGCACTGGTTATGTTACAGGCTTGGCTTGGAATTCCTCTGCAGAAAAGCAAACAAGAGGTTTCATCTCTGGTACATAAGGTGTAGATTTTAAAATGAATTTTTGTAACTCTGCTTAGGAGGTAGCATTTCCATGGTTTTTTTTTTTATTTTACTATACTGACAGAGTAATTGAATTATTACATTTAATAGATCTGTTCCTTCCTGTTCAGCAGTGAGGGGCTGACTCTTGTTTATTCTTTTCTACAATGGGATGGTAAAAAACCCCCCAGTTTTTACATGAAAACTTTTCAGTGTGCACCTTCATTGTTTTAAAGAACTCCAAGGTGTGATTTTGAGGCAGAACCAGGGGCTGTTTTTACTGTTTCATTTCTTTGTGGCTGTGACTGAACAAACAGAACAAGATTTGTTTGCATTGTGCTCTTTCATTTATTTCCCATTTTGGGAGGAAGAGTCAAGCTAATTACTGACAAAACCCACAAGAATTAATGAAGCTATTTATCACTGGGTATTTTTGTCCCTGTCACAAGGCTTGGTGCAGATCCCAGAGGAAATGTTGCCTGTGCATTAATAATCAGGGATATTGTTCTACTTTTATCAACTCTGCCAGTGCTGATTAGGATTTGCTTAGCTGGAAGGAGTTCTGAGTTTGTCATTAAACTTGTAATGAGCCTCCACACATTTTTATTGATCTGTGTGATCCTTTCTCATCCCAAAATGTAAAGGGGAGCTTTTCCCAGCTTTATGTGTCCAGGCTGTGCCCTCTACCTTGGGGCCAGTCATGATCAGCCTTAACTTGTGCCTTGGTTTATTTCTGAGAAATACAGATAGCAGCTAAGACATCTCCCTCAAGAAGAAAGTGTAGTGCTAAATAAAACAGAATTCTAAATTGCCTATACACAGCTAATGCCGATGTTGCCTTAGAAAAAAGATGGGCAATACAAAATACTCTCTTCTGCCTCTTCCTTTTCCCTTTAGCTGCTGCTGAGCTTTAAACACAAGTGACAATTCTTTGCTTCTCTTGCTGGTTTTAAAATGCCCGGGGACTGCATCAAATACATCCATATGGCACTGAATGCTTGGATCAGTGGCAGAGCAGGCTTTGTGCTGGTTGTCCTTCAGTGTGTAGCTGTCAGCTGTAAAACCCTCCTGGCTTTTTACATAGTGTGCCTGGGAATGGCTGTGTGAAAGGAAGGATCCTTTGGGAGAATTGCTGCTCTGCCTGTTGGAGATGGACCAGTACACACCAGTGAGGCAGCTCAGCTGTCTGAGTGTGACCCTGAGGAACAGGGGACTGTCCCTCTTGTCACTGTCTGCTCACATCTTCTGCAGTGGCAGAAACACTCTTGGGGTTCCCTTGAGGAAGGGAAGTTCCACCTGAGCTGCTTGGAATGAAAACTCCAGCAGGGAGCTTGGGCAGGATGATCTTCAAAGGTCCTTTGCAATTCTGTGATAACTCTTTTGCCAAATCTTTGGAGCAAACTGCAGTGGTGTGCAGCAGGAGTTAGACCAGGAAAATGTATGCTGCAAGATTAGGAATAAAATGAAAATATTCTCATTTGAGGAAAAAGAGAGCAGGTTTTTAATAACTTTAACTAGCTCTGCATTCCTAGTTACAGAGACTGATATTTGTCTCTGTCCAGGTGTATATCTAATCTGAGGCTGGGCTGAGAGCTTCAAATTTAAGACATGAGCCAGCCTTGAACTGGTGGCTGCTGATACCAACCTGGTAGATTTTAAAAAGCATCTCTTGGGAAGAAAGAAAACAAATCCTTGATTTCTGCATTGTATTGAATTTGACTAAAAAGTTGGGGAGTGGAGTTACAGGCCCTGCCAGGCACTGCTGTCAGCAACACCCTGGGAAAAACCACTTTCTAGGTCAGAAAAGTGCATCAGCCTCCATTTCCTTCTGTCTTGGATGAATTATTGTGGCAAACAACACTGTGAATGTGCTCTGAGGTGCCCGAAGAGAAGAATGAATGAGAATTAATGAGCTTTTCAGGCTAACACATATTTTCATAGTCATCTTTTTTACAAGGCAGTTACTGAAGTGTTAATCATTTGATTACTGGGTGTTGTAGATAAGGGAGTAATTGGTCCCTTTTTGTAAATGATGGAAATGCCTGACAGGAAGGGGCAGGCATGAAAACTCTTGTTTCCATGGATTATTGCCCAGAGAGATTGACTGGAACTAAAACCCCTTTGCTCTGATGACAACTGGGTGGCAACAAAATTCTGTTTGCTATTTGCTTCTCAGTAGCAAGGGCAGGCCTTTAAACACGATCCCACATGTGTGTGAAACTTCATTTTTGGCATGGCTTGAAGTGAGTATGATGAATTTCTTTCAGGAGCCATTACAAATGAGCCTGTGATGTGGCCAGGGAGAAGGGCTGAGTCTCAGTGTCACTCTCCTGAGTGACAGACAGCTCTGGTGCTGTTTGAGGACATTTCCCTGAGCCTTGAGGAGCTGCACTTCCCTGTTTTCCTGGGGCTGTAACAAACAGAGCAGATATTTTTTGGTGTAACTCTTAGGAAAATCAAGTTATGCCCTCTGTTTCAGGAAGAAAAAGCACGAGAAATGCAGGATCAGGCAGCTTTTTCCCCATCCTTAGAGTTTAAAATGGTGCTCCTGTGCAGAGGGCCTGGCTCCTTCCTTTGTATCCCCGTTCCTGCAGCACGTGGGGCCGAGCTGCAGATGATCCCAGCCATTCCCAGAGCAGCTTTCTGTGTGCTCGTCTGCTGGGTAGGTGTCATTCCTTGTTATTCCCTCTTACATCAAGCCAGTTCACTCCACTCCACGCTTCCCTTCCTGCTGCTCTGCACCAGACACTCATCAATATTCATGTGCACTTCCCACCATCCATTTAGGCTCCTATCCCTGGCTTAGGGTCTGTTCCAGTTTGCTAAGTGCAGCTTTTTTTACCGGTGCTGAGGGCTGGCTGGGGAGCTAAGGGCTGATGTCACACTTCCTCCTTTAGGAAGTTGCTGGGATGTTCAGGCTTTGAAAGGTTTTGCTCAGAAATTCTCTCATCACGAAGAGCAGACCGAAGTTCGAGGCACCTGATTGTCACAGGGTAAAAGGAAAATGGAAATTTCCTCAGCAGCAGCAAAATTCTGGCCGTGCTGTTTCTTGCTTTATTAAATGAGTAAAACTCATCTCTTCACATTCACCTCTCATAAAGCTGTCTCATCTTGCCTTGAAAAGTCCAGTCCAGATAGAATCTTTCTAAGGGCCAAGGGAATTGAATTTACAATGAGCAAATAATCAATTTTTTGTTCAGGATCTCTCAGTACTTTAAAATACTCAGGGCTGTGTATAGAGGGCAGAGGAAAGAGGCCAATTTGGTTATTCCACTGGTTCATTGACCACATGTTTTATCTCATTAAATCCATCCCCATTCTGTGTGGAGCACTGGGACAGTGCTGTTAGTGATCATCTGGAAAGGGGTTAAAACCTGGATTTAAAAAAATAATTTAATTTTGAGAGGCTCAACACTCCCGTAAATCACAGAATCCTGGAATGGTTTGTGTGATAGAGACCTTAAAGATGATCCAGTGCCTCCCATGGACTCCTTCCACTATCCCAGGCTCCTCCAAGCCCTGTCCATCACTTCCAGGGCATCCCAATGCTTCAGGATTACCTGGAGCTTCCAGAAGTCTCTCTTGTTCTCTGGTCAGTTTCTGTAGAGCTTTTAATTGTGATTATTTCTTCTATAAATAGCATTTGAATAACTGTGGTGATGGCTGAGAGGAGTTACTTCTTATGGCTTTGTGAATTGCTGACTAAGGAATGGAAATGGAAAATAGGGAAAGGCCAAGTCCACCTTTCCCTGGAGCTCAGCAAGGCTGCACAGGCTGCTCTGGGAATGGGATTGGACTCTGGGAATCCTCCACTGCCAGTACCTGGATTTCTGTGTGTTTTCTCCTCTGCTCTGTGGGTACAGGCCAGCCATTCTCAAATTGTGAGCTGCAGGCTGCCAGCAATCCCTGAAGCCAAAGTAATTGATCCAGGACTATATCAAACAGTTTTCAATAGTGCTTTTAATTAAAAGGCAAAATAAAGGCTTTGTTGTGGTGGTGACCTGAAAAGAAATGAAGGATTGGCAGGGATTCGTTGGTCTAAAAAGGCCAGCTGCAGTTGTTTGACATTGTTATTGATTGTGTCTGCCTTCCTAGAGTTCCTTTTCGAGGTAGGATGCCATAAAACCTCCACAAATAAACTGCCAAAAACCCCTTTTGGAGGTGGTTGCTCTGCTGCTGTCTGTCCTCCTTTCCCCTGCAGTCATGGACGAGCTGCTGCCAGCAGCATCCTTGTGGCTGCTTCTCACTGGAGGAGGCTCAGAGCAGCTCCTGCAGCCTGTGTCTCAGCTCCTGCAGGGCTTTCACTTATTTTGGGGCTGAGCTTTGCCATGTGGGTGTTTGTCCAGAGCTGCTGGATCCCCATTGCTGGAGGGATTTAAACCCCTGTGGATGCAGCACCTGGGGCCATGGGTTAGTGATGTTCTTGGAGGTGCTGGAGGAAGGGTTGGACTCCATCATCTTGGACTACAAAATGTGTCCTGAACTGCCAAAGAAATACCTAAATACCAATGTTTGGCACCAGCACGGTGTGTGCAGGCTCCTCCCTGGCCTGTGGTTCTGTGGGAAGCAATGAGCTGCACATGTCCTTTGTCAGAGGAGCTGCTGATACCAAAAGAGAAGGACTAGAATTTCTTAATAATAACAAATAAAAGAGAAGGAATTTGAGGGGACTTCGTGGTCAGGGGTGCTCCCAGTGCTCCAGGCTGGCACATTCGCTGTCCCTGCTTTAATTTCCGTCGCCTGATCTCCGTGTTTGATCTCTGCCACGAGCTCCAGGCCATTGTTTGTTCCTCCTGGAATGAGCCTCAAACCCAGAATCAGCTAAAATCAAGGTGAGTTGTTCTCTGGGAGGCATGAAATGAAATATATTTAAGGTAGAAAATGATGGAGCATCTCTCCAATTCAAAAAGCAACACAAAGCAAACCTAAATTGTTCCATGTTTTTCTGGGTCTTGTTTCTCTGTAACTCTCTGGATATTCTACATTAATTTCCTAAACAGAATCTTAAATAACAAAGCACATCTGTATAATAGGACCATAGTATAATTTATAACCTAGATCTTTAACTAGGCTGGGAATAAATTATCTTAAAAGGGGCTGTTTGAACCATTTTGTTTATACTACTTAGAGAGATCCATGCATGGATTTTAAGAAGGTTTATATTTTGCAGGCTTTCTACTAATTTTAGTTTTTCTTGATATTTTAAAAAAAATATTGAGGACTTAAATCTATAAGGAATTGGCTCAGGTGGTCCTTTGGTCTGATCTCATCTCCCATCAGGAAAGAAATGGCAGAATAAAATTGGTTTGACAATAGAGCGGGAGTGGAATCAATAGGGGGAAAAAAATCAGGGTAAAAAATCCTTTAATTAGAGCAAGGAGATGAGACCTCCTCAACTGTGGCTTTTGCCTCTGCTGCCTGGGACTGTGCTGGATTCCATCCTCCAGGTTCCTCACTGTGACTGAGACAAATTTCACCTGGCTGAGAATGCCTTGGATGAATGCAGTCTGCTGGCCCTGCCAGTGCCTTTGGATAATGAATGAGTTTGGTTTCTTGCTTTGAGGGAACCAGGTGAAATCTCCATAGTTTGACAGTGAAGAGCAGAGGAGGATGGGGGGTGTTTTTATTTTTTTTTTTTTTTAAAGAAGCTGCTTTAATCACTTTAATACAGCATTTCTGTTTCCAGTGCTGGGAATGACGTACCTAAAAATATTCTTACTGGCTCATACAGATCAGTAAAAGTCAGCTCTGTGCATCTTCCTTTTGGGGCTTCTTTTTAAACAAAATCTAAAAATGGTTTTGAGGCATTCATAATTCAGTATATTGTTCTTAGCAATGCTTTTCCTTTCGGTGCCTTGGGTTGTTTGTTTTTCTTTCCAGCAAAATAATTCCAGTGAAGATTTTGAGGTGAGCTTATGTATGAAAGAAAGTTATAGTGTCACTGGGGTTTGTCCTTCAATCAGATCTGAAGGGAGTCATGGAAAGGGGAAGTGAAATTTGGGGATTGCAGTGAGGAGAAGGCTTTCCTCATCTTCCTCCCTTTACCTCTGGCTTTTAGGATCTCTTAGCCCAGGCTGCTTCTGAGAGCTGGGAGAGGCCAAGGGCAGTTTTCCAGTTGAACAGTCTGGACATGTTGATTACTTTTAAGGTTATTTTGCTTTCAAGATAATTCTTGTGGTTTTTTGTTTTTTTTTTTTTTCCTGATTGCTGATGCTTTGAAAGTTCTAAACAACCACTAGGATGAAGTCATCCTTAGAGCCTTCCCTGGGAGCCTCCCATGGATCAGTGTCACTGCTGGGCTGCTGCAGGACACACAGATCTCCTCAGGAGCAGGGAAAAGGCAGCCTGTGAGAATCAGACTGGGCGACCTTGGAATGTCTCCAGGGCTGCTGTGCTGTGGGATCAAAGCTGCTGGAAGCACGGGATCAGCCTATTGATTCCATCCTGCAGCTGAGTGCTCCTGTGAAACCCCCGCCAGGCTCCCAGACAAAGGGGATCCATCAGGGGGGCTCCACGAGCTGCAGGCTTGGAATTCAGCCCCTCCTGGTTCTGCTGATAGGATCTTCACAACTCCCCCTCCATCATCTTTGGGCCCTTGGCTGTTTGCTGCCACGATTCAGGAGGGTGTTGGTGTTTGGGCATCTGCTGCTTTCTGTGCTGAAGCAGTGATCAAACCTTTCCTTTGAGGAGTTTCCCAATTTTATCTATCAGAACAGCCAGCTTCTTTTTGTCCCAGAACATATGGGAACACTGCAGCCTTGCAGAATTCATGGGGATGGGGTGAGCAGCCAGTTCATGAAGGGAGCCACCAGGTACAGATTGTTCCAGAGCTGATCCAGCTGAAGAAAACCATCTGAGCAAGCCAGATCTGGGCTTAAAAATTCCTGTTGGGGCTGGATCCCTTCAGAAGTGAACATTGGTAATTAGATGATAGAAGGTGCTCTGAGGGCTGGAGCCAGGCTGGGAGAGCTGGTTGTTCACTTGGAGAAGAGAAGGCTCCAGGGAGAGCTCAGAGCCCCTGCAGGGCCTGAAGGGGCTCCAGGAGAGCTGGAGAGGGACTGGGGACAAGGCATGGAGGGACAGGACACAGGGAATGGCTCCCACTGCCTGAGGGAAGGGATGGATGGGATATTGGGATGGAATTGTTCCCCTGTGAGGGTGGGCAGGCCCTGGCACAGGGTGCCCAGAGCAGCTGTGGCTGCCCCTGGATCCCTGGCAGTGCCCAAGTCAGAGATTTTGTTGGATGGAAAGCTGGAAGGAGTCAAGAACTCATCTGGTGAAGCCATTGTTCAGCCTCCTAATGACAGAAAAATGTCCAGAATGTCAGGCTTGGTGTTGAAACAAATGGTTTCTTTGGTTCATCACTTGTTTACCTGGCTTGCCTCCTCTTCAAAAGATGCCTTGGATGCAAATTCCTAGAGTGGAATGACATTGACAACTCTGCGTGCCAAGGAAGGGAGGAGAATCCAGTGCCCAGCTGAATAAGTTATTTTGAAGTTCTGTTGCCTCATTTTCCCAGTTCTGTGCCCTTCCTGCTTGGATTGGGGCTGGACTCAGCTTTTAGCTGTTAGATCTTAATATACAGAGGGAGAAGTGGCTGGAGACAACTTTCCCTGAGCACTAAGTCACTGCTGCCCCTCACCTCTCAGCTGCTTGCTGTGAGCTCTGCAGGCTGCCTGGATTTTTGCCAAAAGTTCCTTCTCAGCTCCTGAATTGCTGGAGATTTTCCCTCGCTTCCTGTAGCTGCCAGTGTGTCCAGTCAAAGCAAAGCCCATTCCCAGCATTTCCTCCCCCACCTCCGTCCCTCCAAGGATGTGATACTGACCTTTTCCTTGGAGTTGTTCCAGCAGCATACCAGGAATATTTTGGCCTAAAGGATATTTATTGCATTGCTGACTAATGCTGCCCTGGACCTACTTGTGTGTGGAAATTTTTCCAAGAGATTAAATTAACTCACTAGATTAAAAAAAAAAACCAAACCAAACCAACATCTTAATGAAACAAAGCTGAAGTCTTGAGTGTCTTATCTGTTCCTTGGGCTGTGACCCCGGATTACTTATCCAGTTGTTTCCCATCTGGATTTTAAGTAGCTGGTTGTTTTTGTCTCCACCTATTACCTTGTTCTGCTTCTCCCTGCTGGGCTTCATTTGCCTCCTGAGGTCATTTTAGCATTTTCCAAGATGAATCTGAACTCTGAATCTGTCCTCTCCCTTGCTTGCAGTCATTCCCAAATTAATGCCTTCTGGGAATTCGAGAAACATACGGCCAGCAAGGCAGAACAGAAATTAGAGATACAGTGGGATCTGTGGGCTTTCATTCCTGCCAGGATTCCTAAAAGGAGTCAGTTGGGGTTGTTTAAAAGGAGGAATGGCAATGCCTCAGTATTCATGGAATTAAAACTGTGAGCAGTTGGTGTTAATGCCATCTTGATCTGCTGCCTGTCAACATAAACCTGGGTCTGTTCAGAGAAGAAATGTCTTGGAACTGACTCCATTAGGATGCTCTCTCCAAATGTTGGTTGAAGCAGATATTTAAATATAAACAAGCCAAGCAGTACCTTATTTCCCCCCTCTTTTAGTGAAACGAGTGAAGGTAGGGTAGGGAATAAACAGAATATGTTCATATTTTATGATTTGTGGACAGATCCCATCCAAGACGTGTCACTCAGAAGGGAGGAATTTTCTGGAACACTTCATTGTCCTTCAGGGGTCGTGAGTTACCAAAGGAAATAATTTCCTGGGTGAGACTGGACCCGTGAGGAGTTAAATGTGGCTGTCTGCATCAGTGGCCACGTGAGGAAAACCAGCTTGTTTGTGGTGCTGCAGATCAATTCCTGGGATTGAGCCTGTGCTGCAGCAGGAGGGGATTGGGTTTGTTTGTCTCTGTCTCCTGAGGATTGTCACTGGGCCTGGAATGAATTCCTCCTCCCCTGTTCTGCACATCCATGGGACAAGTCTGAGTGAGGGATTCAGCATCTGGGGTGTGCTGCTTCTGAAAACCTACTCAGTGAAGGGGGTATTTGCTCTGCCTTTGTGAAGGAGCTTTTTTAACTTGCTGGGAGACCTGATTCTGCCTCCAGAGCAGAATGTGTTAGAAATTCACATGGGAATTCAGATTTTGACTTGGGAAAATCTCATCTCTCCGAGGCTGTCTGCTGGGTTCCTGTTTGTTTAGCCCCTTTTCAGAGTTAACTGAAGATTAAAATGCTGCTTAATTGGGATACTGGAGATTTTGGTGACACTTGTGTTAATATCTAAAACAAACAAAACCCCCCAAAACTCACCCCAGAAATCACAGAATGATTTTGGTTGGAAGGGACCTTAATCTTGCCTTAAATCCTTGTGTTCAGTGGATGGTCACCCTGGCAAAGACCTGGAATCCTTGGAATATTGCTTGGAGAACACAGTCTCTGCCCTGAGCACTCCTTTTTTCCGTTTATCTGCGCATGCAGTGTTTGGTGTCCAGCACAAGTCACACAGTTCCTCTCCTCTGCCAGATGGCAAATTCCAGCTGCAAGGAGGTTGGAAAAAACACTTGGAGGTGGTGCAGCCCTGAGAACCTTCAGTTGCTTCCTAAATAACAATTAAGGGGATTTATACACATCAAAATGAGGCAGCTGGAGATGTTCCACTTCCTGTGGATCTGATCCCTCCAGGTGAAGATGTAGGAGAAGGAAAAAGCCTATAAATTGTGAGCTAGGCTTTGGCCCAGCTCTGCTGTCGTGTTTGTCTTAGAGGAATAGAAAATAAATGTTGTGAGGATGCTGGGGTCTGAAAATGAGCAAATCCCATGCTTTATCAATGAGAAGAGCTTTTTGTTGCTGATAATTAGTTATGGGGGCTGTTAACAAAATTACTAAATGACTTGGTAGAAAACAGAAGAATGAAATTCATTTTCATCTCAAGTCACAAATATTTAAGGGTAAATCTGATGATTGGGAATGATACAGGGAAAAAAGTGACTTTACAATTGTAAAGTCAAATAACTGCTCTTGTCCTTGCAGGAAGTTTAAGTGCACATGATGGATCTGTTGGACACAGTAAAGCATTTTTAAATCCCTTGCTTAAACCTTGCTCTGAAATTGGTCCTTGAATCCCTGGTTTTTTCTCTTCTTTTAGTGGGGAAGACTTCCTTGATCACCAGGTTCATGTATGACAGCTTTGACAACACCTACCAGGTAAATGAATCCCTGTTTTTGTCTTGTGTAAGACTCCTCTGCTGCCGTGTCTTCCATTGCAGGAAAAGTCATTCCAGACAAGTTGGGGCACTGACCATGGGATTGCCAGTTGTAAAATCTTAATTTTAATCACCAGCCAGAGTGACAGTTCAGGGCTGGATTCTGCTCCAGGAGTTTGCCTGCTGCTTGCAGCAGGATGAGCTGTGCTTCTGAGGGAATACCCAAGGCACAGCCAGGAACAGCAGTTGTTAAGTCTGCCAGGGTTTTTTTTTTCCCACCATTTTCTATCAGACCATCCCAAATCTAATCCCTGTGTTTGGATAACATAACAAGTACCCAGCTCTTTTAAATAACAAGTTGACACAAGCTAGAAAATAATACAAAATGTGAAAAAAAGGAGGAAAAATTAAGATGTTTAGAAATTAGCACAGTCCAGGAGAGCAGTCAGTGTTGCCTACTCCCAGATTTTAGCATCAGCTCAAAATGTGGTGAGATGTGAAAGTACTTCAGTTTCCTGAATGTCTTCTTCAAGCAGAACATGTTTCATGACTTGGTTGCATTGGTGATGTTCTGGATACACAAAACTGCGAAAAATCTGTTCCCTGGTGCCTGGGAAGGTTTTTTTAGGGGGCTGGGAGGAGGAGGTAACAGAAAAAAAAAAAAAAAAAAGGAAAACGTGATTTTCCTGTTCCTCAGTGTCTAGCCAAGGATCTCATTGAACTGAGAGATTTCCCTCCTGCCTCCTTCAGTAATTCCTCCTTGCTGCTGCTAGGAAAAATGAGATGGGAAGTTCTCCCTGAGCTGTGGGAAGAGCCACGTTTCCATAGTGTGGGAGGGAGGGAGGGCTGGAGCACACATCACTGCTTCCTCCCACTGTAATTACATGGACATTGAAGGCAGTTCTTTTATTTAAGCTGGGATTTTTTTCCCCCCACCCTCAGTATTTTTCTTTTAGGAGTGCTCCTTTTCCTTACTGAGTTTGTGTCCCGGTTCTTCCTTGAGGAGGTTTCACCCTGTGTGCCTTAGGGGTGTCCCCATGGAAAGGTGGTCTGATGTAATCCATGAGATGATTGCAAAATCAGTGAGTGGCACTTAGAGCAGTGAGAAATCCCAAGGGCTCCCAAGACAGCTTGGATTTAGGCATCAGTGCTGCCTGCCCGGTTTGGGTGTTAATGGCCTTGGGTCAGAGCATTCATCCAAACCCCCTGATTTTCCTGGAGCTGTGCCTGAGGTGGGGCCATACCTCCTAGTGGGTGCTGTAGCTGGAAGAAGGAATCAGTCACAAAGCTCCAGGAGTTTGGCCAAAATCACACTGCCTGTTGGTGTCAACCCAAACCAGACATTTTTGGATGCCCAGGTGTCTCTAGAGACCCCTGAGACCCCAGTATTAATGCACCTGATCATGGGTAACTGGAGCAGGAGGTGAGTTCAGGGATGCTCTGCTTGTTCTGGACATTTCTGGCAGATTTTGAATGCCTGTTTTTCTGAAACCTCTCATTTGAACACGGGGTTTTTATGTTCAGCTGTTAAAAATAGAAAGCTGCCATTTAGTAAAATCCGTGCTGTGCATTGGATTCCTTCTGCTCGCTGCTGGATGAGAGGAATTCAGCTGTGTCCCTCTGGCTCATCAGTGAGAACTCGCTGTGCTGTGTCAGAGGAACACCTGGAATAAAACGCTGTGATTGAAGGTGTTTGTTTCACCAGGAGTCATTCCTCTCCACGGACATGCTGGGAATGATTTCCTTTGTGCTGTGGCCCCACATGTCACATATCATGGTTTAGTAAATGTCTGGTATATTGAGCATGCTGGAATCCTCTCCTTGATAATGCTGCTTCCCTGCAGTGGTAGGACAGGCTGGGAGAGGAGAAGGCTCCAGGGAGAGCTCAGAGCCCCTGCAGGGCCTGAAGGGGCTCCAGGAGAGCTGGAGAGGGACTGGGGACAAGGCATGGAGGGACAGGACACAGGGAATGGCTCCCAGTGCCATTAAGATGCTCTCCAGGAAGCTCCCACTGGTGTTGGGAAGTTTGGGTGCAGCTCTGCTGCTTTAGGATGAGGCAAGCTTTAGTTAGGGTGTCTGCCTTGATCCGCCTGGAAGAGTGAAGATCCCTGGAGAAATTTGGCACGTGGGAAGAAGACATTGTGCCCACATATCCTGGTTGAGCTGGGGGACACCAATTTGTCACATGCATGAAAATCCCTGCTGCTACCCAAATAAATGTGTGGATTAAACTGTCAGTGTGCATGAACTGAAGTCAAGCTTAAAACCTTTTGTGCTTTAAGGAATTGGTCTGGTCGTGGATATATGAAACAAATTGCTTATTGAGTCAAGCTATATCTTAAAAATAAGAAACCTAACCTGTTTTTCTTGCAGCTTCTGCTGCTCCCCTGAACATCACTGCAGGTGTTCTGCCTTTTTTTTTTTTTAAGAGCTCTTGGTTTTCTCATCTCTTTACAGGCAACAATTGGCATTGACTTCTTATCGAAAACCATGTACTTGGAGGATCGAACAGTGAGTAAGATTTTGCTGCTTTTCTCTGTGAACAGTAGGAATGAGGACCAGCATCTGGCTTTGTGCAGCCCACACTTCTGAGATCACTGGGAAGCACAGGCTGAGCCTTCATCTCCCAGCTGCTTCCAGGCTGACAAGTGCTGTGGAGACACAGCAGTGGGAATGGGAAATTTCAGTGTCATCCTCTGTGGAGAAAGAGATGGTACAGATAATTTGAGGGGTGAATGATGGTGGGAGTCTGGAGAAAGGGGAACCATGCTTAACCCCTTCAGCTTTTGATGCCACAAGACAGAAAGGTAAAATACAGATTGCCAGATGTGGCCAGTTAATAGCTGGCTCCATCTTCTTAATAGTCCTTTTTAAAAAGAAGGTGGCCTCTGATGAGTTCACAAATGAGACTCGTTTCCTTGCTTGGTGCACTTTTAGCTCATCAAGTGAAATCATTCCTCTGTGCAAGCAAAGCTGTGGTTTAAAATGAGCTCAGATTCTTAATTAAGAAATTCAGCCTCAGTTGAGCTATTTGCAGAAACAAAACTGCAGTGCTGCAGAAGCTTGTGGTACCGGATAAACTCCCAGTAAATGGGATTGGGTAAACCCCCAGTGAATGGGATTGCATGGAAAGGGCTTCAGGGATGAGGTGTGCTTTCCATGGCCCAACTGGCTCTTGCACACCTTGCCATACACCCTGCTTTTAGTGTGCCTTGCCTTTTCTTCCAGAACCTTGCTGGTAAGAGCCATTCAGCCTCTCTGCGTGTCTTACTTTGCAATTTAGAGTTACAACAAGCATTTTGTCCTTAAAAAACTGACCTGAGTAGGTTTTCCACCAGCAACCATCCTTCATGCTGCTGGAGGTTGCCTGTGTGAGTGCTGAGGAAGGAGAGCAGAGCATGAATTTCTCCTGTAGGGAGAAGTGCAGGGGAACATTCCACAGAATCACTGAGGCTGGAAAAGCCCTCCAAGATCAAGCCCAGGCATCCCCCAGCACTGCCAAGGCCACCACTAACCCAGGTCCCCAAGTGCCACATGCACACACTTCTGGGATGGTGATTCCATCACTTCAGCTGTAGCTTTCTTCTTGGTGCTCTCAGTTTGGAGGCTGAGCCATTCCACTCCCCCCCTTTTGGAAGGGAAGCATTTTTTGGGAAGCTGCACCCCTCCAGTTTGGCTGCTGTTACCCCTCGAGAGAGATTGTTGTAGGGAGGCAGTGTCCTGCTGCTCCCAGTCCCCAGTCACCTCCTGCATGAGTTTCTCCTTTTTTGGAAAAAAAAGAAAAAAAAAGTGAAACATTTCTTTACTCTTTTATTTTTAGTGGCAGTTTGGCTTTTTTAATTTTCTCCCACCCACAGATCAGGTTGCAGCTGTGGGATACTGCGGGTCAGGAACGTTTCCGTAGCCTCATTCCCAGTTACATCCGTGACTCTGCTGCTGCTGTAGTAGTTTACGATATCACAAGTAGGTATTTTGCACTGGCTTTGACCTTTTTTCTTATTTTTCTTGCTTGTTTGACTGATTTTGTTAGGTACGGTTGCAATTATGGGACACAGCAGGTCAAGAGCGGTTCAGGAGCTTGATTCCTAGCTACATTCGTGACTCCACTGTTGCAGTTGTTGTTTATGATATCACAAGTGAGTGGGGGGAATTCTGCATTTCTAATACTCTGCCCTTTTCATCCTCTAGCTTAGCTTTGCATGTCCTCTCACGTCATCTGCTTGGGCTTCATCCTGGCATGACAAAAACGTGGTTTCTGTGCTTGTTTTACACAAGCCCCGTGGTTGCTGCTGTTGTAATGTATCAACTGTCTCACAAAGGCCATTTTAACCCTTCCCTGCCCCATTTTCTTCAGTCCTGCCTGCTCTCGTTGCACTCTTCCATCTGCCTTTGGGTCATAACATCACCTGTGGCTTTTGGTCTTCGTGTCCATGGGTATCTGAGTTCTCAGGCTGGAGACTTTGGTGGCTTGCTCCACTTCATTCACCCTCCCCCACCAAACGAACTCTGGGCACGGGCTGGCGGGGAGAAGGCATTAACATCACATTTTCCTTGGAATCAGCCACAAACTCTCACGTGCTGCAAGATGTAAAACTTACCACTAAGCTCTTACCCTTTAACAATTGCTCTTTCATTCCTTACTAAGGTATGTACATTTTTGTCAACTAAAATATTAGTGCTTCTTTAGCCCTGCTCCTTCTGTCCCTCCCCTCAGTCCAGACACCCCTTAACTTACCAGTTCCTGCACTGACAAAGAGCAGAAATTCTGTTTTAGGGGAGCTAAACCTTCAGACAGTTTCAGTTCTAAACCAGAATTGACTGAGAACAATGGCCTAATTCTGCACAAATGCATAAGTTCTTGTCCTTTGATTTATAAATACTAGAAGATTACAGCCAGGAATAGGGGCTTTACCTAGAAAAGCTCTAATTGTTAAAAATGGCACTTTCCTTTGAGCTAAAATTACAGGTTAGCTGTGAACTCTGAATTTTTTCCTGACCCAGCAAATTCAATATTGCCGAGCAGTAAAGGGAATTAAGACACTGGCAAGTGATCAAGTCTTGGCTGTCTAGCATGCAATATATTACTTTGCAGTAGAAGCCATTAAAAAAAAATCAATACTTTTCAAGAACTGCTGCAGAGGCCCCCCCCCTTCTTAAGTGGTGAACCTACTTTGGCTGCTCAGATGCTCTTTGTGTCACTAACTGGCAAATGCTGAGCTCTGTGGCAGCTTCCCTCCAACTCCTTGTTCCCTGTGGGATGCAACTTCTCAAGCACCACAGAGCCTGGAATTCTTACCTTGCAGCTTTTAAGGGTGTAGCATGAAGTGCCTGTGAAGAGGTTAAATTTCTGCTTCTGGTTTTATGCAAAGATTTAGAAATTGTTTTGTAGGCAAGTGCTCAGTGCCACGGGAGTTGCTGCTGTGTTGTATAACCCTGGGATTCCCTAGAGAAAATAAAAAGTGATTGATTCTAGTGTACAAAATGCAAGGCTGGGGTTGAGGATTTTTGAGAAGCAGGGGAGCTGTAGGAACCTCTGTAGGTGCACGAGCCATGAGCAGCATGGAGTGCAAAAATTAATCCCCGCTCCCGACAGCAAATACTTCGTGTTGAACTAAAAAATAAGGAGCCAAAACACAGTGATAAGCCTTTTCATTTTAGGTGCTGTCAAAACCAAATTACAGATGGGCTCAGTTCCCTCTGGGGCTTTGAACCCACCTGTAATGAGGCACTTGCCCACGTGAAATCAATGCCAGAGCTTCGTGTCCTTTAGTGGGGGAGACTCAGGGTTCCACTCGCTGATTCTTCATCACCCTCCTCCGCCGACTCCACGGAAAATGGAGCTCTTCTCTCCGAGTGCAGACGTGTTTCCTGGTGAGCTGAGGGGGACAGCTGCAGTGATAACCCTCTCCACTGTTCTCTGCTAGATGTAAACTCCTTCCAGCAAACCACAAAGTGGATCGATGACGTCAGGACGGAACGGGGCAGCGATGTCATCATCATGCTGGTGGGAAATAAAACAGATCTAGCAGACAAGAGGTATGGGGCAGTCATCCAGCTTTCCAATCCTGCTTTCCTTACTCTGCTGCTCTTATTTTAAGGAGTATATTGCAATGTTTTGGGCTTTTTTTTCTGGGGATGGCTGTGACTAGAGAAATCTCAATTTTAAACCCTCTTTCTTTTGGCTAAGCCAAATTTCCATCACAGTGCTGTGAATGAGCTGAAAAACCATCACCAGTACAGATATCAGGAGAGAAGGCATTGTTGACCACAGCCCCCACCAGTGAATTAATAAACTGGTTACAAATATTTGTTTAATAATGTTCTGCTTAATGAGTGGAACACATATCCAGAGAAAAATTGGACAAAATTCCTCCCATATGAGGTGGTTACACTTGGACCTTTGTTAAAATCGTTTGGTTCTGATGATTATTTTGGGACTGTGATTGCTAATTGCTCAGACATAAAAGCACAGCTCCCTGGGCAGGGATTTGGGGGTGAACACTTGGCTGTTCTGCTGGAATGCTGAGTTCTGCTTGGGTGGGCCATGGAAATGAAGTGGTGATACCTGTACATTCCATACAGGAAAAAAAAAAATAAACCTTTACTTGCTTTCAGATAAAGCACTTAAAGGCTTTTTTTAAAGTGTAAATCATCTTAATTATTAAGGTATTTGTCCAGGTTTGGGTTTTATGAGGTTTTTTTTCCCCCCTAACTGTGTTTTCTTCCCCAGACAAGTGTCCATTGAGGAAGGAGAAAGGAAAGCCAAAGAGTTGAATGTAATGTTCATTGAAACTAGTGCAAAAGCAGGATACAATGTAAAACAGGTGAGTGGCTGCTGGTAACTCGCCCTCCTTGTGGGAGGAGCACTTCCCTGGGTCTTGGGAAGCCTTGGCAGAGGGGGCCAGTGGGAATTGTAGTCCACACTCAGCAAGCAGCACCTCAGAGCTGAATTGTTGGCTGAGGTTCTGAGGGATCTCTGGCATGCATCACATGATTTGGGATTTGCTTCCCCTTAAATAACAGGAGTTATGGAAGAAGCTGAGTGTGAACAGGATCACACCTTCCTGGGGTTTTGTTAATCCAGATTTGCTGTTTGGGCTGAGACTGAGACACAAAGCTGGGGAAGCACAGGTCTGAGGACTGTTTGTCATTCTGTTTCAGTGAATGAAACAAACCAGTGAAGGAGGAGCATGATGGCTTAAAATGCTTCCAGTGCACAGGGAGACAGAGCAACTGCTGTTCCCACTCTGCTGGAAGGCACGGGAAGTGCCAGCAAATGTTCCTGGACAGGCAGAGCTATTTATTTCGAGAAGATGATGAGTTGCTTGTGAATTGGGGAAAGCAGTGAAAGGTCTTTTGAACTGATGGGGCTGCAGAAAAATGAGGGGTTTTGTTCTGAGTTGTGGCTCTTTAAATTCAGACCTGGAGAGGACAGAAATTCATGGGTGTCTCCACAGGGCAAACACACCTGTGTGGAATGCTGTGCTCAGCTCCTTGTTCCCCAGGAACAGAGGGACGTGGAGCTGCTGGAAAGAGCCCAGAAGAGCTGCTCCAGGGCTGGAGCCAGGCTGGGAGAGCTGGAGGTTCTCACTGGAGAGGAGAAGGCTCCAGGGAGAGCTCAGAGCCCCTGCAGGGCCTGAAGGGGCTCCAGGAGAGCTGCAGAGGGACTGGGGACAGGGGATGGAGGGACAGGACACAGGGAATGGCTTCAAATTGACAGAATAGGTTTAGGGTTGATATTGGGAAGGAATTCCTGGCTGTGAGGGTGGGCAGGCCCTGGCACAGGGTGCCCAGAGCACCCCTGGATCTCTGGCAGTGTCCAAGGCCAGGCTGGATGGGGCTTGGAGCCACCTGGGACAGTGGAAGGTGTCCCTGCCATGGCAGGGGTGGCACTGGGTGATCTTTAAAGTCCCACCCAAACCATCAGGGATTCTGTGTGTGTGGATGACATTCATGTATATCTTATATGTGTAGTTACACAAATGGTTTCTGTGCAGAAGGGTACCAGGAGTAATAAAATAGGATTATAAACTACTTCATGTTCTAGACAGGACTAAAGAGTCTGTTATTAAAATGTCCCTTGACTTTGCCTCTAAGTAGCAAAATGATTCCCTCTATAATGGGATAATTATAGCAGTGTTAACTCAGAGCTGTGTCACTGCATCACCCACCATGGATGTGTTGGCTTCCAGGGTCCCCCAATTATCCTGCCACAACAGAGGCTGCCTGGCAATTAAGGTTTGGATTCTGTGCTGCAATCCTTAATGAGTGCTTAGACCTGGGGGTGTGCACTGAGAGCAGTTGCCTCACTGAGAGGAGTGATGATGATGATGATGATGAAGGAGCTCTACACTCCCTCTTTCCTTCAGGGAGTTTCTGTGCCCTGCCACATTTCCAGAGGTTCTGGAGCTAAGCCTGTGAGGGAGTTGTAGCTTCCAGGGCCAGCTGGAACCCTGAGGATTTGATGGTGTGCACAGACATGAATGGATATTCAAAAATAATTAAAAATGGATTTTTCTTACAAGTGTTGATCCATGTGTTGCAGGTGTGGACTGGGATTCTCAAGAATTTCAAAGCTGTTCTCTATTCTAGAATATTTTTAAGTCTCATTTTTTATTAGTTTAATAAGCAGTTGTTCAAGCAATTATCAAAGGATAAGACCTTTAATACCACCACTTAAATAGTTCCCTGTTTCCTTGCAGCTTCTCTGCTAAATGGTGTGAATTTATTTTATAACTTAGCAATAAATTCTCTCCCAGTGAAATGGGAAAGCACACCTGCAGAATGGATCCCCTTGCCATAACCTGTGTGAAATCCTTAATAAGCTGAATGCAAATTTGACCTTCCCATAACCGATAACTTCCCTCCACAATATATTCTGATCCTGCAGAACAATCACTGTCTCAGTTAATCTTCATACAGGATTTCCATCCATAAACAGCTGAATTTCTTGTCCTGCTCGGGGAGGGAATGGCTGTGACTCTTCCATGCTCCTCCTCAGTGGGAATCCAGGGGGCTTTTGTCCTCTGGTGCTGCTTTTAGCTTCTGCTTCATCCTTTTCTGCTGGAAGAGATGAGAGGGAAGGGCACTGCCTCCAGCTCCCTGCAGCTGTGCTGCAGATCCAGAGGGCCTGGCTTTGTGCTGGGACCCCAGCAGGTGAGATGCTCTGCACATCCAACAGCAGCTATTCCAGTGCCAGGATCTCCTACCAGGAGAGAGGCAGAGGGCACCGTGCTGCTGCCAGGCTTTTCCTGCCATTCCCTGTGCCAGGAAAGGGGAGAGCTCTGAGGATGGCACCTCACTGCTGGCTGCAGTCCCCAAGGTCCTTCACACTTACTGTTCCTCCTCTGGCTTTGGGCAGGGAGTGTTGAAGGAAAAACGGGTGGATATTAGGGAATAAAAGCATTGGTAGTGTTTTTGTGGGGTTAAACCGATGGAGCAGAGGGGAAAAGACTGGCTTTTGCATGCTGCAAAGACTGATTGCCAGGGGAGCCTTAAGCTGGAGGGGAGAAGTAGATAACTTGCTCCTTTTGATGCAGAGAACTGTAGTCTCTGATTCATTCTGTCAGCCTTGAATAAGCTTTAAAGGACTTTGCGATTGCTGCTCTGTCTCGGCGCTCCGTATTTCAGGGAATCTTATTGTTAGTGCCTGGATTTCATGCCCAGAATATGTCAGGGTTCATTTTGCTGTCTTGTAGAAAGAGAGGGGAGGGAGGGCCCTTGAATTGCTCCCTGCAGCAGCACCTGGCACACTCCACGCTGGCCTGGAGGAGCCGGGGATGAATGTGGTCCTTGGCAGAAGAACTTTCTCACGGCAGCAGCTCTCTGAGCACAGCCCCTCTGTGACCCTGCTCTCACAGAGCTGGGCTCTTTCTCCTCTCTTCTGATTCTTACCCATCTGGTGGGCAAGAATTACCCTCAGAGAATGAGAATTAGGGAGAGATTTTTGTTTGCCTTGCGTGGGGGAACAGGTTTCTTGCCCGGCTTTTCCATCTGGACAGTGATCCTCCCGTCCTTTCCATATTGCTGCTGGAGTGTGGCTGAAGACTGGTTTATGCCTGCAGTCCTTTGTGACCCTGATCTGTTGGGATTTATTGGCTGGAGTAGCAGAAAAGGCACAGTTTGGCAAATGACTTGCAACTGATGGTGAGAGATGAGGCTTCTTTCCAGAGTTTCTATCAGGAAGCAGATTGCAGAGTTGAGTGCTGAAAGAGAGTTTGTGTGGCTTTTAGTCTTTCAGCTGCTGCTTTTAACTCCTGCCTTGGAAAGAAAGTCCTGGATGCTCATCAATACTTGTGTTTTTATACCCACACAAACATTGAAACATGTACATGTGTGTACAGACACACACTGGCTCGGGGCTGACAGCACCAGCAAGCTCAGAGGGCCCTGTGGGAAGGCTGCTTTCCAACCATCAGGAAGTTTCCCTAATTGGATTTATTCACATATGCTGGGGCTGATAAGCAGAAGGTTAATAAGAAATAAAGTTGATTTTTCTTAGTTGCCAAATTCCTATTTTTAGTTCGATAATTTAGGGGAGAAATACTGCTAAAAGCATCATTTTATTCCTGGTCTTAATGTAAAGAAAGGATTACTGTATTTTAAATAGCCTTTCTGTCAGCAGTGTGGTTTAAATGCAGGAATTCCAGTTGGTTCCATCAGCTGAGGATTTTTTAAAGACTCCTCACCCTTCCTCTGTCTGGGCATTCCTGCCGTTGGTTTAGGTAGAGTTTAACATCTGGAATTTTGTTACTTCCTGGTTGGCCTATGAGGATTTCCCTGAGGTTTTCAGGGAGGCTGGAAGGTCCAGGTTAATGGCAAAGGTCCACAGAAACACAGAGGGAGGCATACTAAGCTTTTTTACTTTGGAATTGTTGGCTGAAATTGGGGAGTTACATCGAGTCCTCACTTCTCAGACCCATCCTTGGCTCAGATTCCAGTGTGTGCCAGATTCCTGCCAAGAAAGATCCCAGACAGACCTGGGGGCTTGCTCGTGGTGAGCTTGGAAGGGGCTGTAAAGGCAGCAAAGTTGTCTTAGGATGGTGGGAGCATCTTTGGGACCGTGGGAGCCCAGGTGGGGAAAGCCCTTGGGCAGGGACCCGTGGGTCAGGTACCCACATCCCTGATGTAAACAGGCTGGCAGTGCCTTGGCTGGGTTGTCTGTGGAAAGTGGGTCACTGGGAATAAGTGCTTTAGCTCTGTGTCATTTGAGGAGAGGCAGGACAGTGTGGAGCACTCCAGGCTGACGTCAGACCCGCGGGATCCGGGACTCCCGCGCCGCGCCGGGGATGCGCTGGGAACACGGGGTGGAGGGAGAGCATCCTGGGCAGGGGGACAGGCAGCTGGATTCAGGGCACTTCTCCTGCATTATCGACGGGCTCCTCAGCCAGAGGGCCCAGGAGAAGCCGTGTGGTGGGAATTACCAGTCTGAACCTCAGGGGCAGAGGTAGGAAGTGCAGGAGAGGGAATCGGTCCCGTTCCAACTCGCCTCCTTCAAGTGGAATAAAACTGTGAGGAGAGTTGGGAACTCAGACCTTGCTGGGAAGCTGGAAGTGGTGTTCAAGTGAGAGGCTTTGGATGCCTTTGTTCTGTGCTTTATGCCCTGAATGTGGGCATAGGAAAACCATGGAGTGGGCACCAAATGGTGAGGATTAGGTTTGGCAGCGTTCCTTTGTCTGCTCCATAGGAGCCTGAGCCACAGATAGGTGAGGCTTGGCAGAAATCCTTTCCATGCATCCCATTTTTTGACACTCTTCCATGTGGCTGATGCAGTGACAGGCTCCTGGATGATGTGTATACCTTCATCAGCATGTCCATGCTCCTCTGAAATCCTCTGGGGAGGTGTGAAGACTTAATTCCCACCTGCCCTGGGGAGGTTGTTGGGGTCTGTGGACATCCGTGGCAGCTGTGGGGTGAAATGCTGCATCCCACCCATCCTGTTTGCAGAGAAAGGTGCAGGAGGTTTGCTGCAGCTCTCTGATCTCCACTAACAAGAGCTGTGCTTTGCCCTTTTCTAGGAATAAAGGTTATGTTTGGTGTCAGGATTTTGGGGCTGAGCAGTGTAAATAGTGCTGGGGGATGTGTTGAATCATTGTTTGAACTGCCTCAGCCGAGGGGAGCTGTTGTTTTCATCTCTTCCCTGTGTGGTTCTTTGCAGCTTTTCCGACGTGTGGCAGCTGCCTTGCCCGGGATGGAAAGCACACAAGACAAAAGTAGAGAAGACAGTATCCTTTCTGTGCCTGTGCCAGGCGTTACCCTGCACCAGGAAAATCCTCTGCAGCCCTCGCTCAGCTCCTGGACATCCCAAAAAGAGGGGGAATAGGGGCAAGTAACCTTCGAGCTGAGGAAGGAGGATTGCTGGGCTGGAAGGCTGCGAGCAGGGGTGCTGAGGGTGGAGGCAGCAGGGGAAGGAATGGTGGATCAAAAGGATTCTTTGCTTGGTGTTTAAACGTGTGGAAGGTGGGAGAAAACGGCTGCAAAGAGGTCTCAACAAAAACCCCTGTGGTTCTTGCAGCTCTGACTGACAGAATCCAAAACCAAACTGTCCTGGAAGGGACCTCTGAAGCCCCTTCTCTGATCCTCTTGCTAAAAGCAAGGCTGACTCCCAAACGGAGCCTGTTTCTCCAGGTCACATTCAGGGAAACATGGGAAATCTCCAAGGACGGAGATCCCATAACATTCCAGGGCAGCCTGGGACCCCAGGCAGCATCTCTGTGGTGGGAGGGGGAAGACTCAACTGATGGGGTCAGTCTCAGCCAAGGAAAGCAGGTGGCAGGAGGGGTGGAAAGGGCTTGAAAAGCAGTATGGCTACACTGGAATCACCGACCTGGCCAGGTGGGTGTGCTTGGAATAGCAGCTTTTCCAGGACTGTTGGTTTTATTTGCAGCAGGGATCATGGAGCTGGTAAATAGAGGACAAATTGTGCCTTGGAGGAAGGAGGTCCCAGGAGCTGTGGGAGTGGGATAAGCCTGGCACTGAAATTCCATCAGATCATCTGATGCATGGGGAAAAGAAGGGTTTGGAAAGCTGGGGATTGCAGCTGCTGAGGCACAGGCTTTGTGGCAGGGATTTGAGTGATCAGAAATACTTTACAATGCAGCTCCCCAAAAGGTTAATGAGCAACAATCTTTATTAATGAGGGGGGGTAGAGTGCACAGGCAGGGAGTTTGGTCAGCAGTCTCTAAATGGGAGTGCATTTAGGACACTGGGATGTGGGCTTCCTGCAGCCTGCAGATAGCAGGGGTGGATGGGATCCTCTCTCCCAGGCAGCTGCATTAGGATTAACGGGGGCACTTCTGCAAAACATGGAGGGTTCAAGGATCTTGACCCATTCGTGCTCTGAGATGAAGCTGGCAAGGCTCATGTCAAGCATCTGCAACTTAAACACACTTTTAAGTTTTAAGTCAGCCGAGTGGACCAAACATTGGAGATTAATTGCCTGTCTTTTGTTTCCATTTCCACGTTTATTTTCTCCAAACCTCTTTAAAAAGCAGCTTCACCCCCCTGCAAAGAAATGAGTTGGAAGTACCAGCTGTGTGATCTCTTTGCCTCTGTGTTCTGTGATAAGGGGGACGCTGGAGACTTGTGGTGAACAGCTCTGAGCTGGGGATTAGCATTCAAAGCTCCTCCTGGGAGAGGCTGGAGCTGGAGGGCATCCGCTGGGAATCGGAGCGCTGCTGCAGAGGGAGTCCTTATCACAGGCAGGCTGTGAGCAGCCAGCTCTGCAGTGACCTTGTGGGACATCAGCTGTCACTGCAAGGGGCAGCTCAGGCTGGTGGCAGGGCTGTGCTGGCTGCTGGGGGAGCAGAGAGGTTCCACTGAGCCAGGGTTGGCGAGGAGCTCTGGGGGTGCCCAGGAAGTGGTGGAGACCCCATTCCCAGAGGGATTTAAAGCCATGTGGATGTGGCACTTGGGGACACGAGATGCTGGTGGCCTTGGCAGTGCAGGGAGAGCAGGTGGGCTTGAAGATCTCAGCGGGCTCTTCCAGCCTGAATGATTCTGTGGTTCTGCAGCAGTGGTGATTATTCCTTTCAGTGGATCCCTGCATCTTGAATTCCCACAGCAAGAGGTCAGTGGGATTGCCGGGAAGAGCACACTGATTATAGGCAAACACTGGGGTGTGACATGGTTTCTGCTGCAAATTTCGTGTGCCAAACCTTTGGTTTGGAGCTGATCTTTCCGGGTATTTCAGCAGGAAGCACTGAAAATGCCATTCAAAATCCCGCTCTTGGTAGGGAAGCGGAGTTGGAGATCTGTTTGCCTTAACTTCCTCCTTCCAGTGATTGACATAAAACTGGAAAAGCCTCAAGAGCAGCCTGTCAGTGAAGGAGGCTGCTCCTGCTAATACCATGTGGCTTCCACCTTTCTCCAGAACATCACTGCTTTCCCTCCCTGTCCTCTTCATTGACTGCAGTGTGAATATTGGCTTGAACCTTCCCCTTTCCGTAATAACGTATCGCAGTTCATCATCGCTGGCTGTCTCGTGGAGATGATCTTTAGCTTCACAAGCACACCCCACACACACACACACACACCAACAAAATGTCAGTGTCTTCATTATTTATAAGAAAAGAAAAAAAAAAAAAGCCAAAATATTCCACCGTATTCTAGGTATAACTTTAAAAAAAAACAAAAGCGAAAAAAAAAAAAAGAAAATCCAAACAAAAAAAAATAGGTACAATTTCTTAATATTTGTTCCTTTTTTAATATGTTATGATATTGCACTTTGAAATGATGGCAACTGAGTAAGTTTGGAATTGGACCTAGACGAGATGTATGTGCAGAAGAAGGCTTGCAAATCTGACCCATTGGAATTTCTCTCAGAAACTGGGAATGCGTAGACAGCAAGGCGGAATCACGGGGGGAGGCGGCAGATGCCGAGGGTTGAGGGCTCATCCTTGATAATTAAACACAAATTAACCCCACGCTCTTAACTGCGAGCCTGCCTGGTGTCCAGAGCCAGCCTGGCCTTAGCAGTGGTGGGACACCCCGGCTGCTGGAGCTGGGAATTGTCGCCGAGGCAGCGGGGACACGATTCCAAGGAAGCATTACTGGGAAATACGGACGGGCTCTTTGGGATGAGTGGCTTCTGGAGGATTTGGGGGGCAAGGAAAGGGTGGATGTGCATTAGCAAAACACTTGGAGGAAACAGGGAAATAATGTTTGGAGTGCAAAATGAGTTTTCAGAGCTTTTTTTTTTTTTTTTTTGTCCTTTCTAAGTAGAACACCAATGAAGTGAATTATTACTGCCCAAGAGATGGGAACTTAACAGTTCAGCTGTTTGGAAGAGAAAGCATTTTGCTTCTTTGCTTTTTTTAGGGGAAATACTGAAATCAGGACTGGCGCTAAAACCTGCCAAAGCCGATTGAAACCTTGGAAATTTGGGAGAAAGAGGGAAGAGCAGCTGGCTGCCCCAGCAGAGGGGGAATGGCCCCGCTTTTCCAGAGCGTGGGCATAGGTCGGTGGGGAAGGGTGTTTACTTTGATCCTACAGAATCCTAGTTGAGGCATCTTAGATGGAAGGGGAGGGACTTGAGTAGGATGGAAACCAACTTCTGATTATGCAGATTTATGCCTTTATTTTTTAGCTCTTTTTTTTTTTTATTTTATTATGTTCAGTCTTCCAAGTTGGTTTAGTTTGGTTCTCTAGAGCTGTATAGTTTGGTTAAATAATTAGTAATTTAGTTTTCTATGGAATTAGGCTCACAATTAACCCTTGTTTTTCTTTGATATTTATTTCTTGGCTTCAATTTTTTTTTTTTACTCTTCTCAGTGCTGATTTTGTTGTTTTCCTTTGGCTGAGGAATCTGTGTAGAGCTTTGCTGATGTTGCGAGATGTAGCTACCCGAGAAACACGGAATGAAACACACTAGAAGTGCACCCTTTTAATCTTTACTAGTCATTGTGAAGTTGCTGTGTAAGTTAATAAACACAATTGTAAATACATTGTTTGCTGGGCGACTCTGGCCGAGTTACAGTGCAGGAAGGAATTCTCGAGTCTGTGTTGCGATTGCGAATTACATGGACAATTGCAAGGGAATATTCAGGCTCCTCCTTGGTTCTCTTCTGCCCCTCTCTCTACCATCTAAAATAACCACCTGGGGGAGAGGAAGGGAATCGTCCTCACCACCACTTTCCCCAGGAAGCGGGCATAAAAGAGTTGGAATTCTTCATTCCTGAGGTGAAGGCCAGGCTCATGCCCTGCCCTGGGTTTCTAGCAACTCTGCACAACAATAACTTAAAGGCAGAACGAGATGTAAAAGTGCTTTTCTAATGCAATATTAAAGGCGAATTTTTTTGACGTGGCATGTCTTGAAATAAACATCAATGATATGTGACAAAAGGATCATTCTTTATTTAAAAGAGACTCTCTGGGGGAAGGAAACCTGGCTGCTTTTCCTTTGTTGTACTGTTCTTAACCATGCTGAAATGCTCCATCCTGCTGCTTCTTCCTTTGCTTTGGTTTGCTTTTCTCTCCTTTGGTTCTCCGTGCAGCTTCTTTTGGTCCTCATTTGGCTGTTCCCCACAAGCACATCCTTTTTTTTTCCTTGCTTCTGATAGAACCAGCCCCCTCTGCTTCCCACAGTCCCAAGCTTTAAGCACTGGATTTAAGGAGCTGGCTTAGCCCGTACGGGCTGTGACGGACCAGCAGCCCTGGACGCTTTTCCTGGAAGGCCTGAGAGCAGGTTTGTCCAGAACTCGCTGGAAACAGAGGTCTGGAGAGCAGCATTCCCACAGCTCCGTGTTCAGCACGGCCAGGGGCTGCAGGAGCATGGCCAGGTACGTTCAGTGCATGTCCTTGCTGGTAGCCTGTGCTTAACAGGGCTCCCTCCTGTCCTGGTCCCAGCTCTCCAGAGAAAGCACACTTCCAAGGTGAGCACAGGAGCAACGTGGTCTTCATATCAATTTTGTTTGTTTTATTTGTTTTGTTGGTTCGTTTTTGGTTTTTTTTTTGCACCATCTGTCTGTCAAGTTTTAGATTTTCATTTTCTTTTACTCCGTGGGCGTGGCCAGTGGAGCCATGGGAACAGATGTTCTTAGTGCTGATTTTTGTGCCATTTTCTGAGTGAAGGTCTCGGCTCTGTTTCTTTTCTCCTCCCTGCTCTGGCTTGCTCGTTGTACAGTCCATCACGCAGCTGTTCCATGCCTCACCTTTTGTCTTGATAAAAGTAGTTGAAGAAATTGTGTAAGGGGGGAAAAAAAAGGTTCCTTTTCTTCATGTTGGAATGTCACTGGTACCTCAGCTCTGTTTGGTAATATGAACCAACAACAACAAGAGAACAAATCCTTAGTGCTTGAACTAAATAAATACCTGTCTCATTGGAAAGCTCTGGGTCTCTTCTCTCAGCACGGGCAGCGGGAGGAGCAGCTCCTCGGGGGGCTGAGGAGCTGCAGGAGCCTTTTGTGGGGGCAGGAGGGGTTTTGGGGGGCTCTGTGGCACGGGGAGGTGTCTCAGGGCTGTGTTTGCTGTCGCTGCGGTGTCTCTGCCATTGTTTGCAGCGCCCCAGGAGCCGTGCCGGGGACGGAGCCCGGCTCTGCCGGCCGAGCTGTGCCTCTCTGCTCCCTTCCCGCTCCTTGCCTCCAGCTGCTGCCTCTGCTCCCTTCCCAAGGGCACCTCGTGCGGCCTCACCTCTGCCTCAGCTCCCTGGGACACGGGTCAGCGAGCCCAGCTTCCCTGGGGAGGATCCTCCTGGAGCCTCCTTCTTGCTGGAGACGGCAGCCGGGGAGGTGAGTAACCGATGGTCTTTGGTGAGTTACCCTCTGCTGTCCTGAAGGAGAGCATCCTGCAGTCACAGCATGCTTGGCTTGGAAGGGACCTTAAACACCACCCATGCCACCCCCTGCCAAGGACAGGGACAGCTTCCCCTAGCCCAGGTTGCTCCAAGTAGAGAAGGGGAATTACCTGGGTTTGGGGTGTGCCCAAGCCTCGGTCTCTTGGTCAAGCTCTTCACTGTTACAAGGGCCGTGAATAAATGGGTCGTGAAACTGGAATTAGGGGCATGGGAACAGTTGTGTGGGGTGATGAGTTCCTGGAGAAGGTTTTTGTCACTGGGGGAGCTTCTGTTCCTTGTAGCCAGCCCCTTCAGGTGCTGCCCTGGGTGGGAGCCTCTGCAAGCACCACCTTCACCTCCTCGATCCCTCCTGGCTGCTGCCATGGGGCTCTCACCTCCCACTGGTGTCCCAATTCCCAGCTTCCCTCTGGGGAAGGGGGTCTGGATTGAGCTGCAGGGATTCTGGAGCAGGGAATGGGTGGGGGGCACCCCCAGCTCCAGAGAGTGCTCCTGGCCACTCACTCGTGGCTGCACTGGGTCGAGCTCCCTCTCCCAGCCCGGCTCCAAAATCCAGGAGGGAATATCTGGCTCGGGTTGCAGGGTGTTGATGGCTTTTTGCTCGCTGGTGGGATCAGCCCCGATTTTTCCAGGCTGGAGGAGCCACAGCATCCCCCTGGCAGCAGCATCTGCAGAGCTGCTGCGGCAGCCGAGCCGGCCCCTGGCTGCAGTTCTGCTTCCAGCTCCCGAATCCTGGGCAGACCAAAGCGCAAGGGCTCTCCCTACCTGCTGCAGCAGCACCTTTTTCCATGCCGGGCATGTCCCAGCTCCGAAGGAAGATAAATGGCGCGGGCAGGCTGCGGCACAGGCTGCCGGCACTCCTGCAGTCAGGGAGGCAGCTGCAAACAGCCGGACCTCGGAGCAGCCTCTCCCTCCATCTGCGCTGCCTCCTCCTCGGCTGCTCTCCCTCTGCCTTTCCAGGCTTGCTGGGCTTGGGCTTTCACCACTGGAATTGTTTTTCCATCAATTTAAGGGATTTTTCATCGATTGGCAAAAATACCGATTTTATTTCCCCCCCCCCCAACCATTTTCCCCTTCCCCGCCCTGGTCCGAGCGCCTGGTGAAGTCAAACATGGATTTTTATAAAATATTTAGGATCCTCTTGTAGGAGCAGACTGGAGCTGACTGCCCAGATGGATGCTGGAAAGGCTGGGCTCGGGCGTGTCGGGAATTTAACCCCTGTGGAATGGCAGCTCTGCCCTTCCCGGGAGGATGAGGGGTAGGGAAGGGCTGCAGGCAGCTGGGTGATGCTGCTCCTGCTGCCCCACAGCTCTGCCCTGCTGGTGCTGTTCCCAAATCGAATTTTCCAGGCTTGCCACCTGTTCCTGAGGGTTTGGATATAAATTAGAGCCATTTTGAGTGCTCGCTGTCGGCCGCCCGGAGAGCACGTCTGGAGCAAGGATGTTATTAAAGGCTTGATTAAAGTTATTGCTAATTAAAGCGCTGAAGTGTCTCTCCCGCAGCCAGTGGCTCCTCGGGTACAGGGCAGGGAGAAAATGGGATTTATCCATGCTCCCAGCACTGGTGGTTTGGCACTGACCTTTTCTGCATTTATCCCAGCTTGGGAAGGAGGGCTGTGTAGAAATAGGATGTTTGATCCCGACATTTCCTGAGCTGCTTCATTTCCAGAGAAGTGGGTTTGGATCCCAGCGAGGGTCAGGTGGCCCCCAGCTGGCTCCTGTGCCATGGGATATTGTGGGATTCCTTTTCCAGGCAGTTTGTGGGTGTGATGGGCTCTAATGGCTCCTTGCTGCGGGTCCCGTTTTTCCGGGGGGTTTTGGGGCTGTTCTGAGCTTTGGAGCTTCAGCAGCTCTCCCTGCTGGGAGAGAAGAGTGCTGCGAGCCTGGCTGGCAGCTGGGAATGGAGCAGGTCAGCCCTGATCCCTGTCCCTCAGCACTCCTTGTCCCTCTGCTCCTACCAGCACCACGAGCTCCTGGGAAGCTCCTCCTGAGTGCAGCAGACCAAGCCAGGAGTTTTTGTGGGCTGTGGATCTATTGTTTGTGCTTCCAAAATTATGTACATCGTATTTAATTGCTCCTTCATTTAGCTCCCTAGTGCAGGGCCTGCCTGCCACCAGCAGCGTGAAGACCCCGGGAATTGCTGCTGGAGGCTGCTCCAGCACTGTCCTTGCCTGGATTGCTCCAACCCCTGGATCTCGGGGAGGCCAGCACGGCAGGAGAGAAGCAGGAACAGTTCCAGGATGTCCAGGTACTGCAGGGATGAGGAGCATGGGTGTCTGAGCTCGGGAAAAGGAGCTTTTGCAGGTCAGCAGCTGGACGTGGCTTGGGAAGGACAGACAGTTTCTAGGTCATGTTGCTATTGGTAACAAGTTTCCAGATCTTTCCATCTCCCTTTGTGTCTCTCCTGGGATTATGCAGCAGGTGAACTATAAAATGGGTATTGGATTGGTAAATTAGATATTGGAGTAAAATTCTTCCCTGTGAGGGTGGTGAGGCACTGGCACAGGTTGCCCAGAAAATCCTCCCACTATCCCATCCATCCCTGCCCTCTGGCAGTGGGAGCCATTCCCTGTGTCCTGTCCCTCCAGGCCTTGTCCCCAGTCCCTCTCCAGCCCTCCTGGATCCCCTGCAGTGGCCCAGGAGTGGCAGTGCCACGGGGTGAGTGAGCACTGCGGGGTCACGGGCAAAAGGATGAGGGTGCAGTGGGTGTGTGGGGCTGGATCCTTCCCTTCTCCACTCTGGGCTTTGTGCTGGGATCGACAGAGGCACGGAGGGGCTGGATCCCTGCCTTGGGAGCTGGGAGCCGTGTTCAGCTACCTCGAGGCCCAGAGTGGGGCTGGCAGTGCCTGACCGCGTGCTGGGCCCTTCCCGAGAGGCCGTGCCTCATCCCATCAATCCCTGATGCAGAGGAAGGAGCTGCTCTGCCAGCACAAATGGTGCACAGGAGCAGGGTTTTGGGGGCAGTTTTTGGGACCCCAGAGCTCCCTGCTGGAAAGGCAGGGAAGCAAAGGGGAGCTGGTGACACCCCTGGGCAGCTCTCCAGGGGGACACAATCCCTCCCACCCCCGGAGGTGGCTGAGACTGAGCATTCCCTCCTCATCCTCACTCACCCGCGGGCCAGGGCTGGTTTTTCACTGCCTTTATTAGACTTCAAAGAGGTTTTTTGTATTTTTTCCCCCTTTCTGGGAGCAGGTGCGCAGCAGGAGGGAGGCAGGGAATGCAGGAGAGGATGAGGATGGTGTGTGGGGATATCCCAATCCCCTGGTGGGCACAGGGATGAACTGACCCGGGGCTCTAAAGGCAGGAGCAGGCTGGGGTGCTGGTGTCACTGGTGGTTTTCTATCCAGCTCTGGGATTGCAATTCCTAAATTCACTGCCAGTTGTGGTTCCAGGATACCATCCAGGCTCTAGGGGTGACACTTGGCAGTTCCTCACCTCCTCCATTGCCCAACCAAAACCCTGAGCTGCTGCTTGTCCCCTGGCCTGACCGTGTGTCCCCCCTCAATCCCAAATTCCTGCTGTGAAGATCCCAGCTTGGCTGCCAGAAAGGTTCCCTGGTCCCCAGGGAGAGCTGCCCTTCTCCCCCTCCCAAAAATCACTGAAACTGAGGATGCTGTGTGTCCCTCCTACTCGGCTGGAGAGGTTGGGACGATCCCTGGGCTCTTCTCAGCCTCATTCCCAAGGATTTAACTCCAATTCCTGAGGGTTTTGCACCGTTTCCCCAACTTGGCCAGGCCCAGGGGACCGGTGCACGTTGGAAAGGGGTGGAAATCCTGAAAAGGTTTTCATCCTCCTTAACCTTTTACCCACCTCTTAAACATCCCTGTGGTGCCCTCTGGTGCTGGAGCCTCTCCCAAAAAAACCCCTCTGCATTGTGGGGTTCACCCAGCCAAAAAAGATCCAGGCAAACTAAGTCCCCCTTCTCCCAAACCCGGAATTTCTGCAGCCAGCTCCCTGTGGAGGTTTGGGATGGGGGAGCTCTGCCGACAGCCCTGGCAGCTCCCCGGGCCCTCTGCCGACGGGAATCGGGTGCTGTGGGGTTCTGGAGCGGGATTTGGGGGGCTCTGAAGCACATGGGGGTTACTTAGTGCACAAGCTGGGGCTGGGAGCAGGCCGCGTGTCCCCGGGGCGTCCTGGGCAGGCTGAGGGGCGCTCAGGGCAGGTTCCAGGGCAGGGCTGGGGAGCAGAGGGAGGCCTGGAGGCCGCTAAAACCAGCAGGGCATCCACATGAAGGAGCCCAGGGCGGCGCCGGTGGCGGCCCCGGCCAGCAGCCCCAGCGCCATCTGGTCCCCGGAGACGCGGTAGGGATCCTCGCGCACGATGACGTGGGTCACGCCGGGAGCTGCCGGGGGGGAAAACGGGCTGTCAGCGGGGGGATGGCCCTGGCCACCCCTCCCCGGGGCCACCGGGCCACCCACCTGCGTACTGGGGGCCGTAGTGGCCGGAGCTGATGTAGGCGGCCTGGTGGGAGTCCAGGGGCACCGTCTGGTAGTAGTCGTCGTCGTAGGGGTCGTACACGTGCACCTGCAGAGCCGGGGGTCAGGGTCCCCGGGGGGGGACACGGCCCTTGGGGGGGAATCCCAGCGGGACCAAGGGCTGGGGACGGCCTGCGCTCAGGCCACGCTGGCTCTGCCCCTTCCTTGTCACTGTTACAGTGTCCCTGCCACCCTAAGTGTCCCTGCCACCTTAACAGTATCCCTGTCACTTCAACAGTGTCCCTGCCACCCTAACAGTGTCCCTGCCACTTTGACAGTGTCCCTGGCACCTGAACAGTGTCCCTGTCACCTTAACAGTGTCCCTGCTAATTCAACAGTGTACCCTGCAACCTTAACAGTGTCCCTGTCACCTTAACAGTGTCCCTATTACCTTAATGGTGTCCCTGCCACCTTAACAGTGTCCCTGCCACTTCTACAGTGTCCCAGCAACCTTAACAGTGTCCCTGCTACTTCGACAGTGTCCCTGCAACCTTAACAGTGTCCCTGTTACCTTAACAGGGTCCTTGCCACCTTAACAGTGTCCCTGCCACTTTGACAGTGTCCCTATTACCTTAACAGTGTCCCTGTTACCTTAACAGTGTCCCTGTGACACCTTAACAGTGTCCCTGCCACTTTGACAGTGTCCCTGGCACTTTGACAGTGTCCCAGCAACCTTAACAGTGTCCCTATTACCTTAACAGTGTCCCTGCTACTTCAACAGTGACCCAGCAACCTTAACAGTGTCCCCGTCACCTTAATGGTGTCCCTGCCACCTTAACTCTGCTCCCACTCCCTTCACCTGTTCCTGTCACCTTAACTGTGCCCCTGTCCCCTTAACTGCGTCCCCATTCCCCTTAACTGTGTCCCTGTAACCTTAACTGTGTCCCTGTCACCTTACCCGTGTCTCTGTCATCTCAGCTGTGTTCCTGTCACCTCAGCGCTGCTCCTACTGCCTCTGACTGTCCCTGTCACCTTAACTGTGTGTCCTTGTCACCTTAACTGCATCCCACCCTATCTGCCCCCTTAATGGTGCCCCTGTCACCTTAACAGTGTCCTTACCTGTGTCCCCATACCCCTGTGTCCCTGCCACCTTAACTCTCCTCCCGTCACCCTCCACCAGTGCACAGGGTCCCTGTGGCTCTGTCACCTGCCATCAGTGGTGGCATCCAACCCCTCCCCACCTTCTTCCCTGTGGCTGTTGGGGAGCCCCCCCAGGCTCAGGGTTGGGGTAACCCCTCCCTGCCCAGATCCTGAATCCCAAATCCCGTGCCAGGACGGTGTCCCTGCTCAGGGGACAAAGCCTCACCGGGGTGGATTTAGCCTCCAGCACGGCCATCTTCCAAGCACTGCAAACAGAACAGAGGGACTCACTTTTGGTGGGTGCTGGAGGGGTGGGAATTGTCCCCTTCCTCCCCACGGGGACCTGGATGTGGCACTATTCTTTAATTCCCTGTTAAATGAGTGCTGGGCCAACAGTTGGGATTGGGAATGTGCTGGGAGGTACCTGACACCACAGGGATGGGCACAGGGCAGTCCCTGGGAATGGCCCTGGCTAAAACAAGGGCAGGCAGGAAAACGACACCTAAATTTTGGGGGAAGAGCACGTGATGGATGAATTTCCATTCAGCTGAGGTCAAGCTCAGTTGATGAAGTTCTGCTTGGCCACAGCATGTTTCCCTCCATCCAAGTTCAGCTGAACGTTTGCCACTGCCAATTTTTAAAATTCTTATTTAAAAAAACCCAATTTTTATAAAAATATATATTTTAGAATTTAATTTATAAATTTTTTTAGAAATAAATAGAAGTGGAACAGTGCTAAAAAGGGCAGTTTGCCTCAAGGCAGCGAGGGCATCGCATTCAGACTTTTTATTTCCAAATGATGATGAAAACCCTTCTCCTCAGTCAGGCCAAGAGAGGATTTCTTATCCACGAGGAAACTCCCCCATCAGGAGATGGATTGCTCAAAACCAGCTGCTTTTGGCTCTGGATTATTCAGTGAGAGCCCCAAATCTCCTCCTGCACCTTTGGCCCTGCAAGTGTGTTTGAGACCAGGGGCTGGGGGCTGGTTTAGCCGAGGGTGGGATGTGGTGGGAGCAGGACAGGGCTCTCCTGCAGCCCTTCCCAGGCTGGGATAACCGGGATGGCAAAGTCGCTTACACGGCGTCGTCCTCGCTCTCGGCACACAGCGTGGTCTTGGAGCCGTCCCGCAGCACCACGGTCAGCAGGCATTCCCGGCTCCTGCCCTCGGGCGGCTGCACGTCTGCCGGGGAAGGGATGGGGTGGGATCCAGCCCAGGAGATGTCCCACACACCCTCCCCAGGCCCCACATTCCTCCTGCCACACGAGCTGGTGGGTTCAGTTTTGGCTCCGTCTCCACGTGGAGGATGCAGTGGGGCTCTCTCAGGTTAAAAGCCACCACAAGGAATGAGCTGATGGGCAGAAACCTCCGCCCCCACAGCAGAAGGAACATGGAAGGGCAGCAAACTGCCAAAAACCTGCTCCAGGCCACGAGGCCGAGCTGCCTTCGCTTTGAACTCGCCGGTGCGCACCCAAATTCTGTAGGAGCGGGAGATGCTCATTGCTGGAGTGGGACCGTGAGCTCCAGCAAGGGCAAAATCTTAAATCCCCGAGGCTGGTGTGTCTGCCCCGTTGTGCAGCTTGGCAGGACCCCGTGGTGAGCACAAAGCTGTGGGATTGTGCTCCCACGGCCGCTCCCAGCCCGAGAAAGGCGCTTTGTGCGGCGGCGTGGGCTGCGGGGCCCCGCCAAGCTGCTGCTTTGTTCCCCTTGTTTGTGCGAGACGTGAGCGATGAGTCAGGGCCGTGGGATCCTGTTTGTTACAAGCACACACCAGGAGGAGAGTTCCTCCTTCCTCCCTTGCTCCTTCCTTCCCTCCTTCCCCCAGGAAAAGCAATGGCAGAGACCATCCGGCGTCTCCCGGCTGGGAGCGAGGAGGGGTGAACGGGGCAGCCTGGGGTCATTTTTGGGTTCTTTTGGGGGTCTGCAGGATGTGCACAGGTGGAGCATCATTTAAGAGGGGTTCAGCCACGCGTGGGATGGGGCTGGGAATGCAGGGCTCGGGAGCAGGGGCTGGGCTCACCTTTGCACTCGCGGCCGATCCGCACGTCCCGGCAGCTGTACTTGATGTGGATCCGGCCGTCCATGTCCCGCTGCGTCTCATCGTGGTAGTAAACCAGGCTGCCATCCAGGTAGAGCACAAACCAGTTCCTCTTCCAGCGGCGCAGGATGGAGCCTGGTGGGGCAGGGAGCAGGCGCAGGAGCCCAGTGGGACGCGGCCAGCGCGCTCACAGCCTCATCCCCCAAACTCGGATCCCTCCTGTGATCCCTCCATCCCACAGCACACCTGTGCCTGGCATGAGCATGCGGGGCAGGTGGCTGTCAGTGGGAAGAGGCTGCCAAAAAAGCCATCAGGCCGTTGGGTGCTGCCCTGCCGAGGCACGGGAGCGGATCCAGCCCCGGACACGGAGCCGTGTGTGCTTTCATGGCAGGCAGCCCCTCTCTCTGCTGACGTAAATCCACAAGCCACAATCTCCCTGCTGCCGTGGATTACCCTCCCAGGCCGGGGCTCCTCGTGTCCCCCACACCCCACCTCTTCCCCGCAGCCCTCTCCAGGTGTTTTTGGGGGGCTCCCAACGTGGAAAGCTCGAGGCTGGCACTTACTCTGGCGCCAAAGCCAACCGCTCTTCACCAGCGCCATGGCTGCCGCGGGCTTGGCCGGATCTGCTGGGATGGGAAAATAACGGGGTTAAAACCGCAGCTCCTGCCTCGCCCCCGCCTCTGCCCATGGCTCCCAGCTCCCCACGGCCTCGGGATGGGGATTCACCCTTGCTGCTCCTGGTATTTCTGGGGGATGAGCTCAGCGCCCGGGTTAATCGGGGGATTTTGTCATCCGGGACCGGTGGCGAAGGAGGCGCTCGGGCCACCTTTCCCCCTGCCTTTAATCTCGTTGGGATTTAGGGATTATCAGCCCGTGGAGGTAAATACAGAAAACAGGCAGTGCCTCCCCACAGCCCCAGTAACTTTCCATGCTAAGCGACACCTACACTTGTTTATTTTCCCTGCCTGGATGGGAATTAGTCCTTAATAAGGCCATGAAGTCATCGCTCCCCAGGTCCCCGAGCAGAGCCAGCACCCCAGGGACAGGCAGGAGCAGCTCCCCGGCCACATCCCCAATACCCACCGGGAATCCCAGCTCGCAGTGATGGGAACTCAGCACCCTGGCACGGCCTCCAGGATCTCCCACCAGCTCTGGGGGGCACGGCAAGACACAAACACCCCCCCCAGCACCTCTGTGCCCGCGTTACCGAGTGCCTGAACCCCGCGGGGTTTGCATCCCTGCTACCATCACCCGGCACTGCCCATGGATGCCCCCATCCCCAGGTACCCCACCCGCATCCCACTCCGCTGCCCTCATCCCGCATCCCTGGCATTCCCCGCTCCGTACCCGAATCTCGCGGCTCGCCCCGGGTGTCCCGGCCCCGCAGCCGCCCCGCGCGTCCCTCGCCGGGCGGAGGCGGCGGTGCCGCTGCGGGATGCGCCGCGCTCCGCTCCCGCTGCTGCCCGCCCGCCCGCGCGGCTCGCCGGGAGCTGTAGTCCGGCACCGCATCCCGGGAAAACGCCGCTCGCCCGGGATCTACCCGCACAAAACGCCCTGCTGCCCCGCCGCACGGGGAGCGACGCCTGGGGCATGCGGGATCACGGCGCCGAAATAAACCGGGCAAACTCAAGATGTAAGCACCGAAGTGCTCGTCTGAAATGAATTCCCGAGTGGCGTGAGCAATCCTCTGGGGGAAAATCAAGGCTAGTCCTGGCTTCTGCTGGAATTGGAACCGTCCCGGGCGCTGGGGCGTGAGGTTGGATTATTTGGGGAGTCAAGACGCGAGCCAGGTGACAGCTGAGGCTGGGCTGGTAATAAAGGATGTTTATTATTATTATTTATAAGGCAACACTATTTATTTATTTATATATATATATATATATATGCACTCACACATTTTATATATATAGATATAAAAATATATATATATAAATAAATATATATGTTTTCTTGAGTACATGGCAACACTATTTATTTATTTTATATATATATGCACACACACATCATATATATATAGATATATATAAATAAATATATATATATATAAATAAATATATATGTTTTATTGAGCACATGGCAACACTATTTATTTATTTTTATATATATATATGCACACACACATTTTACATATATAGATATAAATATAATAAATATATAAATATATATCTATAAAAATAAATATATGTTTTCTTGAGTACATGGCAACACTATTTATTTTTTTATATATATATATATGCACACACACATTTTATATATATAGATATATAAAAATATATAAATAAATAATAAATAAATATAAAAATAAATATATATGTTTTCTTGAGTACATGGCAACACTATTTATTTATTTATATATATATATGCATACACACATTATATATATATATATATATGTATAAAAAAATATAAAAAATATATAAAAATAAATATATATGTCTTCTATTCCAGCACGTTTTCCACTCTGAAGCCCTTTCCCCTCCTCTCCCTCCAGCGCTGGCGTTAATTCCTTTTTTTAGAAGGAATTAAATTAATCCTTCTGATCCCAGAGGAGTTAAATGGGAATCACCCCCTCGGCCAGCCCACACTCGCAGCCTTGTGCATTCCCTGTGCTGGCTGTGGGGCTGCAAAACATCCTGGTGCTGCTGAATATTCCCAAAATCAGGGAAATTGTTTGGAAATCCAGCTAAGCCATCAACTTTGTTCTGCCATGAGTCCAGAAAAAAGTTCCCTTAGGAAGGGGTTTGGGCTGAAATCTGGATTTATCCTGATTTATCCACTGGATTGGGCTGCCTCTCCATACTGATATTAATCGGAATTAATTGGTGTCAAAACTTTTCCATTGTGGTTTTCCTCTTGGGAAGGAAACGGTGCCGGTGTGGGATTTGGGGGGCTTGGTCTATTATTTCTTTTGTAAACTAGGGTGCCGTTTTTTGTTTTTTTTTTTTTTTTTATGTTAAATAGGATAAATTTGGGGCATGCTGGGTGGAAATGGTGACCCGAAGAGGCAGGAAATGATTTCCAGCCAGCGAAAGGAGAGGATGCCGTGTGGGAATACACTCTCAGAAGGGACAGATCCTGGATTTCCCCCCCGTTTTCCATTGGAGCTGGGGGTTGTTTAATAAAATCCACGAACTCCGATGCCTCTGGTTTGTTTCTCCTCCTGCGGTGGCTCGTGCCTGCTGGGGATCTCCCAGGAGAGAAATGCCTGCCTTCCACAGGGGGTCTCCGCAGGTTCCAGGAGCTGCGGGCACGGGTGGAATCCGGGATCACACGGGCGGAATCCAGGATCACACGGGCGGAATCCCGCCGGAGCCGCCTCCTCCTGCAGCCGAGCGGGTCCTGCGGGGGAAGGAAGGCACGAGCATTCCCGTGTGCGCGATGCCCCCACAGCCGCCCCAGCCCGGCGCTCCCGGCCCCATTCCCGATTCCCAGCGCAGCTCCGCCGCCCGCAGCGCCCATCTCCGCAAAACCAGCAGCCAACCGCACGGAACCGCTGTGGTGCGGGATCCGGGGTGGAGGGAGTGCCCCTCTCCGTCAGTGCAGGCGCGGATCCTGCATCCCTTCCCAAACATTCCTTTCTTTCCCTCAGCAGCGTGAGGGCTGCGAGCAGCGGCAGCGCTCCCTGAGGGCGGCACGCAAGGCCGGGCCCCGCGGCTCCCCGCTCCCCTCCCGCGGCCCTGCGCCCGCCAGGCCACCCGGGAAGGGTCTCCCGGAGCCGGGATCAGTTCGCGGGGGGCCGTGGAGCCCCACCTGGCACATCCCGGTGGGATTCCCGTGGCGGCCTTCTGCCGCGCATCAGCCTGCGCGGACTACAGCTCCCGTCATGCCCCGCTGGACTACAACTCCCGCCATGCCGGGCGGCTCTACCCCTGCCGTACTACACCTCCCAGCACGCCCCGCGCCCGTCCGGGCCCTGTCGCCTTATGTCCTTCCCCCGCCTGCCGCGCGGACTACACCACCCATGACCCCTCGCGCGGGGCGGCCAGCGGCGAGCCGCGGCGGCGGAGCGCGGGGCACGCCGGGAGCTGTAGTCCCCGCAGCGGCGGCGGCTGTAACGGTCCCGCTGGTGGTACTGCCCCCCCTACACCCCCCCCCACCATTCCCGGCTGGCGGCTGCGGGAGCAGCGGGAAGAGGAGGAGGAGGAGGAGGAGAGGCAGAGCGAGAGCCGCCGCACCGGCACAGGGGCCGCCGCCGCCCGAGCAGCCGCAGGTAAGGCGGCGGGGAAGGGAAAAGGGGGGACAGGCGCGGGTGACAGCGGCGGGAGAGGGCTGGCGGAGCGGGGCGGAGGGGCAGCACCCCCAGCGCCGCGGCGGGGGCACCCGGGGCTGGGGGTGCTGCGGCGTGCCCCCCGCGGGCTCTGTCCCCGCAGGGTGTCCCCGTCCATCCCCCCGCTGTCCCCCCGAGCCGAGAGGGGCTGTGTCCCCTCCCCGGAGCGGGGCGGGATGCCCGAGCCCCCGGGCCCGCAGCCGGGCACGCTGAGGGGCCCGCGGCAACTCCGGGCCGGGCCCGTCCCGCAGCCCTGCGCCGGGCTCGGAGCGCCTCCGAACGGGGGTAAAAGCGGGCGAAAACGGGGGTAAAACGGGGGTGAAATGGTTAAAGGCAGCGCGGAGCCGGGGGATGCCGGCGCGCAGCATCCACAGGAATGAAAGCGGGGACGGCCAGGTCGGGGAAGGCGAGGCGGTGCTGGGGATTTTCCTGCCTGGATAAAATGCCTGCTCCGGCCGGTTTTTTATAAAAACGTGGATGATCTCTCCCTCCCCCCTTTTTATTTTCTATTTTAAATATTTTTCCCTCTTTTTAAGGTGTCTCTTTAATGCGGTGTTGTTGGCATTGTGGCGCTCCGGGCAGCGAAGTCCGTGGCTATATTGTGGGGGGAATAATGCCAAAAAGGAGCTTGGTTTCAGCCCTTTAGAGAAAGCAGGGCAGCCTGGAAGTGTGGAAATGAAATAAATATTCATTAGCAGAAGGAGGTTCTGCACCGGCTTGGGTTCTGGGGGCATTTTTTGCCCCCCGCTGCACATGGTGATGGGCTTTGGGGTTATGGTTTGTGTTTCCACGGGCTGAATTTTATTTATTTGCTGCTCATTATTGTCAAGTGCGGAAAAATCAGCAGGTTGAGGGGATTTTTTTCCCCCTCTCCTGGACAAAGACATGTTGTGCTTAGGCAGAAAGAAACCCCAGAAAGATTCTATTTCTGTTTTAATCAGAATATGATTTAAGATGCAGTGGTGTGTTTATTTTTGCTGTTAAATAGTGATGGAGGAAGTCAGAGCCTTTTTTGTGTGTGTGTGTGTGTGTGTGTGTGTGTGGTTTTTTTTAAGGAATGTGAATGATGGAAACATCTTTAGGGAAACATTTTGCTGGACTTGATTGCATCAACTGCATTATTTCATAAAATGTGAGCTGTGAAGTGGATGTTGATTAGAACTCAAATTGAGGAGCGATGTTGAGCAATGTAAAGAAAAAGGAAATTAGTATGAAGAGGCCAAATGCTTATTTTCTTTTTTTTTTCCCCCAGTTCTTTCTGATTCTGAATTTTAACTGTTTCATGGATTCTGAAATTTAACTGTTCATGAGTCTATTTCAAAAGAAAACAAACCCAAACAACACCTACGATCTGTGTGTTTATGTTATGTATACATAGTCATGAAAAGGACTGATATTAACCAGCATTGTGTATTTTGCATTACATTGGTGTTCAATCTGATTAACTTGTGCTCTGTAAGTTGCAAATGCCAACTGAGCCTGTTATGCATCCCAACTTTTTATTTACCAAAGCAAATGTTGGCGGTTTCCGGGAGGAATTCTTCTCTCCCGAATCCCGTGCTGTATTTTAGGGAAGGTGGGATGAGTGTTGCAGATGTTGTTGTCCAGATCTGGGGGGTTTGGGCTGTGTTCTTCAGCCGATTAAAATTCCTGGCTGCCAGCAAAGCCACACTTTTTTTTGGGGGGGGGGGGGCAGGTAGATATATATCCTCAGGAACAAAGGGGCTGGAAGCAAAATGCGTTTGGAGTTTGTTCAGAAAAACTGAACGAGAAAACGGAGCGAGAAACCCGAGTTGCACCGAGATTTACGCGGAATAACCGGGGTGCAGTAATTCAGGGAGAACTTCCTGCCCTCGGTGGACACTCAGACTGCTGCACTGCAGCAGGTGAACAGCCCGGGGGGTTTGGAGTCTGTTGGATGAAGGGGATTGTCCCTGGGGCAGGGATTCCCAGGGATGGCGGGGCAGGGAGGTGCTGCCAGCCTTTCTGGGGAGCAGCACTGCAGTGCCTGCCCTGGGGGGTAATTACGGTGCTAATTGAACCGGGGCTGGTTGGGGTTGTGCTGTGGGATCCAGGGCTCTGCCTGGCAGGGAGGCGGGATGCTGCCCGCTGGGATGGCACCTGCTGGCAGAGCTGTGGCCAGAATTCCCCCTGGCACGGCAGACCTTGCTGCTCAGCTCCCGGCGGGAGCTCTGGGCGCATTCCCAGGCCTTCCCAGGGGCTGTCAGGAGGGGAGCCCAGCTCTGCCCTCTCCCTGCCTGAGCTCCATTTGTCTCCCAGCCCTGCCTTGGGGCTGATGGGATCTGCAGAGGCCCCCGGTTTCCCTTTCCGCAGCACAAGTGCTCCGTGTACTTTCTGTTTCCTCTGCAATTCCCAAAGTCTCTCCGTGTGCCGGGCCATTCCTCTCCCTGTGCCCTGATCTTCCTCACCAGCTGGGCTCAGCTTTGCTGCTTAAAACCCCTCATTTCTCATGTTCATTCCGTAGGAATATCCCATCCGGAATGACCGACTAGGAAACAGCTCCTGGCGTGCTCTGTAGTATTTTCTTTTTGCTGGTTCCAAATTCCAGTCCCTTGGTCCCTCTGGATGCTGCTGGATTCTCGTGCTGTGCATCCCTTCAGTGAACAGATGAAGATTTCTGTTTCAGTGACAAATAAAATCCACTGGTCTGCTTTTTTACCTGTTGGTGGTCTTTTAAGTCTCTGAATTAATAAATACTGATTCTTAATCTATGTCTGTTTAAAAGAGGCAGTAAATTTTTAGGAATTATTTCCATGCGACTCAAATAGCAGTTGGACAGACACAGTTCTCCAGAGCTGTTTGTGTCACCTTCTTGTTCCTTCCACTCAGCTGAATCACTTTGTTCCTACTTTTGTCTCAAAAACACCGGTATCCCTAAATACCAGGGGAGGATGTCAGTGGCTGGGCTGTGTTTATTTATGCACATTCATGGAATCCCAGAAGGATTTGGGTTGGGAGGGATCTTAAATCCCATCCAGTGCCACCTCTGCCATGGCAGGGACACCTTCCTCTATCCCCTGTCTGCTCCAAGCTCTGTCCAGCCTGGCCTTGGGCACTTCCAGGATCCAGGGGCAGCCACAGCTGCTCTGGGCACCCTGTGCCAGGGCCTGCCCAGCCTCACAGGGGAACTTTTTCCCAGTAAAATTTGTGTAAACCTGATTTTTGGAGAAAGTCAGGATGTGATTGCACTTCCTACCTGCCCACCTGGGCAGAGAGAGAGTAAAATCAATGTAAAATCAATGTAAAAACATGCCCACGCTCTGTATTTGATGCCATGCTCTGCTTTAACAGTGCTTTGTTGTGTGGATAATCTTGAGGTGGGGTTTTGTGTTTGTTTTTTAGCTTGAATGGGAAGCAGCAGTTGGGAATTTCTAGGATTTTCTTTTGCTGAGGACAGGTGTGCCATGGGAATCCCAGACCTGTAATCAGGATCCCAGGCAACAAAGATCCAGCTTTTAATGCATATCCAGCATCTGCAGATCTGAAATTTGTGGGAGCTCTTTATTTTTAAGAGCCACGTAAGGAAGGAGCTTCTGTTGGTGATGACGGGGCCTCGCAGATTTTTTAGAATGTGAGTGGGACTTGGATAATTTTTCCAGAGCTCCTCTGGGTTTTGTTTACTATGGATGTGCAGAAAACCCTGAGCGCTGCACAGGAATTTCAAGTGACTGTGCTTTCTGGGAGGAAAAAAATGTGGGCCTGCTGACTCTCCCCAGCAAACCATTTAGGAGATTATCATCACAGGATTTATAAATGCTGAAAAAAAAAAAAACAAAAACCAAAAAACAAACAACATTCTCTTCCTCTGGTTTGCATTTCCCTGTCCCCCCTTCCTCTCCTTGGCTGAAAGGGTCACGTGGAAAACTGGAGAGTGGAAAAATGAGAAGTCAGAGCAGAAAACTGGGGTTTGTTGTGGTAACTTTCCCCACAGGAAAGGCTAAAGCTGAAGTGTGTTTGTAGGCTGCTGGGTTTTGCCTTCCTTGTCTCAGCAAGGGTTAGAGATTTGGGAGGATTATTGGAGACAAGCTTAGAGTATTTTATGAGAGGAAAAGTACTAAACTGGCAAAAAAAAAAAAAAAAAAAAAAAAAAAAGAATAGATGCCATCATGCCTGCTAGGCATGTCTAATTCTTTGATAAAATGGATAAAGATTGCAGACTGCAGCAAAAGTTAAAATAGACCATAACATCTCAGGGTCCGCAGGGTTTTTCCTTCTAATTTGCTGCAGAGCTTAATAAAAAAGATTTGCCTCTTTTATGGCATCAATCTCTTTATCTGCCACAAATTAAAGCCCAGTGCTTGAGCTTCTGCTTTCTCTGCTGCTGGATAGCAGCTCCCTAAATTTGATAACGAGTGGGTTTTACCATTCCGAGTTTGCAAAATACATCCTGAAGACTGGTGAGAGCTTCTGAGCATGGTCTTCTTTTTCCCCATTTTCCATTCAGTTCTTCATACTTGGATTTATAGCCAACAATAACTTTTTGTGGTTATTTGAAACAAGGTCTTAAGAGTCCCCACAGCCCCAAGGGCTGCTGAGGGAGTCCCCATCCAGGGAGGTATTGAAAAGCCACGTGGATGTGGCACTTGGGGACGTGGGTTGGTGGAGGCCTTGGCAGTGCTGGGGGCCCCACGATCCTTGAGGTCTTTTCCACTCTCATCAATGCCACGATTCTGCCCTCTCCTGCTGATTTGATGGACAGAATAAGATCATACATTGCAGTTCCTGATGACATTTTACCCAGGACAGTTGCCATGCCTCTATGGACAGACAGGTTCTAGAGGCTTTCCCCTGCTGGAAAGTATTTTGTGAGCATTTAAAATGCAATTACTTTGGAATAGGTCCCTGTGTAAACATTTGGTTCCGTAGTAGTTTATTCTACAAATCATTTTCTTCAGTTTTCTGTGTATGGTGTCACTTAATGAGACTTTTAATGGCATTTACAAAATGATGGCTTTCCACATATTTTCCAGTTTGCTCTTGACTTGACTTGCATTCACAGCAGAAGTTTTCAAGCCTTAAAATGCAGTGCCATAAATTGGAGAGCTGGGTTCTTTTTCTCTACCATAGCATCAAAATCCCAGCTGTTGAGCTTTCCTGGATAGCTGAGTCTTTTAATATGGATTTGGGAGCTCAAGAAAATATTCCTTTGTATAAGAAATATTTAAAATTTGAGCCCTTGAAAAGCAAACACGGCGGAGCAGCCCGGGAGCATCTTGCCCACGTGGTTTTGCTTTCCAGGGAAGCTGTGCTGCTGCTGGAGCAGGTGCCAGGGACAGGGTGGGTCCCTGGGGGATTCCAGGAAGGGTGGGACATCTCCAGCAGGCGTGGCAGAGCTGGGCATGGAGAGAAGGAAAAAAAGGTTTTACAGTCTGGGTGGTAAAACACGGGCACAGCTGATTGCCCAGGGAGCTGGTGGCTGCTTGTCCCTCACCCTGTCCAAATGTCACTTCAATTAATTTCTGACTATGACTTCCAAAAGCCAGTTATTGTCTAAATGCAGAGGTCCTTTGGTACCCAGTGTTTTTCCCCTTTGGAGGGAACTCTTAATTCCACTACCAGGTGATCTGTGGTTGTGGTCCAGTCAAACTCACAGCATTGCCTGGGAAGTGCAGGGCAGGTTCCGTTTGAGGGGCTCTGCCTTTCCCATCTCCTTCCCTGGATTCCAGTGGGCCTCTGGAATGGTTCTGGGCTCTGGATGAAGCCCAGCAGAACCCCACAGCAGCTCACTTTGCTGGTGATTTTCCACGGGTGGCTGCTTTTAGTCATCTGTCCCCCGGCCAGCTCTGAGCCTGCTCAGCTGCTTTGTTGACACATCCTGTGGTAATTTTTTAACTGGGATGTCATCCTCAAAAGCTTGCCTGTTGCACTGCAGCACTTACCTTTGTCACCACGGATCTCCTCAGCTTTGCTTGACAAGGCTTATTTTCCATAACACTGGCTTGGCTGTCATTAATTTCACTCCTGTTCTTTTTAAGTCCAGATCCAGCCTGATTCAGTTTTCCCTTATTTTGTCCAGAGCTTGTGTCTGGCAAACAGATTGGTGTTTACTTGAGTCATTTTGCCCTCTCCTGGTGTAGTTGTGTTGGAAACGTTTGTCTTCCGAATTTTCTCCTGCGTTCTGGAAAACATTGCAAATGAGCCCTTGTGGTCTCTGAAATACTGGAGGACTCCAGGGTTAAACATCCTGGGCTTCTGGGGCATCATTCCACACTGGAATGCCGAGCTGGTAGAGACCTTGGGCTACCTTCCAGTCCATTCACTCCTCGAGGCAAGCTAAAGTGTCCCTAGAGCATCCTTAAAGAATGTATTTCTAATTTTTCCTTAAAGTCTTCCAGTCTCGGAGGTGCCAGCCTGCTCAGGAAGCTGGCAGGGAATACTTAACCAATTTGGTTAAAAGCTTTTCCAGTACCTTAGATCTTTTAGGAAGCAATCCTTGGCTGCCAGGGTGGGAGGCCCTGGCACAGGGTGCCCAGAGAAGCTGTGGCTGCCCCTGGATCCCTGGAATTTTTCCAGGCCAGGTTGGATGGGGCTTGGAGCAAGCTGGGATAGTGCAGGGTGTCCCTGCCATGGCAGGGATGGAATTGGATGATCTTTAAGGTCCCTTCCAGACCAAGCCATGCTGGGACTCTGTGATCTCTGGGAAATGAAGGTGCTTTGCTTTGCTGTTCAGAATAACCCCTCCCCTTGTTTCTGCTGTCTCTGATGGGAGAATGCCTCATCCTCCCCCAGTTTGTGTTCCTGGGCTGGCACGGTCCTTTCGTGTGCTCTTACGGATCATTTTGTATCCAAATCTCTTTATTATTCCCTCAGCTTTCCTCTGTACTCTGGTGTGTTTACTTCTCTCTCTGCTCAGACTTGGCACTGCGTGGCCTTGTCAGCATTGTAGAAAACAAAATAATGCTGGTTTCCACATGGCACTCTTAAAACAATCTGAACTGCCTTTCTTTTTTTTTTCTCTCTTTTTTTTTTTTTTTTGGGCAATTCCATTGTATTGTTGACATTTTACTTGTGGTCCAGTATCCCCTCAGGGCTGTTTTCTCCTGTCCATCAGCCCAGCTGGGACTTCTCCACGTGTGCAATGCACCCTGCCCTTCCATTTGTCTTTATTGGGTTTCACCAGGCTCCTCTGGTTTGACACAGTTTGGTCTTGACTCATCCCTGTGGTTTCATTTTGGCTGTGATTGCTTTTATGTAAATTGTTAAATAATCTTTCTGGTGTCCTCCCATTGATTGTGAGGGGACTTCAATCTCTGATTTGCCCCAGAAGCTTTTTCAGACTTCACTCTGGAGCTGTTTCCTTTCTGATCCCAAAAGCACTTTGAAACTCAGTGAGTGGATCATCTATATGCAAATTCCTTAATTTTTCCTCTGCTGCGTTGTACTTGTGGAAAATCAAGTGATGCCAATTTTCATTGCAGTTGGACTCAATGTTTTAAAGGTCTTTTCCAACCCAGATGATTCTGTGAGCCTGTGATTATGCTGATATTTTGTTAAGACGATAACTAAAAAGCACAAATGTCATACAGGTTAAAATCAATTATTGGAATCAAGACATTTTGCAATCTCGATTGAATTACTGAGATATATTTAAATACGAGTCTGTTCTTTTTCTGCGCTGTCAAGGCTTCCAGTCCAGTGATTTCTGCAGCTTTATTGCTTGTAACAAGGCCCAAATCAGTTACTTGGTGTTACAAATTGCCACCTATGATTTAGGGAAGCTAATCTCTTGTAATTACTTGCTGCATGAGAGTTTCTGTATCCCTCCTGTCCCCTCCCCAACCCCACATGGGTTGGTTTTTTTTCCCACTATGGACTCCCCTGCCTGTCTTGGTGCTTCCCAGAGCCTCCTTCTGGCTTTTCCCATTAAAACACACCAAGTTTCTGTCCTAGAAATTCAGTTTTCCTGCAGTGTTGACAGTTGTCAGAGAGGTGAGCCTTCCCACTTTTTTCTAGGAACACATTGCAGCCATCTCTCCCTTTCATATCTGAACACCACAGTACTAACAATTTTCAAGTCCAGTCACATGCACAATTTTTTCTTTCCTGCTGGCCAGGATTTCATTTGTTCCTGCTTGTTATCCAGACTCCCTACATCCATATATAGCAACAGAAATTTTTTTTTTTTTTTGGTGAACGCTCTTGTCTGACTTTGTGCCTCATTTCCCCTTCTAAGTGTCCTTCTCCTGTGTTCAGCTTGTGCCTTTCCTGGATGCATCAGCAGTTTCATCTGGGAAGGTGTCTTATTAGTTGGAAAGGTGCTGGCTCTGCACTTCGTGGTCTCCAGTATTGCTCCATCACTCAAATCCAAACATTCTCTCATCACTCGTGCAGCCTTGCTCAATTCCAGGATTTTCTGGGGGCTTTCCTCACATCTGGTACTGGATGAATCTTTTAGCTCAGGGACCCCTGTGCAAGGAGCCCGTGGATGCAGCGAGGAGCAAACAGCGTTGGCATTTGGAGGCACTGGCTTTGAGGAATTTGCAGCTTGCAGTTCCTGCCTCTCCCTGAGCTCCAGGCTCGGCAAAAGCCGCTGTCCTGCTTGGAGCAGATTCCTGCTGCTTCGGGAGGCAGCTCCTACCAGCTCCTCTCTTGGCACCTCCAGCCAGTGGGAAGGAGAAACCTGGCATGGCAGCGTGTGAAGATTGCCAGACTTTGACTTAGACTTTCCTCTGGAGCTCTTCTCCAGGATCCCTGAGGTCTTTCCTCACCTGCTTGGCTCCAGCTGATGCAGTTCCTTCTTGTGGCCGAGTCATGAGCCAGTGTTGGTGCTCGTCTGTGGGAAGAGGAAATCAACCCATGGCAGCCAGCTCTTTCTTGGAGACCATCGTGCTGATCCACAAAGCATGTCTGCAGAGGCTGGGTTTGCTGAGCACAGGCTGGAGAAAGCAGCAGGAAAACATTTTTCTCCACAATCCAAGCTCGTTTCCACCTGCCAGCACTAAAAACACGCGTGGAGTTTAGTGTGACTTTCGCTGTGGGTGTTTCCCTGGATGTCCTCGACTTTCTCCTGCTTTCCTGATGTCTTCACTGACGTTCCTGGCACTTGACTTGAGTGTTCCATCCCATTCCCTGCACTTTGTGTGTTTTCTCCTTCTCCTGACACAAAGCCTGATGTTCCATGTTTGTGTCCAGCCCTTGGGAAGCTTTTTTCCCTCTGCTTGCGGCCAGTGATGGGGGCTTTAACCAAATTCCATGCAACAGAATCATCTTGTCTTCAGTGGAGATTTTGTTTTGGGATGAATTTTCAGTCTTCTGCTGGACTTCTTAATTCAGGGGAGATCTCCCTGCCAGAAATCCCAAATCTCCAACTTTTTGGATTGTGGCTCATAATTTGCTGGGGATGAACAATGCTCTTGTGATCCAGTGGTGGAAGACTGGCACCTGCTTCTTTCCTTGCCCCAAATTTCCCTCCAGGTCCCAAACTGCATAAGCAGTGCCTCAGTTTCCCATTTGGGATGGGGCAAAAAGGCTTGGCAATGTCTGTACTTGCAGAGACAGATAAATGAAACCGTGGAGGATGCTGCAGCCACAAATTCCCCCTTTTCTCTGCCACATGCAGGAATGGGAAGGTTGTGCTTGGGCTCCTTTTTTGTGCCCTTTATTTAAAGTCTTAGACAGGTTTCAGAGCCAATTGATCCCTGCCACATGGAAGTGTGTCTCGTGTGACATCAGGGGTGTGGGGACAGCTCTGGTGTCACCCTTGCTCAGGTTTGCAGCTCAGGCTGCTGCCTTTGATCTGTGCAAATCTTGATGTGGATCTTCTCTCCGTGTGAGACCTCTCTCCCCAGGACTGTGCTGGCAGTCAGGATTAGCTGGGCTTTACTTCGTTGGCAATCTTGTTTTTAAATCTGAAAGGACCTCAGCAGAGTTTTCTCCTGGGGCAGGGAGGGAGTTGGTTCTGGAATATGTTTTTCTTGGTGTTATCAGGATTTTTTGGATATCAGGATAAGCCACGGGGCTTATGGATCATGGAGTTTTCTTCCTGCAGGAAGTTGTGCCTTCAGTTTGGGTTAGGTTTTACCTGACCTTTCTATGATTTTTTACCTTCTTATGATTTTTTTTCATATTTTTTCATATTTCTTGCTTTCTGTGGGTGTTTATGTTTACCCAAATACAGTGGGAATAGCATTGGGTAAAACAATCTCTTATTTTTTGGCTTTTGGTTTCCGCCTGCCCTCTGGAGATAGCGGCAGGGTTCCAGGAGCATGGAACATGGAGGGAGGAGAAAACAGGGCAGTGTTTCTTTTCCTGCCTCAAGGTAGACACCAGGAGCTGTTGTACTTTTAGGGATATTGCCATTAAGTTAAGAGAGGGAAGAAAAAACCCCAGATATTAAATTTACTTGAGATGTGTTCTCAAGAAGATGCTTCGCTGGATATCAGTGCTGTCTGCAAATCTTTTTATATTGAAATAATTTAATGGGAGTATCCATTTTAGAGTTACTGGGAGTATCCAGGGTCTATTCCTGGTGCAGAGAGCGGAAACCTGTTTTAATTGGAGCGGTTTTCTGGGAGTTGTGTTTCCTGCCGGAGCGGTAACAGTAGGAAGGATCAGCAGCATGAGAGGTTACAAAACCCCTAGGCATTTCACATTCCTTTCAAGTAGCTGGATACAGTAAAAAAAAACCCAAAAATTGGGCAATCAGAGACTCTGCACAGAGGATTCAGAGACTCTGTTTTAAACCTTCCCAAAAAGCACCTGAATCCGTAGGGACACAGTTCCTGAGTTCCCTTCTGTGTTTGTTTTACTGAGTGGCTCATACTCGGAGAGCAGATAAAAATCCACTGCTGCCACAAATAGCACTCGAGATTTTGGTGCTGATTATAATTAACCCTGATGGTTTCTGCCTGATTTGATTCATTTTTGTGTTTGTAGGCAACACGCAGGAGTGCAGGAACAAACCCAATTAACACTGGGAAGTGAAGGCAGAGTGTTATCAGATAACCCAGGGAAGCTGGAGAGATGGAAGCCTTTAAAAATAGCTTTTTTCAAGATAACTGTGTCACTCTAATTTCAGAAGAAAAATGTGTGTAGGTACATTATTTTTAAAGCCAGTTTTGTTTCCCAAAACGCCTTGAAAAATCGAGCAGATCCATTAAAATTGTTTTTCCTTCAGTGTTTCATCTTAGAGGGATTCTTCTACACAGGGATAATTTATTCCTGCTTGGCGCTGTGTCCATAATGCACATTATTAGCAAACTCTCACAATTTTGCTCTCACATGCTAAAATAAAGTGGAAAATGAAAAGATTCTGTTTCATGTCCATCATCCCAGATTATCTGAGCTTTATTTCTGAATACAGAATGGGTGAGAAGCCATTATTAAAGACACCGCTGTGTTCTTATGTGGATTTTCACTTTGGGCTGTTTAGTTTCTCAAAACTTGTGTCTCTTTAAATCCACAGATCAGGAAAGTTGTGGAAATCCATTTTCCAAAGGCTGTTTATTTCAACTGACCCACTCAGGACTCTGCCCTGTCTACAATAAACCTCAGCCAAACCCCAATGAATAAAGGGGTGCTTGAAGACTTGAACTCAGTCCTGTTAGAGCATATCTGCTTCCTCCTTACAGCCAAGTTAATTCCAACTTAATTTTAAGTTAATAATGCCTAAATAGGTTGCCAGTTTTTGTCATCACAAGGAAATTAAATCGAGTTGACTGTGCTTAAATTACTGTTTTCAATTAAGTAGCTCAAAGGAGAGCAGGAGCACTGAGAACTCACCCTGGTCCTGCTGAAGCCTCTGGGATGGATCCAGGGAAGCTCTTGTTTAAATTGTGACCTGGGAGGCATTTCATGATATTCTGATGGGGAAAATTGGCAGGATGGTAGCAAATAAATATTATATTAATCATACTAAAAATGGGTTGTTGTGGTCAAGTGGATGAGTTTTAGAAGGGTTCCAATGATCCAGCAGTGCATGCAACAGGATTTTGGGAGACTGGAGAGGAGAAGGCCCCAGGGAGATCTTGGAGCACCTTCCAGTGCCTAAAGGGGCTCTGAGAATGTTGTTTTATGAGCAGTGGTGCTCAAAGGGATTACAGAGCAGGTGGGTGTAAACACCAGCAGCGATGCTGCAACAAAAAAGACAATTTTAATTTAATTTAATTTTTTTTTAATTTTTAGGTGTGTGAGCAAGAAAATATTTAGAAGACAGCAGATTTCATTTCTGTGTTTGGTGCTTGTGACTTTCCTGAGTATGATTTCCATTTCAGCATCCTGAAATAGCTCCTGGATAAGTTGTAGGGGAACGGAAGGAACGCAAAAATAGTCTGAGGACTAGAAAAAACACACACAGAGAAGCACAGAGCTAAGTCTGGTTGGCTTCTCAGAGGCAGAGTCTGACTGCAGGAGCATCCCAGAGAAAATTCCAGGCACTGAGTGCCCTCCATGCATCCAAGGAGGTTTTAAAGGGAGAACCTTGAAAGGTGAACTGCCTTTTGGGATGAATGGCCCAAGGAAAAGAGCACTTCCCATCTCTAAAATGGATCACTATTTGTGTGACCAGTGCAGGGCATGTTCTTGTCAAGGATCAGGCTGGCTGTGGGTGACATTTAAATGATGAAAGTGTGAGCAGGATTTCCTTCCCAGGCAGAAAGGATTGCAGGAAGGCACCAGGCACTGTTAACCCCTGGCCGTGGCACAGGGGCTGTGTGAGGGGGTGATGGAGTTTGCTCATTGAAGCAACAGATTTTATTTCCTGGGACAGCTTTCACATTAAAATCACCACCTTGTTCTAGTTAAACACTTATTCTGTGGAGGATGGCACAGTGGGAAGGGTGGGTTTGGGATACAGCTCAAATTAGCTGGAGCTGGAGACAAGCCCAAAAATGTTGTGGAGCACGTGGTGAATATGGGAATGCAATTGGATTGCTGGGAGTGAAGGTTAAAAAGGTTTCTATTTATATGATAAATGTATTCCCTTATATAGAATCACAGAATTGTTAAGGTTGGGAAAGCCCTCCAAGACCATCAAATCCAACCATTCCTCAGCACTGCCAAGGCCACCACTGCCCCGTGTCCCCAAGTGCCACATCCACACAGCTTTAAATCCCTCCAGGGATGGGGACTCGCTGCCCTGGGCAGCTGTGCCAGGGCTGGACAGCCCTTTCCAGGACACAATATTCTATCTAAACCTCCCCTGGCTGGGCTTGGGGCTGTTTCCTCTCATCCTGTCCCTGTTCCCTGGGAGCACAGCCCAACCCACCTGGCTGCACTTTCCTGTCAGGGAGCTGTGCAGAGCCAGAAGTGCCCCCCGAGCCTCCTTTTCTCCCCAGCCCCAGGTAAAACGATGCAGCAAGACTGCTCTGAGCAGCAAGACAAAGCCTCTGCTGAAATGCTCTGGCTCCAGGTGATGTCTGGTGGTAGCTGGATGTCTCCAGGTGATGCCCTGTCCCCTGAGGGACAGCTGGGCACTGCTCATGGCATTTCCAGGAGAAGTGCCACGTGCACTGCTCTTTGTCTGCATCTCAGCTCATCCCTGCCAGCTCTGCCTCGCCATCAGAGCTCCTGGCCTGACTGATGTTTGGAGTGATCTAAGAATACCTCAGATGTATTGTCAGGGGGCTCAGTGCTAAATAAATTATAGGAAAGATGAGATCCTAGCAAGCGTTTGGATAACATAAGCAAGATTAATGGTTTGGAGCCTGTTTTCTGAACAGTGGGACGTGATTGATCAAAGAGAAAAAATTGTCTCTGTGGCTCCTTTGTACCAAAACTTTCAAGAGCTGAAAATGAGCAGCTGAAGTAAGAAATGCAGAGCTTAGGGAAGAACCTTGTGATGAAAAACTAGGGTGGGAGGTTATGAAAGTACAGGTTGACAGCTCTGTCCTCTTTATCAACCTTTCCCCATAGGGATCTGCTGTAGAAGATTTTGGACAGGCTGCTATAGCCTGGATAGGTACTTTGAAATTTTTTTCACAATATTTTTTTAAAATCAAAGACTTTCATTGTGCTGTGAATAAGATTTGAGTTTCTAGAAAGCTGGCTCCTTCTGCTATCCAGGGAGAAAAGAGCTGAGGAGGTGGAAGGCTGATCTCCCAGGGAAGGTGACTGTGCCTGAAGGTCTGGGGAGAAAAGCAAGGGCAGATTTTCACGTGCCTCACTCCCTGCAAATAATGTTCCTTGCAATTCCTCCTCCTGAACTCAGAATTTAGGACTTTGATTCCATACTTGATTCTCACCAGAGGTAGAAAACTGTGGTTGGAATAATTCCAGCTGATTCAGAATGTCACTGAAACCAGGCAATGGGGAGTGGGAGATAAAAGTCATCAAAGCTGCCCACACCAGCTCCAGTGGCCACATGATTTCCCAAACAGCTCTGCAAAATGGCCCTGTGTGTTTAAGGCATTGAAGGACACACGTCCACTTTACTTAGCTGAAGAACCTGGGGTACAAAACTGCTGTTCTTGATGGAAATGTTGTTTTTTGCAGTTAAATTTTGCCATTCCGTTCACTGAAGCATGTAAGGATGAGACTTAGGATGATGTTCTGCCTTTTCCCAGTATCTTTCTTTAAAAGATGTTGCCCTGACTAATCTAACAGTGGGGATGGGCTTTCATTTGGCTCAACCCAAATAGCAGAGCTGGTCTAAGAATAACCACGAATGTGCTCATTCAATATCAGTAGAGGAGATTGATTTTGTGAAAACACTGCAAGGAGAAAGGTGGTTTAAACCCATTTGTTCCATCCCCAGAATAACAATGTGTAAATTGTGATCGCTCCTGCACTCCTGTCAGTTTTAATTTGAGTCTTGTGTAAACCACTTGGTTGTTGAATATTGCAAAGAAATTTAACCCCCTTGGAAGAAATCAGGAAGATTCCTGCTACTGAGGTAATTAGATACAAATTTGAGTAGGGATTTTTTTAATAAAGATTAAATGATCTGTTCAATTGTTTCAGGCCCTGCTTGAGTTACACACACCTGTGTCTAGCTTGTAGAGCATTTTCCTCATTAATTAAGAGCACTTTCCTTGTGTTATTACTTAATTGGGTATCACAGGGATCTTGATGAGACAATGAAATGGTCTTAATTGCAGCCAAACTAAATGCATGATGCTCCACATGCTGGAGTGTTCCACGACACGACCCCAGCTTGCCGTCGTGTGCTAATGGCCACGGTGCCTGCTCGGGGCAGAGGGAGCCCTGCTGGAATTAATTCAGCCACACAGCCAGGCTGGGCAGGGAATAGCCATTGGGGACAAGGATTTGGGCTGCTGAGGGGTGAAAAGCTGGGCATGGCCTGCCCATGTGCACTGGCACCTGGAAAACTCCATGCCTGGGTGAGGGGGATTCTGTCCCTGTGCCCAGGTGAGACCCCACCTGCAGAGCTGCTGGAGGGATCCAGAGGATGCCATGGGGATGCTCCAGGGCTGGAGCCAGGCTGGGAGAGCTGGGGGGGCTCACCTGGAGAGGAGAAGGCTCCAGGGAGAGCTCAGAGCCTGAAGGGGCTCCAGGAGAGCTGGAGAGGGACTGGGGACAAGGATGGAGGGACAGAACACAGGGAATGGCTCCCACTGCCAGAGGGGCAGGGATGGATGGGATATTGGGAATTAGGAATTGTTCCCTGAGAGCGTGCTGAGGCCCTGGCACTGGTGCCCAGAGCAGCTGGGGCTGCCCCTGGATCCCTGGCAGTGCCCAAGGCCAGGCTGGACAGGGCTTGGGACAGCCTGAGCTGGTGGAAGGTGTCCCTGCCCATGGCAGGGCTTGGAGCTGGGTGATCTTTGAGGTCCCTTCCCACCCAAGCCACTCTGGCATTGTATAAATGAAGCACTTTCCCACTGTCAATTTCCCCCACTTAGATTTAAGAAGTTTTCCGTGTTTTGACAACATTCAGTTTGGAACCACCTAAACACTCTTGGTTGTTTACATTTCTCAGGGTTGTATCCATTTCCCAGGGCTGTATCCCCTTTCCCAGGGCTGTATCCATTTCCCAGGGATCTATCCCATTTCCCAGGGATGTCTGTTTCCCTGCAGCTTCAAACTGATAATTACAAAGGTAAACGGCCGTGTTGAACTTTCAAAAATAATATGTAAGGCTTGTTTTCTCTGAGTGTACACGTGTGCTTCTGGACAGCCAGGGGCTTGTGTGGAAGCAATAAATTTATTCTTCTGGGATTAATCCTTACTCTGCTTCTTCAGCCTATTCCTTTTTTTATTATTATTTTTTAATTTTTTTCTGTTGGGAGAGTGGAAGCGAGAGTGAAAGAAGGAAAAAGCTCTTGCCCATGTCATGTTTGTGTGTGCTCATCTTTCCCAAGCAGCAGGTAGATGTGTCAAAACCATGAATTATGAATGGAGCTGCTGGAATGCTGCAGATCCACAGTGGAATTGACCTGTTTTATTCATCCCTCAGCAGCACTCACTGTGGGACTGGGAAACCCCAAAACCTTCCCATTTTCTGTGCTCGGGAAGTTAGTCCTGGATTACACTGATTAAAACTTGGCAAGGAGAAGCTGGAGAGCTTTCACACCTTTCCAGTATGGGAAATTCTCTTGTTCAAGAGGATATTTCAGTCTGAAAAACAGTTGTCAAAGTTATGTTTTTCTCTCTTGGAAATGAACGCTTTTGCAGCGTGCCAAGGTATTTTTTTTTTAGGTTTAAGGGGGAGAGATGGCAAGAGATGCCTTGCCAGCAAGGCCAGGGAAAGACAAAAGCAGGGACTGTGCATGACACAGGAGCTGAGCTCTTCTGTGACTTGGAGCAAGAGCTCTGGTTTGTCTGGATTTTTGTTTTCCCCGTCCCTGGAAAGGAATCACTGATATTTCCCTTGCAAGGCTGTTTCCAGGCTTCTTGGATCAAAATTTGCAGGGATTGATTATATGGCACAGTAGCTCTGGGGTTTGGCGTTGGTGCCACTCAAAAGTAATGGTGAGAGCTGAAGAAAAAGCTGTTTTTTATCATGCTCTGAGCTCCTCGAGTGCCTTCCACAGTCCCACAAAGGTGGAGTGGCAGTGAACCCACACATTTTATCTCCTGGATTTTTGCATTTTGCATTTATGCCCGTTCCAACAGTCATCATGCAAGGAATTTGGTAGTGGGAGGGAGGATCTGAATGGATTCCATTTCCATTCTGTTTGTTGTTGTTACACCCAGTTTAATTTTTCCTGTTGTATTCCTGTGTTTAGCCACAGCCTGCGTGTGACTGCATTCCTGGTGGGGAAGGGTGGGAGAGCTGGATTTCACCATTTACCAACCTATTTAAGGTAGTTTTTGCCTTCCTTTTATTGCTTTTCTTAAACAATATTTTGGATTATTATTGCATTTTATGTGAGGAAGAGCTGCAATAGGTATAATGTATTTTAAATACTCAATTTCTCTAAAAATTTCCTATTTTCTTGCCAAAGGGGATCCCGGAGCTTTGTCTGCCAGGAGAAGAAATGGTTATTTCATGTAACTACTTCTGGTTTTAAATCTATTTTTTAAATCTATTGCTGACTTAAATTGTATTTAAGTCAAGAATCCCAGCTTGCTGTTTTAAAACATTTGATTATAAACTTTTTTTTTTTAAATTGTGCTTTAGTTCTCCTCAAAGAAATTTCTGCTCCCTGCTTGGTCAAATATCACTTGTACACTGCTGTCCTTTCATTAAAATTAGAACTCCTTTATTTTGGCCACTGCTTCTGTGCACACTTATTTAAGCAATGGCATCTAATTAGTAATTTGAGAGTCTTTGTTTAATTTTTTATTGTGCAGTGTATAGTGCAATACAACAGTGAAGGAAACAAAGAATGATACATTTCAGTGGTGATGTGTGCTAGGAACTAATGTCAAACTTCCCTTGGAAACTGGAATTCAGATTAATACAGAGTGGGGTGCACAAGTGTTTGTGCTCATAGAAGAACTTTCCACTTGATGAATTCCTGAGAAAAGCAACAGATTTCTCCCAGAGCAGGCTGGATGTCAGCAGCAGCATTGGTCTGACAGGTGTTCTCCCAGAATCCAGAGTGGTTTGGGCTGGAAGGGACCTTAAAGCCCATCCAGTGCCACCCCTGTCATGGCAGGGACACCTTCCACTGTCACAGGCTGCTCCAAGCTCCATCCAGCCTGGCCTTGGGCACTGCCAGGGATCCAGGTGCTTCTCTGGGCACCCTGTGCCAGCCCCTGCCCACCCACAGGAAACGATTCCTAATTCCTAATATCCCATCCATCCCTGCCCTCTGGCAGTGGAAGCCATTCCCTGTGTCCTGTCCCTCCATCCCTTGTTCCCAGTCCCTCTTTCAGACTTTCTCAAAGAATAAGGTGTGAAACTGTCTCATCTTGTTTGGCGTGGAAGATAAACATCAAATCACTCCCATGGACCATGTTGCTTTTTCCCCCCCTTTTCTACCCAGATATTGAAGCGCTCTCTTGGTGCTTGGATTTTGTCACAACCGTTTTGCATCCCCAAATCCGTGAGTGCCCCACCTGAAGGGGCTTTTCTCAGGCTGTGTGAGTGGAGCAGGACAGAGCAGGGCTGAGGTCAGGGGTACCAGGCCTTGTAAAACAATTTCAGCGTCTCTTTGTAGGGATCTGCTTGTCTTGTGATCCATCAAAACCCAGCTGGGGAATTTGTCCGGGCTGATGGCTCGTTTCCTCCTTGGAGAGACCTTCAAAGGCTGCCATACAAGTAGCTGGCATTCTTCTGCACAGACACATGGTTGTTCCAGGAGGTTCATTAATGCAACGCTGCCTTCAAGCTCTTTGGAAATTTAAGGGTCTCATTCTCTCGTTTACACCAGTGTGGAACCGGGTAGGAATTGTAATGACTCGAGCTTTTGTAGTCTGTGTACAAAAAAGGGAGATTGAATTTGATGGGTTTGGTGGGAATTAAGATCAGAAAGGAATATTAGATCATCTATGCTAATCGTGAGTAAATTAGATGGTGCAAATTCTGAGCAGAAAATCAAATGCACGCTGTGATTCCTTACGGGATGAGCTCTGTCACAAGGAGCTGATGGGTGAGAAGAGGGTGTTAATTGCTGAGGCTGCTCTGAGGGGGCATAGCTGATGTTCACTTGGGCATAGTCCATGCTCCAGACTAAGAGGGAGTGGCATCCCTTCCTCCCTGGGCTTAATCTGCTGCTTGGGGAGGATGCTGGGGGTGCCTGAGAAGAGGCTCCTGCAGAGCTCCCAGGCTCTGACTGACACCTTTGTAGCTGCTGTTTAGGGAGCTGCAGGCTGGGCTTAGATTGGCTCTGGTCTTCTCCTTGCCAGCTCAAAGAAGCCCAGCTCCCTCCCCTGGTTTTCCCAAGTCCCGTGCTCTGTGCAGTTTTGGGCATTAATGACTTCCCTTGACTGGCCAGCCAGAGCCCTCTGCTGCCCAAAGGGGCTCCAGGAGAGCTGGAGAAGGACTGGGGACAAGGGATGGAGGGACAGGACACAGAGAATGGCATCTCCCTGCCAGAGGGCAGGGTTAGGTGGGATATTGGGAAGGAATTGTTCCCACAGAATGTGGTGAGGCCCTGGCACAGGGTGCCCAGAGCAGCTGTGGCTGCCCCTGGATCCCTGGCAGTGCCCAGGGCCAGGCTGGAGTTCTGACAGTCTTTAGGGTCCCTTCCATCCAAACCATCCTGTGATTCCTCTTGACATCAGCCTGTGCTGTTACTCAAGTAACCCATGGTGGTTTTGGATAAGACCAGCCCAAGTACCAGCCCTGTTTTCCTTGTTTCTGGCTGCCAGCTGGGTGTGGAGTCATTGATTGCTGTCCTTTGAGCACAGTGGTCCATATTGCTTTAAACCCATTGAGACACGTTTGTTTGATTGTAATTATTGCCTTAATACATAACTGCAAGGTTTTGATAGACTTGTTCAGAGCCTCCAAAAAGGAAAGTGGTGTAAAATGGATTTATATGTTTCAAGATCAGGAGGGACTGACATAATCCTCTGTTTGGATGAAAGATCCTCCTGAAGCTTGGGACTGAGCTTTTTTTTTTTCTTTTGGTCTTTTAGAACCAAAAGTAAAGATATTGAGTCCAAGATTTTTAAATCCTGATGGATCCTTCTGATGTGTGCTTGGAAAGCTCTTCTGTGTTGGCCTGGCCTTTTATCTGCTCAGTCCTCAGATGCTTCTATTTTATCTATTTCTGAACTTCCAGAGCTCCAGAAAGCTTTTCAGCCCAATTTAATATGGAATAAAGCAAAAAAAGCATGGTTTGATTCCAGACCAAGTCAGTCAGGCAACAGTTAGATAAGTATAATTAGACTTGTAATTGGAATGCGTTGTAGACAATTAGTTTTTGTAAATGTGTGTAATTTAATCCCAAGCAAAGGGTCAGGAGGACCTTGCTGTGAACGAGGTTAAGGAGTAACATGTATAATTTCCAGGCCTTCTGATGCTCATGTCTGACACAGCTGGAGAGGAGCATGTCCATCTTTCCAATGGCAGCAAAAAATCCACCCTCCACAAGGTGAGTCAGGGCTTCTGTTCTGCCTTTGTCTCCCAGCATCCATTCCAAGAAAATCCACAGGGGATGCTATAGCAGCAGTGATTTATGGAATCCCCCACAAACCCCCAAAGTCTGTGAGGGAACAAGACCCACTCTGTGGGAGTCCATTCAGCTTTTGGGGGAGCTCCTGAGGAATGGGATCTGATCTCCTCCCAAAGCCTGGACTCTGCTCTCTGTGGGGCTGCAGGATCTCACCCGCGTGGTTACACGGCGACTCTCGGGATGTTTTTCTTCCTGCAGTCCTTTTGTCAGCAAAGGGGCAGCCCTTCAGCCTCCAAGGTCAGCCCAGGAAAAGGGGCCTGCTTCCCAGACATGTGGTACTCATTTGCTTGGAATTTTTGACACCACTTATTACAATCCGGCGCAGCTGCAAGTTCTCAGGCTCTTGGTTTTGGGGTAGGATTGAATGGCAAGGGAGGAATGCCCCAACTTCTCCCTGGATCTTACAACACAGTGCATTCCCAGGATTTAACAGACCCTGCGTCATTATGGCTGGCCTTCATAGCTTTAGGAAAACAACCTCAGTGTGCTGGAGTCCCCGAGAAGGGGTTGGTGGTGCTGGTGACCGGCTGCCCCTGGGCTTTGCCAGAGTTCTCCGTGGTTTTTATGGCTCACGGGCTGCACCGAGCGTGACCCAGGTTCTCTCAGCACAGATGTTGGGGTGGGTTCCACAGCAAAGGGGACTCCCAGCTCAGTGTTAGCTGCACCAAATGCAAAGCCTGGAAGAGCAGGTTCTGGTTTCCTGCCTTCTGCTGTAATAGCAGGAGCAGTGCAACCATGTGATTAACGGCGAGAGTCCGAAAGTAGCAGGATAATAAATACTGGGAATTCAAAGGAAACCTCAGCTTCTGGCAATTACAGAGTTTGTGCAGCACAGAGATGGAGCTTCTGACTCCAGTGTTATTTGTGACCTACTTGGAACTGAAATGTTGCAAGAGACTGTTTGTTTAATACTCAATTGCTATTTTTTTAAAGTTATACCGTATTCGGGTTAAATACAATCCTTTGAACATGGACTCGCAGATAAACATTCTCCTCAGAAAATTCCACCAGTTCTTGTTGTCTTAATTTTTACTGCCAGCAAGTGTTCAATGTGTTCCTTCTTTTTCCATTGCAAAAACCTCCGCCCCGAACCTCCATAACCTTTCCTATCATGTATCCAATATTTTATAGAGCAATCACAAAAGGTAGTAAATTGAGTAAAACATACTATCCTTGGCAGGATTTCCCTCATGACTAAATCCAATATGAACAAAGAGGACAAGGGCAAATAACTTCACTTATTCAGGTCATTTTTCATAAGAATCATAAAAATTAGATAGAAAAGGCCCATTAGATTATCTCTCCTCTCTTCCATTTTGCCAGTTCTGGCTTGTTCTCTACAGTAACCTTGTGAAATTTTACTTGTCCAAATGGAAGAAAGATAATTTTTCCTGCTGGTTATTATTTTTTTTGAGTGGAAAAGGATGGATGGTTTTTCCATCTGGGCTAGAAGCACTTCTTGTGCTTCTACAAGGCTCATTTTTAATTTCCACAAGTGTCTCCTCTTCAACAGTTTTATGTTCCTCTTTTTGGGCACCGTGATCTTATCGTGAGGCGTTTCCAAAGCTTGGGCCCAAGTTTTTAATTCCACCCCATTATTCCAGTTGTTCAAGTATTGGAATAACCCCGAGGCTATCTGTAACAATTTCACCCCATTGTGTTTCTGCCCTTCAAGAGCTCGCCAGGATTAATGTACCACCACCAACAGATTGTTCTTGCTGTATATTGGGAAATGTTTATAAATGCTCTTCAGATTAAAATAATTTAAAATCCTCTTAAAAAATTGTTTCCTTCCCCCCCAAGAGAACTGCCAAGGAAGTATATATAAGATGACTTAAACCACCCAAAACAAAAAAAACAAAGCCTTTTACAATGGTAAAGGACCATGAAGAGCTGGAGAGAAGCTGTCGGTGCAGCAGCTCTAGAGCTTGTGTTTAACTCCACACATGTGGTTTAACTGCTGTGCTGAGCTTCTCACAGGCTGAAGAAGGCAGTGGAATGGTTTTGACATTTTTTGCTCTAAATTAAATGTGTGTCAGTGTCCCAAAAAATGCTGAAATGAGTATGGGTTTGGAAGGAGTTAATGTTTAAGGAGTGTATGTGCTTATCTGCTGCTGAAAGGTCACTGAGTAAATTCTTCAATGATCCCAGTGTTGTGGGGGTGCTGCTGAGACAGCTCTTGCTCTGTTTCCAAAAAAAAAAAAAATCTGGGTTGGGACTCTGGAGCAAGCGGGGATGTGTCTCATGTTGCTGGGAAATAGGGAATTACTGAATCATGTCACAGAATCCCAGAATGGTTTGGTTTGAGAGGGACCTTAAAACTCATTCCATGGGCAGGGACACCTTCCACTCTCCCTGGTTCCTCGAGCCCTGTCCAGCCTGTCCTTGGACACTTCCAGGGATCCAGGGGCAGCCAGAACTGCTCTGGGCACCCTGTGCCATCCAGGACTTGGAGCTCCCCAGTGTCTGCTGGGTTCCTGAATTACTGCAGACTCCTGGGTGATGTTAGGGAAATCAGGCAAGTCTATAATTCATGAACTGGAGATATATTGAATGTGACAGGGAAAACAAAGAGAAATTAGGATCCACAGAATGAACATTTGTGACAGCAGCAGAGGATTCTTGGAAGCTGCTTGTGGATCTTAGGGGGACTGATGTGCTGCTATAATAAAGAGAAATAAACCTTTAATATATAATAAGGTCTCTTCTTTTGATACTTGGTTTTTGACGCATGTATCTGGTTATATTTCAGTCTAAAAAATAGGGTCTCCTGGTCAGACAGATAAGAAAATAAGGTTTTATGTTTAACAACTTCCATAATTGCCCTTCTTCTGTCTCTATGGCCACATCTCATGTGTTGATGCCACTCCTGGGCATCCTGATCCCTGTGTGGGAGCACAGATCTGTGGAATGCTGTCCCTGTTCTCTGTGGCTCTTGTGCTGTGAAGTTTGCCTGCCTTTAAAAATGGAAGAGGGGACTACAGTCTGTGGTACCACACAGGGATTTTACTTAAAAACACTCCTGTTTTGGGAGAGTGGTTTCACAGTGAAATAAAACTGGCATCCTTTTGCTCTGTTCTCCATAAAATCCATGGATGGGAGGGTGGCCATGTACAGACTTGCTGTACATTAATTTTGTTTGTAAAAGCTCTGTAATTATACAGCTCTCCTGCCAATTTGGCACAGGAAGACAAGGAAAATCCCAAGCGAAATGCTTTCCCCATGAAAAGTCTTTCTGTAGGGTTTTTTCCTCCCTTAGCTTGAACATAATAACCTGATTGGCAAACCATTTAAAAAATGAATTGCAGGGCTTCCAGCGTGAAATGATTGGCTCCATAGGAGTTATGGCTTTTGCATACGTGGGGGAAAAAATCCAACTGTGCTGCTGAGATCCTCTGGGATGTCCTCTTGGAGAGCCTGCCAGGCTGCAGTGACCTGGAATGCATCCAGCTGGTGCGTCACCTCTGCTACCAGCGCTGCATTTCTTCAGCTTTTAACTCAATTCCTGCTCTCCGTGGCAGCTGTTTAATTCTTCTGCCAGAGATAGCTTCAGGAGGGGAAAAAAACCCCAACTGCAAATAGAGGAATTGTTTGGAATATTGGGTCTAAACATAGATGAGGGTGATGGCTGGTTCCATTTTTAGCTTCCTAAAGAAACGAGGCTTATCCAGCAGTGACATCTGCTCGTCAGCTGCTTCCTCACAGGTTGTGGGTGCAGGGGTCAACTTCAGCCAAATTTTGATTAAAAACCAAGTTTTGCTCCAGCTTTTGGTGTTTGATGGATGGGGACATTTGACTTTGGAGCTCGGTGGTGATTTCTTTTCGACCACGTGGCTGCAGGGCAGGGGAGGGAGAGTGGGTCCTACAAAGCACAGGGGCAGGAGAGGAGGAGGAGTGCTGGTGTGTGAGCTCTGATACGAGGGCAGAGAACAAAAATCATGGCCAAGCCACGTTCCAATAGCTCCCCGTCTCCAAGAGCAGCCTGCCCGGTGTCCCTAGGCAGGCTCCCACCAGGGGATGTCTTCTCCTGCTCCGTTCCCACCTCTCCTTGTGCTGCCACGGCCATTTGTGGATCACTGAGGCTGAGGGGAGGTTTTTGGCCGTGTTGTTTGGAGCTGAGATGAGCTTGAGGCGGCTGTGAGAGCGAAGGCCAGCCTGTCTGAGGCGCCACAAAGCTGCTTTGCCTCAAGGAGCCCGGCTCCAGGCAGGATTATCCGGCTGCCTGGCAGCGTGCCATGCTTCCAAGTGGGCATGGAAGTGTCTCTGGGAGGAGCAGCAGCACCTCAGTGCGTCCCTCGGTGCCTAAGCAAAGGTTGGATGTTGTGATTTGTAGCTTGAGTCCTCAGGGTTTCTCTCCTGCTTTAGAATCCAGCAGGTTGGAAGGGGCCCTGAGGGATCGTCCACGCTCCTGGCTGACCAAATTCACAGCATGTCCTTAAGGCATTCTCCTTTAGGGGGCTGCTGACAGGCTTGAGGCATTGGCCACCTCTGCAGGAAGCCACTTTCAGCATTTCACCACCCTCTTGGTGAAGAAACGCTTCCAAATGCCCGGCCTGTGATGCCAGCGGGACAGTCCTCCCATGCCCGCCCTTGGTGCATCCCAGGCCGTGGTTTGCCCTCCCTGCTGGCTCCAGCCGACCAGCACCCCCAATTCCTGCCTGCAAGGCTCTCCAGCCGCTCCCCTCCAGGGGTTTGGGTGGATTTGTACAAAAATCTGCTGGACCGTGGCTGGTGAAGGCCACGTTCTGCTGGGCAGGCCTTGAGGCCCTGCGTTCCCGGCGTGTCTTTGGGAATGGCACCAGCCTGGAGAGCAAAACGTGCAGCTTTTGGTTTTGGAGAAGGCTTTGCCCTGTTTGGGATCTGGCAGAAATATTTTTAGGGTTTAGTGGTGGGGAAATGCTGTGGCTGCAGAGCTCTTTAAGGCGCCCTCCCAGAGTCTGTGGGGAGCTCTGGGCCGAGGGAAGTAAACTGGTGACCTGGAAAAAGAAAATGAAGGAAACAAGATTAGTCTGCTCGACAGGGAATGCCATCCTGGGATTTATTTTGATTCCCGTCAAAGTAGCAGCCTGAAAGACTTTATGCAGAGAAAATTTGTGTTTTGTAATTGGAGAGGAAAAAAAAATACATACTTTTAAGACATATACATATGTAAAAAATATAGAGCTTGGTTCCTGGCTGGAGGCTCTGGGAGTGCTTTGGAGAGGCTATTCTGCATGATATCCTTTATTTAGCAACTGTCATGCCCGTTTGTAGGATCTGTGGTGATAGAACCTGTCCTGGGAAACGTCTGAAATCCAGAATCATGAAATATTTAGTGGACCGTTCACTGCTAATGGGCTCCAGCCCTGCGCCAGCACCACAGGATCAGTAACAAAAGGCTCTGTGTACCAGTGCCAAGCTGCCTGAGACTGCTCTGAGTTTGTTCAAGTCTTATTTCAGGTTTTATCAAAAGCAAAATCTGAGTCCAGCAAGGCAGGGTTTGGTTGGTTGAAACCAGCAAAAGCTTGTTTTATTTTCCTTGCTCAGAGGAAACCTGGGATATGTCATGTGTGGCATACACAGAAGTGAGTTATTTTTTTTTTCAGCAGTAGATAAATTGATGTGAGAAAAAATACACAGTATTGATTTTCCTTTTCCTGTGGCTTTTGAGAGGTTGTTAATGCAGCAAGTACACAAGAGCACTCATATGTCTGTCTGCACAGTAATCGCTAATAAATTGACTTTCTTAAAAACAATTTTTAGTCTGTAGTTTCAGTGACTTGATTTGTGGAGTAGATGATATCTCCTGGCACATAATTACTCATTTTTGGGCCGTCTAAGAGGGGGGAGGATAAATTTTCCTGCATTATCTGTAGCACTGAACATCTCTCCTATTACTCACACAAGTTTTTTCTCTGTGTCTGCTTCCTTGCTGTAGCTGAGCAAAGATGTTTTTAAGGATCTGAGGCTTTTCTCAGTGTTAAAATTTACAGTACAGACACTTTCTAGAGCTAATTCTTGTGCATTCTGACACAGCAGTGGTCATGGTTGTGACAAGGACAATGATTTATACTCAGGGGACCAACAATTGGTTTCAGTGTCTCCAGAGTGACCGCAAAGAACTTGTTTTCCTTTGGGAAAAAACCCCAAACCTGCAGTAGGACCCATGGTGACAATCACATTAACAGCCCAGTGAGAGCAATTTGGTGGCATGTGACAGAATGTGACGTGCCAGGCCTGTCAGTCTGCTGGTGGTGATGATCTGAGGATGCTGAGGAGGGCACTGGGCAGGAGCTGACCCATGGAGTGGGATGAGGTGTTGGTCCATGCCTGGGGAATTTTGGGTGTCCAGTGGAAGCACTTCTGGTCCTGATGCAGAGATGGGCACATGGTGATGCTTTGGAATCACTGGTGTTCATGGACACTTCTGTGATGCTCTTTGCTCTTGCTGTTCTGGGCTTGCAGTCAAAATCTGGTGGTCACTAATGTTTTATTCCCTTTATCCAGTGCAGGATTGCATTGTGTCCAGTTTCTCCTGGGTATGGTCTACACAGTCAGTGTTATCTGGGATTTGTTGTCCCAGAGGGTTGGTTCTAAAGCCTTGTAGGTTGCCATGGTGGCACGGGGACCACGTTGTCACTGTTGTAAGGAGACAGACATTGATTATGTTGCTCTGGGGTGATTTATGCCCAATAACTCCTTGTCTTGGCAGTCATCTGGTGATCTCAGCTCTCATGACAGTGATCCTTCTTCAATACCGCTCCTGATGGCATTTTCCTGATTATCCCCTTGGCCTTTGCTGTTGTTCTGATGTCCCACTTGTTTTTAGCCACTTTTCTGGTTTTTGGTCTCTCTTCCCATGGTGGTCCTGCCAAATCACAGATCTCCACTCGCGAACCTTTCTGTGGAGGAGCAGTGACTGCACTGTGAGGCACAGAGTGAAATTCAGGACTTGCAATTCTTGCACATTCACAGCTCTGCTTTCCCCCCCACTTTTTGTCCTGTTTACAGTGCAAATGGTTTCTGCAGGAGGGCCGTGGACATCTGTGTGTTTGGCTGTTTACTGCAGAAAGCTTTTAGTGGGTCAAGGAAGCACGCAGAGGGGAGCTTCTGGAGTGGCCTGTGAAATGATTCTGCTTAGCTTTGTTTCAGCACTCCTTGCACAAACCTCTGCTCCCACCCCTTGGGTCACAGCTTTCCAAGCTGTGCCAGCAAAAGCAGAGTCAGGCTCTGCTAAACTCAAATGAAGCACGGGGCACATTTAATTTGCATTTGTGCAGAGGTGCTTAATTACAAACACCTCTCCTCCTGCCACAGTAGTCCTGGTAGTTCCTTGATTGCTCCCAGTAGGGAGCTGAGCAGCTTTGAGGGTGGATCTTGTTCCCTTAGGTTTAGGAAGGTTTTCCACATCCCAAGGAGTCCTGTGCTGTGAGATGGATGAGTAAATGTCAGTGGTTTGATGTTCCCAGAGGGCTGCTTATTACAGGATATAATCACGGAATCACAGCATACCCTGAGTTGGAAGGGGCCCACAAGGATCATTTTTTCCAAATCCTGGCTGTGCTCAGGACAACCCCCAAGGATCCCACCATGAATCCCACCCCAAGGATGTGTGTAAACCCTCCCTGAGGGCTCACAGTGAGACCAACACTTCTAAACTCTCTCAAGGATATTGTAGATGGGGTAGCATGCACCATCTGTAAACCCATGGATGAATTGGAAGACAATGTGGTGGGACTGGAAAATGAACCCCAAACCTGAGCTATTGCCTGAGAAAACATGGGAATCCCCATTAGAAAGATTTAGATTAGAGGACACATCTGCCAGGAGTTTGGCTCTTGGAATTCCATCAGGGAAGTCCCACCTTAATTTCTTCTAGAGATTTAAAAACAAACAAACAAAAAAACCCTCCAAAACCCATCCTAAACATACATTACATGTCTGTATTATTTATATGTCTATAAAATCCTCTTGCAGTGCATCCAAATCCTCTCTAGAGATGGTCCCAGGATTTTCCAGGTACTACTCTGGACATGCGAGCCTTAGATCCAACTTGGAAATTGTCAGGGAAGTATTTTCTACTGAAATACAAATATCCCCTTCTCACCCCCTCAAGAAACATTAAAGCCCGTTTGGAGGAGTGAAAGTGCAGTACAACATTCAGTTATAAACTGAAGATTTCCAAGCTCTGTTGACTTAGAGCATCTGTTAGTGAAACACGTCTGCTCTGCAGACAGTTTTTGTACTTGTGCTGTGCAAGCACATTTCAAACAAGCACAGCAAATGTGCTGCTGAGAACAATCCAGCGGTGCTGCTTGGGTCATTTAGATGACTTAATAGGTCTTTTCTTTTTCCTTGCTATCTGCACTAAATCAATGATTCATATAAATTATGCCAAAGGGAGTTAATTGTTATTGCATGGTATAAAAAGCTGCCAAACTGAGGGCAAAACTCTGATTGCAGTGCATGAAATAAAATGGAGCTGTGTTGTGATTGCTGAAAGCATAAAATGGCTGAACCTGTCACCCCTACCAGAACAGCCTGGACTGGAATTCCTGTGGAAAAAACGGCAGCAAAGGAATTGTAAAAGCAAAGGTTTGGTGACTGTGGCATGTTTGGAGGTTTGGGAACATTTGGATGTCTCCAGAACACACAACAAAGATTAAATGTGAAATAGCCAGCTCAAAGAACTGTTCTTCTCTGGTGCCTGGATCTGCAGAGGAATTTAGGAATTTGACTTTGTTGGTTCTGTGGGAGTTGAGCTCCTAAATATCCTTGTGAGATTGGACTGTGGTCTGTCTATTATGGTTTATTTCTTATCTCTGCAAGAGGGGCACTGCTACCATTCTCTCTTTCTGTGTCGTTCCCCCAGCACATTTTCAGGGCTGTTTGAAGAGGAATTGCTACTTCTCGGGCTTTTCTAGATTTTCAGGGTTGGACTTGATGATCTTGGCTGTCTTTTCCAGCCTGAAGGATTCCATGGTTCTCAGAGGGAGGGTACAGCAAGGGCACTTGAAGACAAGCTCAGATGCCACCCTTTGCTTTGGAATATTTCTCACTGTAGCCAGTGGAGGGGCAAAAAAGGATCTGTCATGTGTTACTTAATTTTGATGTGCATTCTGCACTAAATCTGACATGGCCCTTTCCTAGGGAAGCTGCATTTTACATGGAAGAAGCTAAAACAATGAGAAGTTCATGGAATCATGAAGGGACCTTAAAGCCCATCCAGTGCCACCCATTCCATGGGCAGGGACACCTTTCACTATCCCAGGTTGCTCCAAGCCCCCTCCAGCCTGGCCTTGGGCACTGCCAGGGATCCAGGGGCAGCCCCAGCTTCTCTGAGAACCTGTGCCAGGGCCTGCCCACCCTGCCAGGGAAGAATTTGTTCCCAATATCCCATCCATCCCTGCCCTCTGTCAGTTTAAAGCCATTGTTGTATAATGTGAGAGTTGAAACACTGCCTGTTGTATGAAGGAGAATGGAAAAAGATACACTTTTAGGAATTGTTTGGAGCTAAGCATGGAGGTTTTTGTGCAAGGAAACGTAGTTTTCAAACAGGAGTCAGCACTGGGAAATAAAATAGAGGAGCGTGTAGAATATGTAGGTCTGGGGTAGGAGGGAGGAAGACAACATCGGGGAGATGCTGGCACAGAAAAGTGTTTGGAATGAGAAGGTGGATTTGTTGGAGCTGGTGGGAAAGTTCAGGAGCACCACCACACACCAGAAACTTGGGAAATGGCAGTGCTGGAAATGAGGAAATCCACACTCTGCAGTGACTGAATAATTAATAAGGGACCATTTCTGGCCTGCTCGGTGACCTGACCCGACTGCAGGAACTAAATGTGTGGGGTAAGGATTAATGTGCCTTAGGCAAGGTCCGTGCTGGGATTGGAACAGGAAATGATTAAAGTCCTTTGCAAAAGCTGGAGGAAAGCTTGTTATTTTGCTCTAATATTATCAGGAATTTTTATAATCCACGTGTAGTGTTCAGGGAGGTGAAGTAGTTGAGTGTTGGGGGGTTCCCCACTATGATCTCTTTAAAAATTACTCCAAATTTTAGTGAGTTTTCCACCAGCACTCTAATACCTGTCCCTGTGTGGCCTAGGGAATTAAGTGAACAAAAATTAAGTCTACAGTGACAGAAATTGCCAATGACTTCTAAAGGAAGGAGAGATTGGGACTGCCTCAAACAAGTGCTTAATAAACCCCAGTGAAAGAAATGTTGACTTAACTCATTTTTAATTGCTTTTAAGCTCTTAAGTGAGTTTGTTATAGAAAGTAATTAAAGGCCTTGAAAGATTGTGGGGAACTTTGGGAACACCTCTATGGAAAGGCAGTTACTCACCTTAAAATAATTTTTACTGCCACCTAATCTGTCTGAATCGCTCAATTAATTACTTAATGAAGTGTGGTTCAGCACAGGGATGCTGCTCAGGTATGGCAGAACGTGTGTGCTTTGGGTACAGTGGAAGGCAAAACATCTGATAAACAGTCAATTGTTGCTTTGAGAAACTTTATGGATAAATAAAAAAAGACCAGTCAGTTTTGTGAAGCCCTTTTTTGACGAGAACTCCCTTTCCCAAGGCACACATAAGAACTGGAATGGCTGAATTTTCCAGAGCTGAAAGGTTTCCTTGCAGAATCACAGTTTAAACAATGTTTTCATCAGCGTGGCTCAGTCGGTTTTTCAGATGGAAATAACTCCAGCAGGAAGTGTCTCTGTCAATACAACAATCTCCAAATTGATTTTGTTGTCATGTTTCCATTGAGGACAGTGGACAAAAGATTTCAACGCTGCCTTGTGTGGCTGCAGTGGAAAAACATCCTGAAGGGATCAAGGGCTGCTCTTAACCTGGAATTCAGGTTGAGAGAGAGGACTCTGTCCCTGAGCCCAGGTGAGAGCCCAGCTGCAGAGCTGCCCCAGCCCTGGGGACACAGCAGCAGCACCTGGAGCTGCTGGAGAGAGCCCAGAGGAGGCCCCGGAGCTGCTCCAGGGCTGGAGCCAGGCTGGGAGAGCTGGGGTGCTCACCTGGAGAGGAGAAGGCTCCAGAGAGCCCCTTTAGGTACTGGAAGGGGCTCTCAGTGCTTATTTTCTGTGCTCTGTTAGCAGTAGGATCTGTCTCCCCAAACTCTGCTACTCAGCAATGCCTTGAGCTGGATGATTCTGATATTCCAGTTATTCTGAGTTTGGAGATTGAAGGAAAGCCCTTCCCAAAAGATGGCCCTTGTAAATTGAAGTAGATTATTAAACCAGGCTAGAATTTACCGCCCTTTGCTTTTCTAAACACAGTGAAGTGAAAATCAAGAATGAGGGCATTTATCTCCAGTGTGTATTTTTCTGGATTACAAACTTTGGCAGATGTGGTGCAGGGCAATATTTCTTGGCAAACTGGCATGTTTGAAAGACTGGCCTTAGAGAAATGAGTCTCTTTTAAATAGAGCTAAATATAAAAGCAAACCAGCTCTCACTCTGTTTAAATCTGTCTTATCTGCTGGTAGGAGTTCAGATTAGAGTGTCTGACTTAAATATCTTGAATCCACACCCATCCTGCTGCTGCATCGACTCCCAGCTCAGCACCTGAAACCCAGGGCTTGACAGGAGCTGATATTTCAGTAGCAGTTGTCCTTTTCCTGCTCTTTGGCTCCAAAAGCAACCTCTCCAGTTTTCCAGGGGATTAGATTCCTTTTTTTTTTTTTAATCAGTAACTGTGAGTAAGTAAAAATGCGGATGGGATTTGCTGCTTTCCCTAAGCTCGCTCTGCCCTTCTGGCCTTCTGCTGGCATCCTCCAAGTGGGAAAGTTATTCTAAGGATACAGTGGAAGTGATGTCAAAGGGAGGTGTGGTCAGAGGTGACATTCAGAGTCCTGATGTGTGTCACTTGTCTTTCCTGGGAGCTGAGCCAACAGGATGGTCCTGGAGAAAGGACGATGCCCGACTTTGCCAGTTTAATGCTTTCCTCACTTTTCTTGCCTCTTGAGTTCTCACTTCAATCCTGCATGTAAAAAATGAAGGAGGATCCTGGGATATTTGATACTCTGGAGTTTCAAGAACCATCTAATTTGAGAAGCTCATTGCACACCTGGAGGTGTTGAGTCATCGTGTGTTGTTCCATGGAGTTTTCCTGGAGGGATATTTTCCCGTGGTGGGTGTGTGCAAGGTGCTGCTGAAGCACGTGGCCCTTTTCACCTTCTTCCTTAAAAACTCCTTCCCCTGCTGACTGGCCAAAGCCATTGCTGGTGACTCCCAACAATTCCAGTTCTTCCACCAGCTGAGTGCTGGAGATGGGTCTTTGATAGGGGGAAGCTCAGGAGCTGGAGTTGCCCCGGGAGCCTTTCCCTCCTGAGGAATAGTGTTTGGGGAATCCAGGGGTGAACTCCTGCTGCTGCTGCCCCTCTTGCTCCATCCCAGTTCTGGCTGTGCCCTGCATTTCCTGACTCCAGGGTGAAGCTGTCCCTGGGAGCCTCCCTCCTCCTGTGCCTGTTCCCGGTGCTCTGCTGGTCCAGCTCTCCGAGGGCCAGCTGCTGAACCAGCTCAGGGAACAGCAAACCCAGGTTATTTTTAACCTGGATCCCTCCCCTCACCCAGCTCTGGGCCACTCCTGATGCCTCAAAGGCAGCTGCCAGTTTTTAAGGAGAGGAAAGACGGGAAGGTGCTTCCAGCCAGGAATGACCCTGTGGTTTCCTGCAATGTTCTCTGCCTTCCAAAATTATTTCTTTCCATGCCTTTATTTCCTGCTAGGTATTTGCACAGATGTTTTCACTTCCAGCTGCTCCAGGTGGATCTTTAGGGTTTTTTTGTGGTTTTTATTTTTTTTAATGTGCCCTGAACAGAATGGAATTCAGACCCATTCTGGATAATTTGTATATATTCATTAACATTTTGCCCTGTTCTTCCAGAATTTGGGTCCTAAGTGCATTAGGCTCCATGACAAATGTCTCTGGTATCCTCTCTGTGGTGTCTCCTTGCTCATAGCTTGACACTGCAGCCTTCACTATTGCCTTTAAATTCTGTTTCTTTAATTCCATTCCCTGTGTGAGTAAAGGTGTCTGAATTAACCTTCACAATGAACCTGCCAGGGCTTTTCCCAGTGTCCACATAGATTCTCATTAATCCCTCTTTTGTAATGCAGGAAAGGCTTCTGTTGGAGTGTTTTGCTTTGATTTTATTTTATTTTTTTAATAGAGGAAAAGGCCGCACTGAGGCTGCTCTCACTGAAAAGTTTATTTTTATTTCTAAGACAACGGCTGCATGTAATTTTTAATGTTGCACTTTCTGGAGGTTGACTGCTGTCAGTAGTACAGTCAATATTTCCTTCAATTAAGAATAATCTTAGATAATGAAATTGTTTTCATTACAGAGTCATTTGTGACTTAGAAACCCCAATGTGCCTTATAATATATAACTTGCACAATGAAAATAATTATTCCAGAGTCAATTCTAGAAAAAGTTTGGGAGAACTGTTGAAAACAGGCAGTAAAGAACATTGACTTTTGGGGAACTTTTCCCTTTTCCATTTTGTGGGGTTTGGTTACTCAGAGGGCTAAACCCAAAATGTTGTGGAATATGATTTAACCCTGCAGAATGTCAGATATTTGCTGAATGTTTTTATCTTCATTTGATAAGCAGTTGTGGAGTGTATTTTTATACTATTTTATCAGAACTCTCTGCAATCTACCAAAGCAGGTGTTTTAATCACCACATCCTAATTAACTCAATCTATTTTATAATCTGTCTACCCAGCTCCTACCACTGGAGTCCATTTTGTGGAAAGAAGGAGAATAAGGGATTAAAAGAGAAATACAGAAGAATAATTGTAATAAGATCATAATTGAATTGTAGCTACTAACAGAAAAGAAGAAAACTAAATTTGGGGCATAGGAGGGTGGATAAAATTAAAAATCTTGTTTTGCTGCTTGAAATAGCACATGGAGTTGATGAAGATATTAGGGAACAAGTTTCCCTGCTTAGTAGCTGCAGTAATCTTAGGGAATATTGAGGGGTTTATTCTCTTTCATAACAAGAAGAAAGGGAAGGGAAGGGAAGGGAAGGGAAGGGAAGGGAAGGGAAGGGAAGGGAAGGGAAGGGAAGGGAAGGGAAGGGAAGGGAAGGGAAGGGAAGGGAAGGGAAGGGAAGGGAAGGGAAGGGAAGGGAAGGGAAGGGAAGGGAAGGGAAGGGAAGGGAAGGGAAGGGAAGGGAAGGGAAGGGAAGGGAAGGGAAGGGAAGGAGGAATTCTGGGCTGCAGGAAGCTGTTTTGGTGTCTTTGCTTAACCTGATAAGGATGGAGAGGGACTTTTTGTGGGAGCTCGTAGTGCCAGGACACAGGGAGAGGTGTCCCACTGCCCGAGGGCAGGGTTACAATGGCATATTGGGAAAGAATTCTTGGCTGTCAGAGTGTGAGGCCCTGGCACAGGTTGCCCCACGGGCAGGCAGGGCTGGTTTTTTCTGTGTCCTTGAAGTTTTCCCTGCCTAAATCCCAGATCACACTCTTGAACAAGGCTGTGCCAACAGGACTTCTCAGCGCTGTGCTATTTCCCTAGATTTTCCAAAGGCTTACCTTCCCACAAATTCATTTGGTTTTTCTCCCTCTTTAATGAATGTCTTTGCACTTCCACTCAAAGACACTGATTGGGACTGATTGTTTTTCTGCAAATCCATCCAAATTTGGTCAATCCTGCCTGTTCCCTGCCGGTTTCTGAGCAGTGGCAGGGATGTGTGCTGGCAGCTGGACAGCCTCCTTCTCTGCAGCTTTTCACAGCTTCCCTCTGCAGCAGCAGCATCCACTCCCTCTGAACTGAATAATTTTGACTTCTGGTCAGGAAAAGACAGAAAAGGAGCCAAAAAAAAATCCCAAAAAAGGGTTAATCTGCTGAGTGGCAGCACAATGCAAGCAGGTATTGCTGCTGTTGCAGCTGAAGAAAGATGCAGCACCAAGGTTAATGAGAGGTGGGGACTGCTGTTCTCCCTCTGTAGCAGCCAGAGCTGAACAAAAGGGGAATGTCTGCAGAATCCCTCAACATTAAAGGTTGTGGCGGTGCTGTCCTCCTGCCAAATCCTGGAAACCCTCTGGATGTTCAGCACCATTGGACACTCACCTTTTAGTGCTTGTCAGCAAGAGCTATGGACTTCCTTGGTTTATACAAACATGAGGATGTGAAGATATGCCAAAATGGGGACTTGGAGCAAACTGAGGTATCCGAGCAGCTCTGAAATGAAATAGCAATGGCAGAGGTGTGGGAATTGAGGTGTGAAAGCAGCAAATGAATGGTTGGTGATCCTGTGGTTGATGCTGAGCCTGGTGCAGCAGGCAAGGCTTGCTTTCCCGAAATCCAAGGGGGCAGGAAGATGTGAGGGAGGTGGTTTTCTCCCCCATTTGCTTGAACACTTATTTTCAGCTTCTTACTTGCCACAAAAGGAGTAATTTGTTTAATTTTACAAAATGTTACTGAAGCTGTTGGAAGTGGAGCTGCAGCCCACGTCTTCTTAATAAATGAGTGTGTGTATTCCTGGAAGGAAGTTAAAATGGGGCTGTGTTATATTTGGTACCTCCTGAAGTACTGAGGCTACTCTGAGTACAGAATGTGCTCTGAGAAAGACTAATTTGCCACTGCAGAGCTTGATGGGATGAGATTTGTCAAGTCCTTGTCTCTGCTGAAATTCACTTATGCTTTCCTCTCTCTCCTGAAGATATTTTAGGGTTCTATCTCTGAATTGGAGGGCCATAAAAACAAGTCAAAAAGCCTGAAACCAGAATTAAATTCCCAGCAATGAATATGCTTCTTATAATGTAAAAATACTGAAGTCAAGCACCCTTGGAAGCAACAGGTGGAGATGTTCCTGACCCGTTTTCCTGAGTGTGCTCATGCTCCTGCTAGCACCAGGGTTGGGATTATTGGGACATTGGAGCTTCAGCAGGGTGGGTTTTGACTTCCCTCCGAGGATGCCATCTCTGATGGCAGGTGGTGGCTTCCTGCAGGAGGCAGGAAGAAGAAAGATTCAGTAAAAATGAAGATTTTACTGTTTTCTGTTCATTTACAAGTTCATGCTGTTTCATTAGCTGGCTGGAAGGGTTTGGTGGTGTAATTCCACAGGGAAAGGTGGGATGTGCCAGCACTCCCTAAAAAACCTCAGTTGTTTCAGTGGATTCAATGTTTTCTGCCTCCTGCTTTCTCCCCCAGAGTGTTTTTTGAGTGAATGTAAACTAATACAGGATCAGTGGTTATAAACCATGAAAAAATATTTAATGTAAACCTTTTGGTACTGGGTTGATTAAAATAAACAACTGCTCCAAGGAGCTGGTCCTGCTTTGGGAACAGTAGGGTTTCTGTTCCTCCCTATAATGCATAAAGCATGTGGAGTGCCTCGAGAGCTTTTTTTGGGTGCTGCACTTCATTTTGAGGGATTTCATTTTCAGTTCTCGGAGCTTTTGTGTCAGCTGGGAAGGGAGGATGTAGGAGTAACATGTAAAACTCAGGCTAAAACCTGTTTAGACCCAAATCCTGACAAATAGCTGGTAAACAAGTATTTAAATGAAAGCTTGGACTTTGTTTTCTCTCTCTGGGAAGCTGGGAAGGCCTTGGTCTTACTGCCAGCTCGGGTATCCCTTCCCTCTCCTTGTATCCTGTGGCTCCTCCTTTTTTTGCCTGCATTTCTTACATGTCCCATTTCTCCTTCTCTTCTTCACCTCTCCAGTGGAGGTGAAGACCACTCTGAGCTGGGAAGAGTGTTTTGTTTTGTTCCAGCAGGTTTTCCACAGAGCCTCACGGGTGTTTTTCTCTCTCTCTCTCTCTGTGTCCTTGCTGCTGCAGAGCTCTGGAATGCTGTGAAGACTCCCTGCCCAGGCACACTCCTCTCCGGATTATCTCCATCCCAAGGAAGCTCGTATCCAAGAGGTACCAATTCATCCTGTCTTTGTGCCCTTCAGTTTTAGCTGCTCCTCCCAAAACCCTTTCCCTGCTCCCTCCAGACAGGAAAGCCTTGGAGATTGCAGCTGTTGCTGTTTGATGCTCTCCTTTCACTGTGCTACAGAAGCACTTTACATTTTCAAATGAGAAGTGATTTCTGGGTCAAGAAATGCATAAGCTGCAGCTCCAGCAACACTCTGTGCCTGGTGTGTTTTATTGTGTTGATTTAGAAAGTTAATAAACAGCAGGTCTTCAGCAGCCTGAGTAAAACACACAGTACTTACGTGCTGCTCCTATAAAGAATCATGGGAGGGGTTCTTGTTTTAGTGTTTATTAGTCTTAATGTCTTCCTAGTAAATAATACATTTTGGTTCTATATTAAAAAGGAGACTTGTGTTCATTAGCTGGGTCAAAATCCCCGGGTTGGCACAGACACCATTCCTGATATAAACTTCTGTCATTTGCCTGGAGACAGGCAAATTGTTTTCTAATAGTTTCTATTTCTTGGGAGAAGAAAGCTGGAAACAATGTTTTCAAATAGAAACTTTGCAGTGTAATTTGATTGGAGCAGTTTCTATCTTGGCTCCTTATTTTGGTTTATAGAGCCCAGCGTGATGAGACCTGAGCAGGTCAAGCCTTTAGAGCATGTACATATATTTTTATATTTATAAATATTTTTTTACTATATATATGTGTAAAACAATTTAATATGTTATAACAGTGGGAGAACATGATCTACAGAAGCTGTGAAAGAGGAACATATCCCCTCAGGAAATCCCTCTGGAAAGTATGCTGGGAAAATGTCCCTGTGTGCCTGCCCTTCAGTTTTCCCTCAGGGATTCACACTTTCCTGTTGGGCAGAGAAGACACGGGGTGGCTGAAGTGTCTGTCTGACCCCATCCAGCTGTTCTTGTGCAGGAATATGGAAAAACCAGGCTTGACTCTATGATTTTTTTCCATTTTATATGTTTTGCTGCTCACTTAATGACATGAACTTTAAATGTCAGCTGCTCTTGGGTCTGCTGCACTGCGTTGGGATCAAACCTTTGGGCACACTCTGACCCTTATCCTCACAATCATTTAGCACTCCAGCCCCTTTTTCCTTTGGGAAAAGCTGCCCTAAATCAATGCCTCCTCTTTGGATACAGACAAAATCTGATATTTCTTCCTCTCCCACCACCCCAGCTTAGGTGGGATGGGACAGAAAATGCCAAGGATTTCAGAAAAGCTTTTCCTAGTTTGAGGCAACAACAGTGATCCCCTGTCCATCTCCTGCTTCCCCTTTTTCCCCTCTTCATGCTAGAAAAAAGGATAAATGAAAAAAAAAAATAGGGACTTTGAAGCTGCTCCCATCTTTTTTTTTTGTGTATGGTTTCCCTGGTTTGGGCAGCTTTTTTGGGATCTGAGAAGCAAAAATCCAGAGCTGTTCCAAGTGGGAATATGTGAAGTGTTGGCTTTGCATAAGAAAGCTCATGCTCCAAGGGCTCCTGGTCCAATCCAGCTCCAGATTAAGGAATGTGAAGCTCAAGAGTGGAATTGATGGAGCCTGTGGAGACTTGGCTGACCAAGCAGGTAGAGGTTGCTCTCCAGGCTGTGATAGCCCTGCTGGGGATCTCCAGCAAATATTTACTTTTGGGTGACTTTATCTTGAGTTGAACCCCTCCCTGTTAGACTCAGTGTCCATTCAGAAGTCAAAATGTGGAGGAAATTGAGTTAAACTTGAATGTGTGAGTGCTCCATGTCTTAGCTTACTTAGGTTGTTTCCTGCTTGGGAAATACCCCAGTCCCCCACATCCTAATTGAAATTCCAGCAATTAAATAGTTAAACATGGTGTGTGTGTAAAATCCATGTGTTTCTATAAATACCTCTCTTATCTCTGTAATGGTTTGGTTTGATGTAAATATTTTAAAATGTGCTTTTACATTAGGCTGGTTTTTATCCAGTGTGTGTGAGTGGAATTTGGAACCGGGCCTGGACTTTATACTTCTGCTCCTCAACGTTTCTGAACTCATGTGGAAAATTTCTGGACTTTAAATCTCCTGAGCATTTCTGCCAGTTTGGTGGGGTCTTCACTGGGCTGGGAATGCACTGAATCCAGAGCTGAAGTGGAGCATTTTGCCAGCAGCTCTTGGACACTTTGATGCTGTTGGGAACACCATTTAGTGAATTTTTTTAGCACAGGAGCGAATCCTTTGTTCCCAGATCTGAAGTTTTCCTGCATTGCCAGCTCTGTTTTGGAGAACAAAATTCCTTTCAGAGAACATGTGATACGGAAAATGATTTCTGTCAAGCCAAGTTGTGTGCTGCATCCAGCTCTGGGGCCCCCAACATCAGCAGGACGTGGAGCTGCTGGAGAGAGCCCAGAGGAATCCATGGAGCTGCTCCAGGGCTGGAGCCAGGCTGGGAGAGCTGGGGGGGCTCACCTGGAGAGGAGAAGGCTCCAGGGAGAGCTCAGAGCCTGAAGGGGCTCCAGGAGAGCTGGAGAGGGACTGGGGACAGGGCATGGAGGGACAGGGCACAGGGAATGGCTCCCACTGCCAGAGGTCAGGGATGGATGGGAATATTAGGAAGAAACTGTGGCAAAAAATATTTTAAAGGGGGAATTTTTAGAGGAGTGGGTCTGACTCAGAAAAGTATTTGCAAGAGTGTTACCTAGGATGAAATGCTGGGTCATTAATCTTTCTCAATTCATCACCCTATACAAGGAGGAAGTTTCCCTATGTGATCTGTTACAGCTTATTTAGGTACATCACAGAATCCCCAAATGGCTTGGGTTGGAAGGGACCTTAAAGCCCGTCCAGTGCACCAGGACACCTTCCACTATCCCAGGTTGCTCTAACCTGGCCTGGAATGCTGCCAGGGATAGGGCAGGCACAGCTTCTCAGGGCTTCCTTCCAGGGAAGGATTTCTTCCCAAGACCCCATCTAAACCTGTCTGTCAGTTTGAGAGAAGGCTTCACTCTTCCTTGTCCTGTCACTCCAGGCTCTTGTAAAGAGTCTGTCTCCATCTTTCCTGTAGGTTCCCTTCAGGTCCTGGAGGGCCACAATTAGGTCACCCCAAAGCTTTTTTTTTCCAGACTGAACAATCCAACAGTCCCAATTCTCCCAGCAGAGCTGCTCCATCCCTCTGATCACCTTGGTGCCTGGTCTGGATCTGCTCCAGCAGCTCAGCAGCAGCAGTGTGCTCTGTTCAAGGGCTCTGTGGCTGAGGTGAGTTTATGGGAAACATCCTCCCTGTGCCCCCCACCTTTCCACAGCGCCTTCCCACAGAGTTCTCCACATTCCTGCCCTCACAAAAGCCGTGCTGGAAGCAGGGGCCTTTCTCTCAGATGTATAATTCAGCCCCTGTCCCCGGCGTGCCAGCCTTGTTTGTGTTGATGAATGAATGTTCCCTGTGTACAGCCTGCAGATTGCTCTGCTCCTGGACTGCAGTCCTGCTCAATGTACCTGGTTCTGATTAAGTGCATTTGAATTTGGGAGTGTGCTTAATGAGCTACACCTTTCACAGATTCTTTTGTTAATTCAGAAAAGCTGCCTGCTCTGATTTATGGCGCCAAAAGGGGTAAACTGCCATTAAAAGCATTAATTAGTCTTGGTTGACTGCACAAAGAATAGACTTGGTGTGAGCCAGTTTTTGATTTAGCCCTTTGATTTTTGCCTGAGCTTGTTAGAGGGTCTGTATCTCTGGCTGTCTCATGCTGAATTGTGTAATTGGAATTTTGTGTGAAATTCTTGGGCTGAAGGAGCAAGAGCCAATTATAATCAATAAAGTTGTAAGGCAATTGGGCAGAACTTTGCAGATAGTTTAAAACAGCAATGTTCCTTTTAAACATGTGGAAGTGATAACTTGGGATTGTCAGATTGGCAGGGATGATATCCCGAGGGTTTGCCGTCAGCCTTGGGCACTGTTGGTAAACCTCAGGAAGGAAAATATTCTCAGGAGCCTTGGATCTGCCCATTGTGCTGCATGTGAATCCCAGAATCCCACAATGGCTGGGCTTGGAAGGGACACAAAGGTCATCCAGTCCAACCTCACTGCTCAAGCAGGATCCCCAAGAGCAGGTAACTCAGGATTGTGTCCACCATCCCTGGGATTGTGGGGTTTGACTATCCCCAGGGAGGGAGACTCCACACCCCTCTGGGCAGCCTGTTCCAGTGCATGGTCACCTCACAGGAAAGTTCTTCCTCTCCCTCAGGAGGAACTTCCTTCATTCCAGTTTCTTCCCATTGCCTCTCATCCTGTTGTACCACCCAGCAGAGCCAGGTGGTAGCACTGGTGGGTTTTTTTCTTTCCCTCTACATCTTTATCCATTTCCTACAGGCTAATTGGAAAAAAACCAAAAAGCCCTAAACGCTGGAACATTGTCTGAGCTGTATCCTTGGAAATCCTATATTATATTGATGAGTGTATTTCAGTGTCTGGTAGTTCCTGTACTTCTCAATTCTGGCCATCAATTCTCCACACAAAGGTTTGAAAATTAATTGAAATGCAAATCATAGCCTAAGCTTTCTTTCCAATAGACTTTCCATAATTATGCTTGACTGCAAAAAAACAATTCCATTGCTATAATTTTGGTAATTGCCTCTGGTCTGTTTGAGAATTAAGATTTCCCTCTGTCTCTATAAAGTTTCCTTCTCTCTTAGATATTATCACATTAACTGCTCCATAAAAAGAAGGTTGGATCGGGCTTCCATCCCAGCTTGTCCTTAAGGAGCCAACAGTTGGATCCTCCAGCTCTGCCTTAATTTCCTGGCAGAACTGGAAGATTCCTTCTCCCTTCCTTCTTCCTGCATGCCTGGTGAGATGATGGTGATACCACAGAACTTTGGAGTATTGAACTGGAAATATCCTCTGGCTACCCAGGGAGATGGGAACTGCCTTCAAAATGCATTTTTAGCAAAAATTGGTTCCTAACAGCAGCACAGATCTGAAATGACAAATATCTTTAGAGGCATGGAGGTATTTAGGAGCTGTATTCCCTTCCCTGAACACATCCAAGTCCTTGGGGCAGTGGGTTTCCAGCATCTGCCATGTTTGGCAGATGGATTTTTGGGTAAGAGTGAAAGCCTTTGAGCTTCTGTTTAGTTTTTCACTCTCAGTCAGCACATCCATGGAGAGAAGTCCATCATGTTGGAAGCACTGGAACAGCCAGGGAAGTGGGAGCTCCCCATCTCTTCACAGCCACAGCCTGGGCTTGGTTATTGCCAGCTCCCACAAATGTTCCCAGCTTTGTCTCTCCATTATTTGTTTTCCTTTCCCACTGAAGGAAGTGGTTCTTTCCAGTATGAGGAGCATTAAATTGACTTAAATGCTTTGTTTGCCGAAGTAGCTCTTTGAAGTGGATCTTTCAAGTTTCTTATGTGATCTGGGGTTTGGTGAGACACATTTTAACCCAGCAATGTCATAGTGAGGAAGGAAGGGAGGCTGGAAGGAAGAGAAGGAACCTTCTAGTTCTGCCAGTTTTGATCCTAACTCACAGGATTTTCCACATTCCCTTTTAACACTTGACTTGTGCTGGAGCGTCCAGACGTTGCGGGGTGATCCGTGGGATGAGCAGGATCTCACTGGTCAGCTTTTCCAAGCATGTCTCCAGCATTAAGTCTCAAACTGGAAAGTTAATCCCCTTGGGAGGCTTGACCTACTCTTCAAATGACTTTCTCCTGTTCTTTTGAGGCGTTGCATTTTATTCGGATGGTTTTTTCCTCCTCATCAAGGCATCTCGTTTAATTGCTGTGACTGCCAGGCAGAAACCTCACTCTCACTCTTACAGACCTCCTTTTCTTCAGCTCCTTCATAACAAAGTGGTTTTTGGAGCAGGGCCAGGCCTTCAGCCCAAAGTGTCTTCTGGTTTCGTATCAAACAAGGGACAGCACAGCCAGATTGCTTCCCTAATCCCTCTTCCCAAAGACAAAGGTGTCAGCACTGTCTAGACATTGGTGTTCCATGTGCTCATTCAAGGCTGAGGGTTCCCCTCTCTCCTTTTCATCCCACTCAATTGCCCTCAAAGCCTCCTAATCTGCCGTTGCTCAGTGGGTGAAATCCCCCCATGCAATTTGGGATGGATGTGTCCAATCTGGGACTAGGTGGTCTGTGCCCCTTGGGAGCTGAGTCAGTAAAACAGGGTGAGTGGTACAGACCAAGCATTTAAAATCCCTTTATTCCCCATATTCATGCTGTATCCAGTCAGGAGATATTACACAGCAGCTGTTCTTAAACTTTTATATTTGTATGGTTATTGAATGCCTTTCTTTGGGTCCACATTTTGCAGCTTTTCCATGGGGGAGTGGGTACTTACAAGCTACAGATTTGGAGTGGGAAAAGTAACAATTCAGCTGGTTTCCTGGTCCTTTGAAATTTTCCTTCTACTGATGGCAGGTTTTGACCTCTTCTTTCTTTGGAAGTGTTCTGCTGGGAAGTTTAGCTAATGGGAGATCATTAGGATCCTGTTTAGCCTTGGATGTGGTCTGGTGTGTAATGGAGAGGTTAGGTACAAAAAAATTAGGAAAACTGAGGACAAATTGACAACAGAGCAAAATCACAAATTCTTTCTGCCCAAAGTTCTTTCTTATTTTGGAATTCCTTACAACCCTTTTGGAGAAGAAATTTTCCCTGGGAGCAGACCCTGACTCCCCCAGCTGCCCTCTCCTGTCAGGACACTGAGGCTGAAAATTCCTTGGCACTTCAGAGTGCTCCTTGTGCCTGTCTGTCAGTCTTTCTGCCTGCCACAGCTGGGAACAAGGAGAATCGTTGTGTTTTGTGTGTTCTATACAGCTGAGTGTGTCATTTCAAGTTAAAAATAAGACATCTTTAATGTCAAGATTGCAAAGTTCAAGAAGCAGAACGGGGCTGGAAGTCAGTTGCTGCACTTTCAGTTTGTTCTATATTTATGTGAGGCCTTATCAGCAGGATTTCTGTCCAGGCTTCTCTCCCTAAAAAGTCATTCATCCATGAAAGGTGTCTTGGACTGAGGGCTATGGCAGCTGGGGGATAATTAATTACTTATAACTTGTGAGGCCACCTAAAAATGAAGTTCCTTGTTCCTTCTCTAGGCTCTTCTCTGAGTTCACCCTGGTCTAATGGAAGGTGTCCCTGTTCATGGAAGGGGATGGGAATGAGATGGGCTTTAAGGCCCCTTCCAGCTCAAACCACTGTGGGATTCTATGGAAACAAGCAGCACTCTACATTTGTGGAGCTGCTATTGCCTTGTCTTTGAGTGGCTTGGGTTTGAAAGGCGTTTCTTCAGCAAAAGTGCCTGGAAAAGAGCTGGTTATTCATCAGAATTATCAGCAAAGGGGTTTGCTGATTATTCATCAGAATTACCAGCAAGGGGGTTTGCTGTTGGTCCCAGGTACTGCTCGAGGATTATTTTGCCAGTTCATTAAAGCTGGGATAGGGATTTACAAGCTGATAGCTTTGGTTCCCTGGTGGACTCGGGCTGGAGCCCCTAAATATTTTGCGTTTAATGTTGAAATAAAGCGGGATTTCGGAATGAGAAGCCAATCCTCTTGTTATTTTAGAGACGATTGCAGGCAGAGAGTTTGCAGACTGGGGACAGTAACTGGGTGTATGGGAAGACCACAGCAGCTTATCCACTGTTAGTGCTCCGCTCCATTTCTGCTCCTGTTGGGTGGAGCAATGACCCTGGGATGTCACCAGCACACCCTCGGGCTGCCTTCCCCCAGCTGCCAGAGTGCAGGAATGGCAGATTCCCATCCCCACAGTGCTCGTGGCCTGCCAGAGCATCTCCCTGCAGTTCCGTTGGGAATCACTGCTTCATTTGTCACGTGCAGCTCCAGCCTGGCTGGAGAGCCTTCAGCGGAATTCACGGCGCTCTGCCAAGGCGCTGCGTTGTTGTCAGAGCCCCTGAGCTGATAGAACACATCCTGACTGCACACTATTGCATCCCTGGCATTGCATTCCTGCATGTGGGCTCATGAACCAGCCTAGGAATTTGTTGGGTTTAGCCCTGGGGATTATGGAGTGGGTGTGGGTGTTCTAAACTGTTAATCCATATATTTTACTGTTTGAAAAATTCATTTTCCTGAGGGTTATTTGGCACTGCAAGTGCATCAGCAGGATCTCTGTAATGCAATCAGAATATCTTCTACACAAGAGGAAACGTGTGTTCTTTTTCCTCAAACAAAAAGACAGCTTGCTTTACGAGGAAAAAAAAAATTTCTTTTGTGACCTTCATTGGGGAAAAAGAAAGCTTTTTGTTTTATGAAGGTTTTGTGTCTGCAGGATCCCAGCTGAATGCCATGTAGGAATTGAGTGGCGTGCTAGTGTTGATTTAAAAAAAACCAAACTGAATTCCTTGGACATGGGAGGTTATCAGTCAAACACTGCTTAGAGAAATTGTTGTAACGTGCTGCCTTCAGCACCTCACCAAGGCACAGGATGGGCAATAATGTGGGCAGTGTAAGATCATCACTTTTCTCCTGATCATTTAACTAAATCACCAGTTGATAGTAGGAGTATCTGTCGGTAAAATGAGAGGAGAAAATCATCCTTGCACTTACATTGTCCTTGTTCTCATCCCCCTGCTCCAGAGCTTCCTGCCAGCGCAGGGAGAGCATTGCAGGATTCCCTGTGGCTCTGCCTTCCCCTGTGTGTGTTTTTATAGAGTTCCTCCTCTTGTCTGCCCCTTTGATTCTGCTTTTTCCTCAGAAGGCCACACACACAGAGCTGAACCTTCAGTTCTTGTCACCATTGTCATCTTTTGTGCCATTTTCTTTATCCTTTCCCAGTCCCACCTGTGAAATAGGTGTGGTTTAAAACAAAAGAAAACCCAAATGCCAGGTTTATGATGCCGTTTTTGTGTTGCTCTGCCGTGGCTCACAAATGAGGGTTGGCCTCAGAACAGATACAAATGAGTTTTGCTGCCTCTTGAATGTTCTTGCAGGCTGATGGATTTAAAGCAGAGGGAATTAAAATGTAAAGGTGCATTGGGAAAGGGTGTCCCACATCTGCTGCAAGAAAAGGGCAGGAACTGATGCCCAGGAAGTTCCACCTGGACAGGAGGCAGAACTTCTGCCAGGGACACCTTCCACCATCCCAGGCTGCTCCAAGCCCTGTCCAGCCTGGCCTTGGGCACTGCCAGGGATCCAGGGACAGCCACAGCTGCTCTGGGCACCCTGTGCCAGGGAACAATTCCTTCCCAATCTCCCATCCATCCCTGCCCTCTGGCAGTGGGAGCCATTCCCTGTGTCCTGTCCCTCCATGCCTTGTCCCCTGTTCCTGTCCAGCTCTCCTGGAGCCCCTTCAGGCACTGGAATTTAACTCAGAAATGCTGTCAATTTGGAAAAAAAAAAAAAAAAAAAGAAATGCAGCATTTAATGAATTTTTTAATCATTTAGCCATTTAGTTTCCATTGCATGGATACAAATATTGCAGCATTCAATCAAGCATTTCAGAAGCCCCATTATAAGTGATTTTTGGATAGCCAAAAATTGCCTCTAGGGGATCTTTCTAAAACATCAGCCACTGCAGTAGGAGCAGGATTTATTCTTTTATTCAGCACGCACATGTTACCTTGCATCTCTCAGCAGATGATTTCACTCCCTGCACTTCTCTCAGGGCTCTCTGAATCTCCCAACTTAATTATGACTCTTATGAATAATTTAATCTCCACAAACATTGCTCTGTCTCTTCTGTCTCTTTCCCAGTTTCCACTGCTGGTCCCTGTAAAGGCTCTGGGAGCACCTTGCTGTCACCCTTTTGGAACTCTGAAAATCCCATGTTTAATACAGGCTGTTTCCTATTGCTTAACTGCTCCCTAATCCATGACATTCCCTTTTCCTATTGTCCTATAACTTTAATTTTATAATAGTGTCTCGCTGGGGCTTTTGTAAGTAGCTTTTTGAGGTGGTTTATTCCCCAGTCCTGGACTCTTTAGCCACAATTGAAGGATTTGGGCTGAGTTATTTTGCTTCCCATGCTGTGTCTGTTTATCTGAGCGAGGGCACTGCAGCATTCCAGCCACTTTGCTTCATGGGAGAGGAGACATTGGCTAATTCCATGATAATCCTCAGGACACTTGTTAAGGATAAGGACAAGTCCTGTGCTGTTACATAGTGAACAATTTGAATGTGATAAAGGATTTGCAAACACATCATGGACAGGGCATTCTGAGTTTCCCCTGACTTTTAAAGTAAACCATATTTGATTTTATTGACTTTAGCATACATTTGCTTTGTCTTCCCTCGTGGAGTTCTCTGGAAATTCCCAATCTTTCCATACTTGGAGTAAACATGGAACAGATCTGTATGTGCTGTTTTTACTTTCTAGCTTGTTTAAGGTGTTCTGTAGTTTTGTTTAAGGTCTGCTTGGTTTGGATTTTGACTCATTTGCTTCCCATTATTTTGTTTTTCACTGAGCATCCTCCTCCCTGCTGTCCTGTTCTTTTCCCCATTTTTTGGAGGTTCTCTCACATTCCACTGGCAGTCTGTTGCCTTTAATTTCCCCACCTTTGGACTCTTCTTACATGAAATGATCCATATTTTAAATCCTCCTGTGAACAGATGCAAATTTCTATGTCACCCTACTCACTTTAGAGAACACTGGCTTTTTCCCTGTCCCAAATAAGGTTTTATTCTTGGCAGGGAAGAGCTGAAGTGCTGTTTGTTTGCAGAATTTCTGGATGACTGACGGCATGCTCAGCCCTCGGAGTCCTCACGGTAAACACAGCTCTTGCTATTGGAAAAACACATCAGAAATCCCAAAATAAAGCAGGGAATGTACAGTATTCCCAAGTTAGGAACACCACGTGGGGCTTTTGGTGGCAGTTTGTTTGATTCTGAGATGTAGAAGTGAGATATTTCAGATGTGTTTCAGAGAGAGCCAGAACATCTTTTTTTCCCTTTTCCTACTCATCCGGAAACACTTAGGAATGAGCAATTCCCCCTCTTTGTCTTGTTGATGGTTGTTTTCTCCTGGTATAAGGAAATACTTTCCACTTGTATTAGACCATTATCTCACAGGGATGTGGAGCAGATTTCCATTTGCTGTTCTTGGCTGGGAAGGACATCGTGAGAGAAATCTGCGGGAAGTTGGGCAAAAAACCTGAGAATATGAAGTGCCTTAAGCTGCTCGACTGTGTGTTCTGACTTAGCCTGAAAATTCCTCTTTTTTGGGGTGCCTGTGGTGGGAATAACTAGGGAAGACACTGTGCCACTGATGGGGGTGCTGCTGTATTGTTATTTTTATTTGGGGCTGGCAAAGCCTCTTGGTGCTGCTTGGTTGCTGAACCCCAGGATATTGGGGGTTTTGTAACTCTACCAGTGCTAAATCCCTCTCCCACAATAATTCCCAGCTTTTTCACCTGTGTTTTAGGAAGCCTTTGAAAAGGGAGTTGTCAGGTCAGATTGTCTTTCTTTAATAACTAGAAATCCCCTGGAATTTCTTGGTAAATACCCTGTAGGATAGGCCCCTGGTATAGGTACCCAGCCAGCTCTGGCCTTGGAATAGCTCAAAAGCCATAAGTAAATATGTTCTTGGAACTGTATTTTAAAATTGGTTTTCCTTTTTAACTTGTTTTGAAGTTAAAACCTAATTATGAATATTAAATTCAGGTTAACTAATCCAATTTTCTTCCAGTTCTGCATTAAACGAGCTGCCAGAACTCACCTGCTGGTGACAGGTTGGGAAGGAACATTCTCTGAGGTGGCATCACTAAACTGCAGACTCTAGCCTAAAACTGTATTTTAAGCATTAATTTGCATAGAATGGAGGTCCTGTCTTTCAGGAAAAAGAAATTAATTACCTCTCCCCCAGCTGGCCCTATCTATGATGAGGCTGCAGTGGAAAAGCAGGATTCATGCTTTGGAAAAAGGGGTGTTTGCCAGATTCTCATCTGAGTTGTAAAGAGCAGCTCTGGCTTTGAAATGAGCCGTGAGTTCACGGTGCCCTTCCATGGATGAGTGAATGAAGGATGGATTTGGGCAGTGCTGTCTGTTTGTCTGGCCCTTTGTGTGACGTGGGCAAGTACTGGACGTAAAACCCAGCGGAAAATTCCCCCATGTGTTTTGTGTTGCTGGAAGTTCAGGTTGTGCCAGCTGATTCAGGAGGGGACATTGGAACACACGCTGGCAGCAATTAAAAGGGACAGTGTTTGCTGGTCATCCCAGCTGCTCTCATCCCAGGAAACATCAGCTGTTGACGCTGCTCAAACCACTGGAGCACTTCTGGAATAGGGGAGCTCTCGCAGCTGTCCCAAACTGGCATCTCAGTGAAGCAAAAGAAACTTTACCCTGACCAAGGTGCCTTGGATGAAGAAATCTGAGCGGCCAGGCAGAGTGAATTCCAACAAAACCATGACAGCCACGAGCCCCTTCTCAAATTGTAGCTGATTTCTGGGCCAGGGAACTCCTAAGTGGTGCAGTTGGCTGATTGAGTGTGTTTTGGTCTTGTTTTGCTGCTCTGAACCAAGATCACCGTGAAGAGAATGAGAATTAATTGTAGCACCATTGCATTAATTGTACACTGGAGTTCCTGCCCTCAGAGTTGCTAAAAATTTGTCTGGATTAGCTCAGGAGCAGTGCAACAGTCCAGTAGGATCCCTGTGGTCCCAAAGGCCCAGATGTGGAAAAACTTTGGGATTTTAAATAAAAAATAAAAAGGAAGTATACACACACAGCATATACTTTACCCAATGTGCATATTTTCTGCAATCATTAAATACCTTGAAAAGATCCCTTCCAGCCCAAATCTGTGGATGATTCTGTGATCCTGATGGTGAGGAATGGTCAACTCTGCTATAAATTACAAACTCTGATGGAAGCTGAATTGGTGCAATCTGATTGACCATCTTAGACTCTGCTGCCTGAAAAATTTCATCCCTTTATTCCAAGGCTCCTGAAAGCAGTTACTCTGGAGCCATTTAGTTGTGACACGACCTGGCTTGTCTCAAAATGACACTTTGCAAGAAGTTAAGAGAGCCATCTGTTTTCTCATACTCTTAATTGCTCATTGAGCCCAAACAGCTCCGTGGATCCAAGCAAAGCAGGGAGTGAGAGGGGCCAAATGTTGAGGGGCTGCTCTGAGGCTCTCGGTGTGGATTGAGGCTCCATGGCTCAATATCCCATCCATCCCTGCCCTCTGGCAGTGGGAGCCATTCCCTGTGTCCTGTCCCTCCATGCCTTGTCCCCAGTCCCTCTCCAGCTCTCCTGGAGCCCCTTCAGGCCCTGCAGGGGCTCTGAGCTCTCCCTGGAGCCTTCTCCTCTCCAGTGAGCACCCCCAGCTCTCCCAGCCTGGCTCCAGCCTTCAGAGGATCTCTGGGGCCTCTTCCTATCGTTTAGGAATAGCCAAATTTCTTTATTTTTCAAGGCAGATCTCTGTAGTTTCCTTTGAGTTTTGCTTTAGATTTATGGATATTTTTAATGTGGTTCCAATGCTGTGGACAAGAACTTTTGATTTGCTAATCTTGTGAATTTGCAGTGATTATTGACAGAGGTGAGAAAAGGAAAGTAAATCCCACTTGTCCTAATAGAGGGTGGATTCTGACCAGATACTGGGAACAAATTCTTCTCTGTGAGGGTGGGCAGGCCCTGGCACAGGGTGCCCAGAAAAGCTGTGGCTGCCCTGGATCCCTGGAAGTGTCCAAGGCCAGGCTGGACAGGGATTGGAGCAACCCTGGGCTAGTGGAAGATGTCCCTGCCTATGGCAGGGGGTGGCACTGGATGAGCTCTGAGGCCCTCCCAACCCAAATTCTGGGATTCTGTATCTTTCCTTGTCCTCTTGCTGTGTCCAAACCTGGCAATGTGTCTGTAGCATCTTTGGGTGAAATGCCTGCTCTTGGCATGGTGCTGCTGATCCAGCCAGCCAAAAGTTGTGGAAGACTGGAGCTGGAAAAATGATCCCGTGTTCTGCAAGTTCAGGGTTTCCTAATGATTCATCTTCAGGCTGTTGGCAGCTGAGGGAGCAGAGCGAGACCCAGCAGTTGCTGATGGTGAGAGCAGGGGAGCTGCCAAGGCACAGGCAGTGGCATTCCCTGGATTCCCTGGCTGGAAGGCTTTCCTCAGCCTCCCTGCTGAAGAGAGAATATGTTTTGAGATGCTTGAAGGGCCTGTTCAGTGCAACTCTCCTGACTTCTTCTTAACCAGACCTGGGACTTGATGTATAATGTCACCCTCAGGTCTGTAGCTTCCAGTTAAACCAGTGCTTGTGCTTCACAGAGATCCACAGTCCTGATTTATTGCTCAGGTTTTCCCCAATAAAGGAGTCATGGAATAGTTTAGAAATCTGGACAAGTTTAATTCTGTGGAGCAGCTTCAATTAACCTGAAACCTCTGTTAGTTGATGTCTTTGGGTTGATTGGTGATAGCTCTGTGAGGAGACACACAGACGTATATGAAGTCTCCAATTTATGTCAGGAATATGTAGGATATGTGGGATGTGGACCAGCAGATCACCTCATTAACCCAGCCACCCCAAAATCCTGGCCAGGGGGGAGCCAAACCCACCCCAGCTGCAGCCCAGCTTCAGCCCTCCCCTGGGACATGGGGTGTGGGCACAGACATCGGGGTACACCACAGCAGAGCAGGGGAGGATGTGTGATTGCTCCAGGGCTGAGAGAGAGGTGATGTGCAGAAGTAATTAACAGCCACTTAATTGAGTGAATTGCCCAGGCTGTGTAGGATACAACACAGGATGTGTGAACACCCAGCCAAGGGTGTTTGAGCTTTGCAGGAAATGATCCCAGGTCGTGGGCAGAAGCTGCTGGAGCAGCTGTGAGCCCCTTTTTTTTGGGAATGTTGAGAGTTCCCAAACCTTTCCAGGGCTGCACATACTCACTGTTCTCACCACCCCTGGGAAAGTAAACCCCGGAGTTCCTGCTGCTCATCTGAAGCCCTGCTTTGTTTTTTGAGCAAACACTGCACAGCCTTAAAAAGCCCAACAGAACAGGATGCTTTTTCTTTGCTGGTGAAAGCAAGTGTTAAGGACTGGATTACAAGATGGGAAATGGAGCTGTATTTTTATGGGGCTCTTTTGTAATTGCAGGATTATGTCTAACAAAGATTCTCTTCAGCTACATCAGTATTTCATTCCCTTTGGATGCTGGTGACCCCAGGGCTTTCCTTACCACTCTCCGAGATGGAGTTTTTCACTCCATATTCAAGATGGAATTTCCCTTTTCTGCTTCTTAGGATTTTGTTAACCTATTTTAGGAATGATTTCTCTGGATTTATACCAAATATAGCAGCCATGACTCAGCCTCTGTTCCTGGTTTTGGACTCGGAGATGCACTTGCTGCTTTTGCATTCCCTCTGCCTCTATAATTTCCCCCTCTAAATTTCTAATCTAGTCCCCCTGCATTCCTCCAGGAGCTTCCTTCAGTTTACATGGCTTTCCTATTGATCTCAGGATTCTCAGGATTGTCACAATATTTTATAAATGGGCAGCAGCAGAAGAATTCAGCACAGGGGATAGGAGAAGGGTGGAATGGTTTTAAACTGAAGGATGATGAATTTAGATTAGATGTTAGGAAGGAATTCCTGTCTGTGAGGGTGGGCAGGCCCTGGCACAGGGTGCCCAGAGGAGCCGTGGCTGCCCCTGGATCCGTGGAAGTGTCCAAGGCCAGGCTGGATGGGGCTTGGAGCACCCTGGGATAGGGGAAGGTGTCCCTGCCATTGGCAGGGGGGTGGCACTGGATGGTTTTCAAGGTCCCTTCTCACCCAAAGTCTGGGATTCCATAATGCCCCATATCCCGTTGGCTGTCAGACTGTCACAAAGCCCTCAGCTGGCATTTTAATGCACTAGTGACAGATCTGGAGCTGCAGTGTTCTTCTGGAGCTCTGGGGAGATCCCGTTCCTCCACGTGGCACCTGTGGAGCAAAGTTCCTTGGAAGCTTCCTCCCCAGCACGGGCTGTCCTCTGCTGAAGCCAGGGCTGGGATCAGTAACCCATGGCACACATTGTCCAGGAGCCCAGGCTGCACACAGCAGGGAGCAGAAGGCTGGAGAGGCACAGGAAGCTTGGCAGTGATGCCAGCTCTGATTCCGAGGTGGTTCAGGGGCTGATGAGGATTTTTTTGAGTGCCCTCTTAATTGCTGGTAATTGGCAGCACAGCCTGAGCAGTTCCGTCTCGCGTTCAGCTCTCTGTTTGCCTGCTCTGATGTCTGCAGAAGATTTGCAGGATCAGATGGCAGCAGTGAATTGCAAATCAGGAGGATTAGCATTTGTATCAAATATGCTCCAGCAGAAGGAGATTACAAGTCCTGGGTCAGCAAGAGCTCGGGAGTGTAGCTGTGGAACTGCTGCTGTGGTGGAGATGGGAATTCTGCTCTGTTCCTTCCACAAGGCTGCCTTGACAGATCATAGAATCATGGAATATCCTGAGCTGGAAAGAACCCACGAGCATCAAAATCCAACTCCTGGCCCTGCACAGACATCCCAGTGCTCCATTTGGGTGAAGAACCTTTTGCTAATAATAATACTCAGCTTCTGCCAACATGTTGTGTTCTCCTGTGAAAATGCAGAATAAAATCCTTCCAAAATGGTGTTCCTGTCCTTCAGTGTCAGACCTCCTTTTCTCTTTCCAGCCAGTGGACAGGTATTTTATATCAGATGAAAGACCAGGAGAGGAGCAGGCACACATTTCATGTTTTTAGAGCTGCTTTTAGTGTTGGTTGAGCTGAACAAAGGAGGGATGTGAGAACATCAATGGCAGCTTCACCTCGGCTCATCCACACCGAGCTGGAAATACCTGCAGGCTCCTGTTCATTTAAAAACTAAAAGTGGGAGCTGGGGAAACCTGGGCTTCCTCTGCCAAGGGCTGAAACACCCACGGAACACACAGATGAACTGCTGCCTGTGGCAAACAGGCTGCCTGAGGGGGAAATGAAAAGTGCCACCCTAAACCCTTTGTAATTACATTTCCATAGCCCTCAGCCACACTGGGAGGACAAATCTGACACTGTTGTGCTGATACCAAAATCTGGGCACAGCTGGGTTTTAATTTCCAGAGAAAACAGAGGGCTGTGAAGTGCATCTTCCTCTTCTTGTTTTGTGTATCTTCCATCTTCCTTTGGCATTCTGCACGTTGAGGGATGCTGGTGGGATGGCACAGCCCCAGTAGTGCCATGGGGAACACCTGTGCCCTGGGAAATTCATGTGGAAATACTTCATGGAGTGTTGTTCACTGTGCTCTGATTCCAAATGCAGGCACCATTGTGTTTAAATTCACGTAGGTAAAGAAATGAAAATATAAAATATCTATTACAAATGTGATTAAAGGCATATTATTAATTGAAAAGGAATAACCAGACCATTTTATAGTTATTGAAAGAAGTCAATTTGGTAAAAACTTATAGAGAAAGGGGGGACCTTGGGGAAGTGTCTTGCTGTGTAACATTTGTTCTTTCTGAAGTGTGTATTCCCAGGCTCTCCAGATCGTAGAGGTCGTGGCTATTCTCATAATTTGCCCTCCTTTTCTTTCCCTCAAGGACATTTTTTTCACTCCTGTTGCCTGGCAATTCCTGTGAAGATTGCCCAGGCCCTGCCCTGTGCTGGTCACATTGTCCAATGTCTTAGGACTGCACTTCCAGAGGATGCTCATCCACTCTGGTTTCTCTCCTACCCACAGTGTGTGCTGCCTACTGGGCTGCTTATTATATATTTAATTCCTTGTAGGTCCCCTGTTAGTTCTTCCTTGCTGTTGGAATCATCTCTTAAAGCTGAATTAATCATTGAACAGAAACCAGGAACTCAGTTGCTGTTGTTTATTAAGGAAATGAAAAACATGCCACCAGTATTTCACAAAACATCTTCTGGGAATACTGAGTTTATTTTCCAGGCATGGAAAAAAAACTTGTGAATTCATTAAAAAATAGAGAGAACCTTACCAAAATTAGTCCCTTACCAGACTGGGGGTTTTATCACAGTTATTATCAATTTGAGCATTGTCAGAGGACAGAGAAATCTGGAGGAAGGAAATCTGTCTCCTGAGTAGGTGATGTGCACCTGTTGTATGATTGATAGAGTTCATTTAAGACGAAAATTGAATTGTTAGGGAGAAATGATGGCAGAAAAAAGCCTTATTATGTGCAGAGATGAGGCTTATCAGCATGAAAAGAAATGTGTCACAAATTGGTTGCAAATCAAAGGCCTGATTTTTTCCTGCTTTTTCAAAAAGGAACAAATAAGGGTGTGCACTGTAAATCATGGAGTTGCTGTGTAATGTGTGCTGGGATCTTTTGTGCAATATAAAAAGGCTTTTTTTTCTGTAGAGTTTATAATATGAAGCTGTGAGGCTACAGACAACTCTGTTCTTAAACCAGGTGGATTTATTCCAGCTACACCTGAGTGTGGTGTAAAATCAACACTGAATTCTAAGAATAATTAAATTATCAGTCATAGGTACAGACATGGAATTGTTAAACTTGGACACAGCCTCTGAGGACATTGAGTCCAAACGTTCCCCTGGCACTGCACCAAGAGAGCTGCAGAGGGACAAGGGATGGAGGGACAGGACACAGGGAATGGCTCCCACTGCCAGAGGGAAGGGATGGATGGGAATATTGGGATGGAATTCTTCCCTGTGAGGGTGGGCAGCCCTGGCACAGGTTCCCAGAGCAGCTGTGGCTGCCCCTGGATCCCTGGCAGTGCCCAAGGCCAGGCTGGAGGGAGCTTGGAGCCACCTGGGACAGTGGAAGGTGTCCCTGCCCATGGAATGGGTTGCACTGGAGGATTTTCCAGGTGGCTCCCAAACCAAACCATCCTGTGATTTTGTGGTTGTTTAACCTGCACAGATGCTGCAGCCCTGGCTTTCCAAGTGGCTCCTCAGCTCCTTGACCTTGCAGCCAGGAGGGATCAATCTGAGACGAGTACAGATGTTCAGTGGGAAGGCCGATATTTGCTTGGCTGCTTCAGAATAATCTTTTCCTTTTAAATATTTCCAATACAGTTCCATGACTTTTTTTACTGTTTTTCTGCTCTCAGCACTCACTGTTATTTTAAGGAAGAAGGGAATGGCTGATCTGCAATTTCTGCCGTGCCATTCATTCCCCAAACCAGTCTTATCCCCCCGATGGGAAACGAGGAAGCATGGCTGGCTTTTCCAGCCATCATAGGCTGGGGATTTCGTAGTTATTTTTTTCCTGATATAAACTGCAAGCTGTAAGCTCCTTCAGACTTCTCTTCCCACTCTTTAGCTCAGGAAGGTATGTCCAGAAATCTGTGAAAAGTGTTAATTGTTGACTTGCTGTGGCTTTTCAGCCCTTTCTTTTGTGTTGCTGCAAAGGCATTCCTGGTTTTGGCCTCCTGGGCTGGGCGTATTCACTGGAAACCTGAACGAGTGTTTAGGTGAATAAAAGCTCTTCCAAATCTTCTGTGATGGCAGGCTGGAAAATTCTTGGCTTTTCCAGTGGTTGTGAAATATGAATGTGCTAATTGAGTGCATGTTGCATGTGTTAGGGATCATGCCGTACATGCACTGATTATTGCCTCTTGTCCCTTAGACAGTGTCTGCCACAAACCTCTGGTAATTCCTGTATGGAATGTTTGACTTGTGTTTGAGGCCTGGGACAGCTTTACAGACATCTGTAGCCTTCATTTAAAGATTTCTGTCATGGTCACCTTTGTAAGCTTGCTTTCTGTCGTGCTAGTTATGTGTTGTTTTACTGAGCTCTGCCTATGATTGTTATGAGTCTCTTAATTTCTTAATTTGAGTTCTGTTTGTTCATCACTTGACAGCTTTCCCCCAAAACGTCACCAACTTCTTTTCCTTATTTTTCAAGTTGTACCGAGTTGCCCCGTATATTTTCTGGGTTTTGGTGTGGCACATCAAGCCCAGCATAAATCTGGAGTCTGTTTTTCTCCTTCCATGTAGCTTGGTTTCCAAATGGAGTGAGGGAATGCCACTGTCTGCCTGTCCTATGGATGGGAAAGACTTTCAGGCTCCTGGGCTTGTTAACACAGAGCCTCTTGCCAACACAAAATTACAAAAAGACGATGATAAACAAACTTCTTGCCAAAGTTCCCTTCCTGCTGACAGATTTAGCCTGGGCCTTCCTTCATCTTCCCTGGTACTGCTTTGTTTCAGAATGAAGATTCCAAAATATTTAAGGAAGAAGGGACTGTTAGGGAGGATTGATCCCCTCTGTTTGCACTGTTCATCTTCCTCTTTCCCAGTCTCTAAACCCATCTGGGTCCATCCATCAACGTGAGCAGAGGAAGAGGAGAGGACAGGGAGAGATTTGCTGTGCTGCCTGATGGAAAGTGGGGCTGGAGCTGCTCCTCCATCCTGCCTTGGGTTTCCAGTCTTGACCAGAGAAGAAATCCCAGAAGTGATCAGGAAACAGGAGCTGGATGAAGATTGTTAGAGAGCAATGAGGAACAGCCGTGGCTGGAAGTGACAAATTACAGCCAAAACCTGCAGCACAGTGGATTTAACCAAGAAAAGCCCAGGGAAGCCTGACCCATTTGTTATTAAAAGGCTATCTCTGCCCTCACCTGATTTTAATTCCAGGAATATTGTGTTGCTGATGTACGGTGTGATTGACTCCCAGACAAATTTAAATGTTTATCCTGTTGTAATCCATGGCAAGGAGTCATGTCTTTAATGTTTGGGATATGGCTTCAAAGAGATTCTCCCATCTTGGGGGAGCGATTATAAAAATGAGGGGAGGGTAATTAGTGGTAGTGGTTGGAAATTTTGGAGCAAAACGTAAATTGAAGCTTGTCTTTGAGGATAATGTGATGGAAAATGGGTATTACACCTGAATCCTGGTCCTGCCAGTATGGTCTGAAGCAGCTCGAGAAGGCTCAGACAAGAAAGATAACTAAAAATATTTTGTTTTGTTTTTGCAGTGCCTGGGTGATGTTGTGGGATGGATGTTTATAATCCAGGCTTTTCCTGGGCCAACCCAAATCTCCCAAGGCAGTGCTTGTGGAAAGGAAGGAGCAGAGAGAAGTGTCTTCAAGCTGTGTGTTCCAAGAAGCCTTTTCAGCAGAACATAATGAAGTAGGATAGGGAAGACAAAAGAATGGAGATAATCAGCTGGAGGAGGCCATGGCTCGGTCGGAGAGCACAGAGTACAAGAGTACAGCAGGGTTCATCTCCAAAGGGAAAGTCAGCAAGGCCTCAAGTTAGAGAAATTAATAGGAATATATCAAGGAAGTCGTTTGAGAACTGCTGAGAATGGTTTGGGACTCACTGGGGCAGATATGTTAGATCTTTTAAAAAATACATGTATTTATTGGTTACCTGCTGGTGAAACCCATCAGACTTGCAGATAAAAGGCTGGGAATTTGCAGCACAAAATTCAGCTGCATTAAGACATTTTCTTCTCTGGAAACAAGTTAATATAACCCCAGCTGAGCCAGAATCTTTTGGTTTTTCTCATTCTGAAATTTCTTGTGGGGGAACTGGTTCAAGGCTGGGTTGAATGGGGCTCGGAATAACCTGGTCTCATGGAAGATGTCCCTGCCCATGGCAGGAGCTTGGAACTGGATGAGCTTTAAGGTTCCTCCCAATTCAAACCAGTCTGTGAGTGCATGATTCAATGATTTCTCATTTATTTAGGCTCAAGGGGGTGTTTGTGTAAGCTCTGCATTATTCAAATAGGCAAACACAATGTGCAGGTATTTTGCCATCCACATTTGGGTTCACCTGTGCAACAAGTGATCCCACTTTCCTAGTCCTTTTGAGGGAGGACAGGGATTTCCTCTACAATATTTCAATATGCAGTCTGTAATACTAAATTGAATTAATAAGTGAATTATCATTTTTTGATCCTCTGGCTTTTACGCAGATCGTAAACTTCAGCTAACAAAAGGTCGAGATTTTTCCTGCCTCAGCATTTATTTTTTTGGGCAGTCTGAGGTCAGCAAATTCCAAAGTCAAGAGCTGCTTTGTGCTGATAAATTATCCATTTCATTTTTCATACAATGAAGACAAAAGGGCTTGTTACTGCTAGAGATGTCAGGCTTTTCTTGATTGGAAAAGCCTGATTATTTAGTTCTTCATCTCAGAGGAAACAGCAGGTGATGAGAATGTGGCTCCCTGGGGTTTTGTCTCCCAGGACACTCTGCTGTGTCTCCTCAGTGAAGATCTGAGTGCTCCTCTCCTGGTTTGGAGGTGGGTCTGACAGAAAATGCTGTAGAACTATAAATTTTTGGGAGCTAGGGGGGTTCACCTGGAGAGGAGAAGGCAACCTGGGATAGTGGGAAGTGTCCCTGCCTATGGCAGGGTTTGGAGCTGGATGCTCTTTAAGGTCTTTTCTACCCAAACCAGACTGGATTTCCATGTCTCAACTTGATGTGTTCACATTATATATATATAATACATTATATATGCATATATATTGTATACAACCCTGTTGCATTTCTATAACAGGTTCAATATTTTGTTTCACGTGTGAGATGCTCAATCAACTCTTAAGGTGTCACTAAAAAAAGAATAAATTAATGAAGAAGCTGCTCATTGTGGTAACGAATCTCCGAGCTGGTGCCCACTGTCCCAGACTTTTTTGGGGAAAGGTGGGATATACCCTTGTCACTTGCCTAAATTAACCTTTAGCAGATGAATAGGAAGGTAATTTAATTATTGTTTGGTGGATCCCAAGTGAGGGTCAAGCTTCAAACGACTTAAGGGAAAAATTGTCAGAAAATTAGTGGAATTTGCATGGAGTGTAAGGTCAGGAGGCCTTTTCATGTTCAAGGAGACTTTGGCTGAATATTATTAGCATGCAATTTGTACAAAATTCATTTAAAGAGGTGATGTGCAGGTCAAGGAAGAAAAGATCTCTTTTCTTTGTTCATACTCTCTCATGTTGGTTCTGTGCCACCTGATGTGAAATAAATTACTTTTGGCACATAGAGAAAATAGTACCCTCTCTCCAGAGTGTGAGGAGTGGGGCTCTCAAAAGGCATTGCATCCCAGTGCCACAAAAAACAAGGCAATGGGAGCCTAAAGGGAAAATCACCTTGACACAAGGAATGACTTGAAAGAAAATGGAAAAACGTCTGTTGTTCAGAACAGCTCCCTTTTCCATTGTTTAATCTTTTCTTTTCAATACAGAGCTACTATTTAATTTTTGGAGAGCCTGAAAGACTCACCTGTCCGTGTCACTGTTTTAAAAACCCTGCAAAATATATTTATTTCTCTGTAAAGACTTCATTCCTTTATTCTGAAAAGATAATGACAGTAACTTCATTAACTTCTGGGATTTTCCATGCCTACTTGATTCTTTTAGCTTTTATGTGATGATCTTGGAGATCTTTTCCAACCACAGTGATGGGGGTGGCAAAACCCCCTGTGGAGATGGGGAAATCTGGGCACAGTGTTCCAAAGGCACCAAGTAAACCAGTGATGGGGGAAGCAGTGGGATGAGATATTCCTGGTTCCTTATTCCCAGGGGTGGGGGACACACTCACAGAATCACAGAACCATTAAGGTTGGAAAAGCTTTCCAAGGTTGGAAAAGCCCTCCAAGGCTGGGAAAGCCCCCCAAGGTTGGAAAAGCCCTCCAAGGCTGGGAAAGCCCCCCAAGGTTGGAAAAGCCCCCCAAGGCTGGAAAATCCCTCCAAGTTCATGGAGTCCAGCCATTCCCCAGCTCTGCCCAGGCCACAGTGACCCATTCCCACCCTCCCTTGTGGCTCTGTTTGCCCTTCACGAGGAGCAGATCCCTGGTGTGATGGGAGCCTGTCCTGCACTTTCACGGGAAGGATAAAGCAGATGAAAAGGTAACCAGGTTACAGGCACAAAGTATCCCGGGACTGTTTGCTAGCAGCTTATTCCCATGGCATTCCTGCTGGAGTTACTCCTTGCTGGAGTCTCTCGGAGCAACTGAGCGTGGCTGTCTCAGGGATTAGGAAGCACTGGAAGCTCCTGCAATAGAGCAGCACTGGTGTTTGTCTGTTTATAATTAATTTTTAGTAGTCTTTTTGTTGGGCATTCATGGCCACAAGCGAACTCTGCAGGTTCTGGCGGTGCAGAAGGTTTAATTTTGCTAATCCTGTTTTATTCCTATTTCAGTGTAGCGGTTTCAATGCCACAACATGGTGCCTGCAATGAATTTCAAATGTATTTTCGGATGGCATTGTCTTGCAGAATGGGAGAGAAAATCATCCCTCCCAAATGCCGTTTGCAGGGGCTCTTTCCTGCTGTCTGGAAATCCCACCCTGCATACAAAGCAGGGAGGAAGCACAAACCTCTTCCTCACAAGCTCTCAAGCCCCCACCACGATTACAACCTTTTTATCTGGGATAAAAAGCATTTTCTTTCATCCTTCTCAATAAGAGTGTTTTGCTTTTACCATTTGGTACAACACCTAGTGCAAGCCACACGTACTCTGTCATTTTTTTTTCCCTGAACTATGATTTTTTTTATACTCTTCACACACACAAGAGTACAAATGAAATGCTGCTGGCATTGAAAAGGCCCTTTAGAAAAGCAGCCGTGATTCCAGCCCTGCCTGGGAGCAGGTCCAGCTGCCACTGGGTGGTTTTTGGGAAGGAACAATGGAAAGGTGAACAGTTACCCTCCTAAATTTTATTTCATAAAATCACAGAATGATTTGGGTTGGAAGGGACCTTAAAGCTCATGCAGTCCCATGGGCAGGAACAGCTTCCACTGGATCAAATGCTCCAAGCCCCATCCAGCCTGGCTTTGGGCAGTTTCAGGGATGGGGCAGGCACAGCTTCCCTGGGATCTTCTTAAAGATCTCCTTAATGCTCTTAAAGCTGTGTGTTAGTGAAGCCACTGGTGGAATTCTGAGTCTCCTTGTCTCTTCCCACTTGCTTATAACCCTGATTTCCTTTGCTTTGAGAATGGCTCCTTCAGTGCTGACTTGGGGGTGGAGGGACAGCTAATTAATTAAGCACTAATTGTTGTCAAATCAATCGGTGCTAACATGTAACGTTTGACTTGTTTACTCTCCCGAGGTAAAGTGAAAGGAGTTAATGATGTAACAAATTGTGTCCCCCATCATGAGGGACTTGTTTGGAGTGAACGGTGTTATTTATGAACTGTAAAATAACACATTTTAACAAAACCCCCAGATTTTGAAGGAAGATGGGCTTGGTTCTGGTGTGAAATTACCACTAGATAGCTGTGGAGACAAATGCGTCGCCTAATAAAGCTTAATGACTGATTTTCCCATTAATCAGAACTGAGAATGTGCTTCATTAAGATAATTAACTGAGCCAGTTGCTTAACTGACAGTTAGGAGACACAAATTCCCAAGTTACTTGCTTTCCTCTTAATAAAACCCACAAGAAGCTGACCGGGCTTGGTGGCTTTTATCGGCGAGGGGAGCACAAGGGCTGAGATCTGCTCGCTCACCTAAGCTCCGTGACAGAGTGTCCCTGTGGGACACGGGTGGGACCTGGGGGTGGCCCTGCCCAGCCCCACACGGGATGCAAGCCTTGGCCTCCAGCTTTTCACAGTCAGCTCACGCTGCAAGCTCACCAAGGCTTGCCCTTCTCCATCTCGCCAGCGGCGAATGCTCTTTCATCTGCTGCTTTCAGAAAGGTCAGGTCTTTGGTTTTATCACCCAAGAACTGCTCCTTCTTCCGAGGGGGAGAATTCCTTGCCTGACTTTGTGGCCCCTCCTCTGCGTGTTCATCGCAAGCTGGAACTGGGGTCATGAGTCCTGAACCCCCCTGGAGCAGGGATGTGGAAGATGAATCTGCTCCGGGTGCATTTGTAGGCAGAATATGCAGCGCTGGAGAAGTTGTGGGAATTAACGGAGAGATCCAAAACTTGAATTATTAAATATGCTATCTGGTTGTAACGTCTGGTTGTAAATCCCTTCCTTCACAGCTGTCTGTGTCTGGAATTCTAACAGGGTGATGCTATCAGGACTCTGCACACAGACAGAGACTCGGGAGCCAACGTAAGGCAACTGTCTCAACTCTGCTTTTCTTTTGTCCTCAGAGTTCCCGGTCTTCCACCATGAATCCTGTTTACAGCCCCGTCCAACCTGGGGCTCCCTACGGAAACCCGAAGAACATGGCCTATACAGGTAGGACAGGGGTTGTGGCTTTTCCTGGATGTCTGTGTGTGGTGGTGCCTGATCCCTCAATGAGGGAGAAAGATTTCCCATCAGGGAGCCGGATGGGAACGCGACTCGCTGGAAAAGCCCTTCAGCAAAGCCAGTGCAGTGAGGGTGGTCAGAAGAGTTGGAGCTGAATTCATGCAAAGAGGATGCCCTGGAAATCCTAAGGAAAAGGATCCAAAGGTTTTTTTCTTTAGATTAAAAACATGCCAGCAGGTGCTTGGGACAGTCAGCGGGAGGGTTTCCCTCAGGAGCTGCCCTGAACCACTGGGGTGCACGTGCTGGGATAATCCAGCTGTGGAAATGAGGATCTCACATCCAAGAGCCCCTTGTTTGGAGAACATCCAGGTGTTGTGATAGGTGGTGACTTATGCTACAGTACTGACTGATTTTTTTTTTTTCAAGTTGTGCTTTGGTTGAGTTAACCTATGTGGAACAGTAAGTCTGTTGTCTGTTTGAAACCTTCTTTAGAACTGAGTTGTCTAAAAATGTCATCCTTAACACTTGATAAAGATGTTTACCATAATTATGTAACTAGTGGGGAACTAAAGTGTACTGATATGGAAAGAATTCATATGGGACAGAAACAGTGCTTTGGAAAAAGAAAATCCCACTTCAGGTGTATCTGGTTTTCCCTGTGGATTATGTTCACCTTGGCTTGCTTTGATCTTGTAACCCCCTTACAAAATCTGCCCTGTAAAACTCCTTTTTATACCATTTTGGGGAATGTAATCAGCTCTTGGCTGTCATGTTGTGGCTTCCTGCTATCTGCATTGACTTTCACCTCATGTGTGGAATTATTTGGGAATGTGCTTTTGTGGAGGAGAGTGGTCACCAGCAGATGGGAATGAACATCAAATGCTCTGAGTGCTTTGTGCATGGAACATTCTGGTTGAGTTTGGCAGCCCTTCCAGCTGGTGGATCAGTGGGGCTGTGAGGAGCCCTGTCTGAGACTCTGCAGAGCACAGAGTTCCTCAAAGGCGTTTTGCCCCATTTTTATTCATCCTTTCTTTTTCCCATTCCAATTTATGCAGCTGCTTTGTTGGAGATACTGTAGCTTGGGGGAACTTTGGTCTCACAGTCAAAGCACGAGAGGCTTGAGAAAAGAAACAATCTCTGTGCAAAAGTCTCTTCAAAAAATCTCCCCATTGTGAGAGGACTGTGGACTCCAGCAGCGCTTGGGTGATAGAACGAGCTCATAAGTGCACAGTTATTTTCCTGCTCTGGAAATAACAGGAATTTTGTGGCTTTCCAGCACAAGAGGCTACTTCTCTCCCACTTTACTTTGATTTTTTTTTTTTTTTTTTGGCATGTGCTGAAAGCTCCACCTTAATATCCATTCAATGTACATTTCTGTATCTGCTTTCATACAGTCCTGGGTGTCTTAGCAGCTGCATTATGGCACTTGATAAGACAATTTAAATTAAATATTGAGGTGCAGATTGGCCAGAATTTGGACCTTGACCTTTCTGGAAGAATTTTAGAGGGAGAATTGTGCTTTAGATGAAGGGATTAATGGAATTCCAGAATGGTTAAGGTGGGAAGGGACCTTAAAGCTCATCTGATTCCACCTTCCAAAGACCAGGTTGCTCCCAAGCCCTGTCCAGCCTGGGCTTGGACACATGAATTCTTCAGGACTCCATTTGGAATTAGTCAAGTGCCAGCATCAATGGGATGTTGTCTTCTAAAGTAACCTGCTGGTTGATCACTGTGAGGTTCCTACTGTGCTCTTAACTCTGTAAAATTTGACTTGACCAACTTGTGCCAGCTCTGATCCATGCAGGGATCAGGAGGATGTGCCCCCATGGTTTCATCCCAAAGCATCCTTCAGGCATTTCAGAATTTGTGGTAAATGCACAGAAATCAGTGGTGGATGTGCAGGATAATGCTGGAGGAAAAAGTTGGAGGCAGATCAAACTGGAATAATTAAAACAAGGTCCTAGGATGTGTCAATGGTAAAACAAAGAAACAAATGTAGGACAGCACAGCAGGAATATTCCTGCTGGATGGTTCCATTGCCCAGGTGGAAGGTAAGGAGTCAGTGGGCTGAACTCCTACAGTGAAGTCCCAAAATAAAAGTCAAAAAGCACTTAACAGAAGAGCTTTGGGGTGTTTTTTTTGTTTGTTTGGTTTGTTTGTTTGTTTGTTTGTTTGTTTTTTTTTTGCTGGGCAAATAGTATTACAAACCCTTTTAAATCTGAATTTGTTTGAATATCTAATGAAAGACTCAAAGTTCTATACTGAATGAGGAGGAGAAAATTTAAATTTTATCCTCTGTAGAGAAAAGACAGGCTACTCCTGAGGGTGGTCTGAGCAGCTATGAAAAGAGCTGTGGAATAAAACTCAGGTGGGGTAGAGGCAGGAGGAAAGCAGGGATAGTGATCAGGATACTGGCAGGTTGAATTCTGTGCTTTTGTGGGGTTTTTTTGGTGCTAAATGTGAATGCTTTATACTACTTAATATTTTGTTTATAGTTTTTATTTATATGATAGCTTTAGGCTAAAATAATGAGTTTTAATCTGAGTTTTAATGATTTTCTTCTCATTCTGACTTCTGTGTTGTTTCCTGGCAGAGCAGGGAGAGAGGTCCATTACAAGATAAATAATCCAATTTTTTCTGCCAGATTGGCTGTTAGGGAAAATAGGAAATCCTTGAGTTAGGGAGAATGGGAAATCCTTGGCACATGCTCAAGTACTTGATGAAGCATCCGTTTATTCAGATTCTTGATTTTTCCATTTTGATCTTCCTTAATGGAAGTGCGAAGGACAGTTATTTCCTAAATCATTTTTCAAGTGTGGGCTGGATTGGCTGGATTTTTATGGGAAATAATAATTACGTTTCAAAAAGGAAGTTTTAAAATACAGTTACTCAGTGAGATAAAATCAGAATTGTTCAACTCATAGGAGAAATCTTTATGAAAACAATCCATGTGTTTGAATGAAGGAATTTATTAAGCACTTGTGGCTTCTCCTGTGTCTCATTTTTGGGGTCCTTAGAACTCCCAGACCTGTTGAATTGCACCCTCTTTTCCCATTTTTCTTTGGAAACTGAAAGAGGAGGAGAACAACTCCTGCTGGCAGTGTTTCCTGCTGCTGGGTGAGCAGCTGTGGAGCTGAGGGAAGGTGACCCAGGGAGAATATTCTGGCTGCAGACAGAGCCACATCTGCCCAGTGCCAGCTTTGTGCTCCAAGTCCTGGCTCCTCGTGCCCGGCTGGTGACGGCTTCCACTCCGCTAATTCCACGGATTTTGGAACATCAGCAGCAGCGTTTCAGCCTTGTTTACTATTTAATTAAACCAGACTGTAATTAAGTTGGATCTTCATGTAAGCCGTTGTTTTAATTGAGGCTAATTTATTTAAGGCCTCCAATTTGCTTTTTTGTTCTTGGTAGAATTCACTTTACCTGCTCCAAACGGGGGCTGCCGAAGCACCTGGTTTTCCTTTGGCACATTACCCTTCCCATTTCCTTGCAGCCACTGCAGGAAGGCACCAGTGCTGCAGTAAATAGATTAGCCCATTGGTGTGGAATCAGGGATGAAGAATCAGTCTCTCCTGGAGCTTGTTTGACTTCAAGCGTGAAACTATAAAGTGTTTGTGATAGCTCACAGCGTCTCCCCTCTCCCTACCAGGAGCTGATTAATATGCTGATAAGATGCTGTGATTCATGAACCTCTGCTAGGCTGGCTCTGTGTTCGGTGCAGTTATTCCTAAATAATAAATGGTAATAAAATCCTACAGCCCAAGGATGCTGAGCTGGCTGGGGAATCTCCAGGGGTTTGTGTCACGGCGCTCCAGAGCACGGCGTTTCTCAGGTCCTGCTGTGGGAGGGATGCTCACAGAATCCTGGGATGGGTTCTGCAAGGGACCTGGAAGAACATCTCATTCCAATCCCCAGCCTTGGGCAGGGACACCTCCCACTGTCCCAGGCTGCTCCAAGCCCCAGTGTCCAGCCTGGCCTTGGGCACTGCCAGGGATCCAGGGGCAGCCACAGCTTCTCTGGGCACCCTGTGCCCAACTCCTTCCCAATATCCCATCCATCCCTGCCCTCTGGGAAGCCATTCCCCATGTCTTGTCCCTCCATGCCTTGTCCCCAGTCCCTCTCCAGCTCTCCTGGAGCCCCTTCAGGCCGTGCAGGGGCTCTGAGCTCTCCCTGGAGCCTTCTCCTCTCCAGTGAGCACCCCCAGCTCTCCCAGCCTGGCTCCAGAGCAGAGGGGCTTTCCCTGCAGAGTATCCCTTCATGCTCCTGAAGAGCAGGACACATCCCTGAGCTGGGCTGTTTGCAGCACTCCCAAGTTGAAAATCCCCAAGTTTTGTCATTTTTTTCTTTCCCAAGGTGAAACCACACCATTTGTTTGGACATAATGGTGACAGAGGGAATCTGTGCCCTCCGGCCGTTGGTTCTGTTGGCAGGACAGGAGGTGAAGGATTCTCACGTGTGTTCCTGTCCTAATCCCTGTCATTTCTGTTCATTGTTGAACCTCAGACACAACTGCACATGTGAGGAGTGACCTCATTTACTCCTGACTGTTCCTTTAATTTATTGTGATGTAGAAAGTCGGTGGCCTTCGATGTTGTAGAAGACAGAAGCGTGTTCCGATAGGATTTCTGCTGTCGGTTTTTAATCCTCCTTTGCATACTCTCTGTGGGACAAGGATAATTCCAGGCATGATTTCAGCCTTTCTTATTAACTTACAATTCTAATTTGGCTGTATGCTTCTCTGGAAATGCTGGGCCTTTGATGGCAGATCAGCTCTTAGGCCACAGGAACCATGTTCTTTCACAACTGCTCTGTGAAAGGGGATGAACCTTACATTTTTTCTCCTTCTTTTTGGCATTCCTCAGCATTTTCATGGGGAGCACTGAGGAACACAGGGCAAATGGCAGGGTTGAGGTGCTCTCTCCTTACTTCTCCTTCTGCTCCAAGATGTGCATGCATGTCAGCCTCTTCCATTGATTGGGAAGTGCCTCTCCTGGATTTAATTAGGCGATCCATCGCTTACCGGGTCTGTAAAACAGGAATTCTAAACCGTGTTCAGGGTGTTGAATTGATTTCAGGGTGATTAAAAATGTATGAAGTGGATACAGTGAATATTTTTCCTCTGGCGTTTCTTCATGTTTATTAATTGGTGTGTATAGAGCAGACAGGAAAATCCTACTTGACTGGGAGAAGAATGAGCTGTGACTTGTGTAGGCTCTCATTGTTTTCATGTTTAAATGTGTGATTTTCGTACGGGAATACTTCCAAACAACTTGCTGAGTTCCTCAGTGTTGGGAGCTGCTGAGTTTCAGCACTGAGATCAGCGATGGATAAATCACCATCTTCCTAATCAATTCAATCAGGGACTTCTTGAGGTTGTAAAAACCATAAAGCCACTCAGGGAAGGAGGATGGAGTAGTTTTCTGTTTGGGAGAAGGAAGCAGAGGGGTTTGGGTCAGATTAGGGATGTTTGTGAGAGGCAGAGGTTTCTCAGGGCAGTGATGGAGTCATCATTCCTGGAATTGTTCCAAAGCCATGTCGATGTGGCACTTGGGGACATGGGGCAGTGGTGGCCTTGCCAGTACTGGGGAACAGTTTGACTCGATGGTCTTGGAGGGCTTTTCCATCCTTAATGACTCTGTGGTTCTAAAATAATTCATGACATCCACTGAGCTCCTTTGCAGATCGGTCCAACTGATGCCAGCCTTCCAAGGAGTTCATAGAAACTTTGGGAAACATCCCTCACCCCCTGTTTTGTAACTGTTTGGAGAAGGTTTTACAGGCTTTTGAGTCCCCCTGTGTTTTGAAGAAACAGAATAGTCTCAGATCTTAAAAGCAAACAAAACTCGTGTTCTGTTTTCCCAAATGACCTCATTGTGGGCCTTCTCCTCCTCCAGGCTCGGGTGAGTCCATGCAACTGGATTATTTCTGCCTCATTTCTTGGCTGCAATATTGATTTTGGTTTTCCTTGCGGTGGAAAAGAAATAAAAAGATTAAATGGCCACGCTTGAAGAGGGCTGGGGAAAAATGGTGAGGCAGAGAAGCAAAAAGCATAGGTGGGGAAAGAAAAAAAGATGGCCTTGGGAACATGTTTTGAAGAGAAAAGTGCTGCATTTAAAGAAAATAAAAGGTGAACAGAGAATTTTCTTGTGTCTCAATTGCTTTTATAGGGTACAGGCACATCTTGTGAAGTTCTTCACTCACCTGGGGAAAAGAGAAGCTTTATTTTTAACCATGAGCCCTCCCAAATTTCTGTCTTAAATTACATACAGGCAGCCAGAGCTTTTGGCTTTTAAGTACACATTCAGTATTAAAATTGATAACTGAAGGGGTTTTTTTGTTGTATCCTTTCTTAGTGGGCGTATATCAGAGAATGAAACTGGGTTTGGGTGACTTATTAAGTTCTAGTCTGTTTCTGAGCCATGCCTTTTTCCTTGTTTAAGCCATGATCAATTGTTTTCCATTTAAAACTTCTTTTTCTGCATGTTCCCTTTACTTCCATATCTTTTCCTAAGTTCCTCCTGCTCTGCTCCTGAACAAGGAGCCGCTGTGTGGGAAGTCAAAATCACATTGGCCATTTCAGCATCACAGAAGCTGGAAAAGAGCTTCAATATGATCCGAGTCCAGCTGTTCCCCAGCCCTGCCAAAGCCACCACTGCCCCATGTCCCCAAGTGCCACATCCCTCCAGGGACAGGGGATTTGGGAACCCTTGCCACAGGCTCCGTGGAGCTGGAGTGTGCCCTGGTCATTCTGCAGGTTGGAGATGGGGGTTCATAACCCAGGATGGAAACATCTCCTGGCCCTGGCACCCCACGTTTCAGGGAATCTCTCATCCAGAGTTAAAATCTCACCCACTCTAAAATAAAGGCCTTTTCCTGCATATTTCTTTCTGCCACTTGCAGTTGAAGTTCATATGCTGGCTTGTTTTTCTCTGTGCATGTTTGCACCCCACACATTCAATACCTCTTAAATCCCCAGGTGCTTCAATTAAATGATTGCAAATAAGCTCCAAGGCTGCCTTGTGATCCGTTGAAAACCCTTAATATTTGCCGCCTTTCCTTCCCCCCACAGCTTTTTTTTTTTCATCTTGCACAGCAAATAAGTGGTCAGATCCTTGTTATGTTTTTTCAGGCTGAAGGTAATAAATTAAAATTTAGTGGCTTGACTTCTGCAAAAATGTTTTTAGATTAAATATTGAGTTTTTCTTCCCTCCTGGTGCACAATTATTTCTCACACCGGGCGCAGTCAATGTGATCCAGCACAGAGGTTTGTACAGACAGAAACGTGAGCTGGCCCAGGCTTGGAAAAGGCTTTTATGAGCTTCAGAAATAATTCCCTTGTTTGTACCAGATCTGTTAATTACTGGGTCTGCTTTCCTACTGTGCTTTATACCTAATATCTTATTTCTAATTTAGTGGGGATCAGCTTTCCCGAAGCGGAGCGCTTGAGTTTATTAATCACAGAATCCCAGAATGGTTTGGGTTGGGAGGGACCTTAAAGCTCCTCCAGCTGCAGATCTGTTCTGCTGTTCCGTTTCATTAGACTCAGCCTGGTGTGAGGCCAAAATCAGGTGTTGCTTTTATGCAAATGCATTCATATACTTATTTTAAAGTGTGTGTGGCTGCCCTTCCCTCTCCCTGCGCTCGCTGGCACTCGGCCCCGTTTCATCTGATGCAGTACTGGGCTAGAATTTTAATGTCTCTGCGGCCAGCCATGATTTATTAGATCCCAAAGCCCTGGCTCTGAGTGCAGGAAGAAAATATTGCAGCAGTGAGCTGCCTTGGCACTGCTCGAATAAATGAGTCCTGAAAGACTCTTTAGTGTTGCAGCCTTTTTTCCCTTCTCCTCCCCTGGCCCCCAGTGCTCCTTCCCCCCTGCCCGACCCCTGGATTTCTGCTGATGGTGGGAAGTGCTCGTTTCCTTGCGGGAATTGCCATCTCCTGGTCTTTTTACAGGAATGGATTTGTCAACAGCCTCGTCATGTAGAATAGCAGCAGAATGAGCTGCTATCCTTCATCTGGAAAAAAAAGTAAATCAGCTTTTGTGTAGGGCGAAAGGCTTGGGCTCCTGGTGATGAGCTGGTGGTACAGAGAGAAGATCATGGAATTCCAGGATGGTTTGGGTTGGAAGAGACCTTAAACAAGGGCTCTGAGCTCTCCCTGGAGCCTTCTCCTCTCCAGGTGACCACCCCCAGCTCTCCCAGCCTGGCTCCAGCCCTGGAGCAGCTCTGGGCTCTCTCCATCAGAGCCTTGTCTTACCTGTTCTGAGGTCCCATTTTAGCAATGAGGAAAGCCAGCCAGGCCCTCGGTGTTCCCAGGAACAGCAGCAGGGTGTGCTCCCCTCTCCTCCCCAGCCCCTCCTGCCACAGAGCTGCCAGCCCAGCAGCCCTGCCTGGGAGCAGCTCTGAGTAGTTGCACTTCATCAACAAAATCATCTTCAGGGACAAATGGAATAAAGAAAGAGCTGGGCTGAAAAGGTGAGCTCTCAGAAGAATGAGAGCAGTCAAGGGGAGGGTTTAGGAGGAGAAGCACAAGGAAGAAACCCTGGAGTAGTAACAGGTAAAACTTTGGAGCTCATAGTTACAAAATTCACTTTCGTAAGCAACCAAAGGGAATATCCACTTTATGCTTGATTTGTTGCCAACTATTTGCACTTAAAAATGACATTTCTGTGCCTCATCATTAGAGGCCTCATGTTTGGCAGCAAAGAGCATCCATCTCTGGGGAGAGGAGGTTGATTCCGTGCACTCCCAGGAGATGCAAAGCACATGGTGACTGTACATGAAGTCACATAGGGGAAAACCTTGATTTTTACAGCCGAGCAATGAAGAGTTTCATTCAGAAAGATGAATGTGAATGTGAAAGAATGTGTTTAGGCATCTGAACTTCTCTTTACCTCTAGTTCTTTTTATTTCAAATTAAGAACTCTGTTGAAGTGAAGAGCATTCTGTGGTGAAGGATGTTCTGTGCGGGCACTCTGTTGCCAGAATAATTTTTCTCCCCCCATAAAACAGTTAAGGAAATAGTAGTATAATGGACTATCATAGTAATTTCAGGGTGAGCAGAGCAATTTTCCACAAAAATAACAATTATGTTGTCATCAAACGAGGCATGGTTTGCTCTGAGCCCATTAATATAATTGAGGGTCTCACTGGATGCACGAGCAGCAGGTTGGTCACTTACACCCAACACCCCCAGCTCTCCCAGCCTGGCCCCTGGAGCCTCCTCAGCCCTCCTCTGGACTGGAAATCCAGATTTTTTCCCCCTAGTTTGGGTGCCTTGAAAACCTGGACATTCTGTGATATTTAATGTGAACTCTGGTTTGAGAGGAGATTGTCAAGATGGGACTTGAGTCACAAAATCCCAGACTGGTTTGGGTTGGGAGGGACCTTAAAACCCGCCCAGTGCCACTCCCTGCCATGGGCAGGGACATCTTCCACTATTCCAGGCTGCTCCAAACCCCATCCTGGCCTTGGACACTTCAGGATGCAGGGGCAGCCACAGCTTCTCTGGGCACTCTGTGCCAGGGCCTGCCCACCCTCACAGGGAGGAATTCCTTCCCAAAATCCTTCATCTGTTGAAGGATTTTAATCCCTGGGTTTTTTCCCCTCCTTTTGTTGCTTCACTTTGGCTGTGGAGTTTTATTTATTTTTTTTTTTAATCCCCACAGTCCTTTCTCCCTCCCTTGCTGCTCCCAAGCTCTCTGGTTCCTTGCAGGCACTAACATGGAATTCTCCCCTGGAAGATGCTGGATCCATTATGAATAAAGATCAAGTGGAAGTGGAATGCTTTCCCATTAATTTCAAACTTTGGTTATCATGACAACAGGTTACAACTCTCTCCATTGCCATGACAATCTCCCGCAAAATTGTTAAAATGCTGGCTTGTGGTTATTTTTAGTTTGTCCTCTATTCCCATGGAGACCAACTTTTCCTTGAAGTGTTTGATGCTTTGTGCTTGGAGCCTTTAATGAGCCCCACAGAAGTCTGGAAGTCAGGGAAGGCAGAGGCCTCTGAGGTCAGCCCATCCCTCCATCAGCCTTGAGGGATGCTTGGTGCACTGGCTTTGCCACTGCTTTTGTTGTATTGTGGGCACTTCTTTTTTATTGTTATTATCTGCTCTTGTGTGATTTTTAACATTTACATTTCCTGTCGTGCCCGAGCTCTTGTATTCTTTGCCTGTGACCCTATTTGTTATTGTATTCTTTGCATATGACCCTATTTTTTTGCATTAAATTCTGTCTGAAAACTTAACATTCTGCACAGACCACTGGGGGAAAAAAAATCTACAAGGGAAAATGAAAAACTGTAGAGGAGCTTGAACAGGACACATAAAGTGGTAATTTTTTAGTTGCTGGGTGTTTTTGGGAAAAAAAAACCACACAGAAATTAACTCTGCCAATTTACCAAGAAGTTTTACTGGAGTAACATTTGCTCAATCAGCTGAACATTTATTGGCTTATACTTAATATATTACAAATCAATAAAGTGTTACAAATCACCTCAAGTGAAAAGGGAAATAAAATTACTTTGTGATCTTCCTTTATCCATGGGCTTTGATTTTCCCCTCAAGTCTTTTTGGAAGGTGGCTGAGACTGTGCAGGCTTTTATTTGTATCCATCACACCCTGAATGAGGGTTTTCACTGAACTGGGGGATTTCTTTCCACATCTAATAACTGTTAGAGTTGTTCTGGAGTTTCTTAGACACCTTAAATTGTTGTGTCATTAATACCAGCTGAACTCTGGGCTCCACTCAACCTTCCACTGCCCCAGGTTGCTCCAAGCCCCATCCAACCTGGCCTTGGACACTTCAGGGGTCCAGGGGCAACCACAGCTACTCATACAGATAATATTTCTATCAATAATTTTAAACCTCTAGAGAGGCTCAGGAGCTTATCATTGACGGTAAAAATCTCTTTAAATGGTGTAAAACCTTTCTCTCTCTGGGATGATGAAATCCTTTTTCTGTTCAGGTGATTCTGAATGTTTTTACAGCTGGTAAGAGCAATCAGAAGAGTTTTTAATGCCTCTTGTTTGCAGAATCTCGGCGCTCATCAGAGTCCTTTTGCTCTCTGCTGTGTCTGAGTTTGCCTTTTCCATGCAGAATACAAATAAAACATGAATTCTGCATAACACAGCCCTCATCTCGAGGACTGAAAGGTTATTTTGGCAGCAGGATTTCCTGGGAAGGTTGATGGCTCAGTTCTACTCTGCAGATACAAGGGAGAGTATGAAATAGGGTGGATTTTTGTGGCACTAACAGTGGTGGTAAGATTTTTATCAGGATGTTGCTCAGCATCCTGTGAGATGCAGGGAAGATAAATCCTGATGCTGAGGCTGGAGAGCTTAATTGAAATAATAATCTATAAATCCCTTTAATTTTTTTTTGTTGTTCTGCTACTTGTAGAGGACATGGCATAATTACCCTGATTTGATGTTGGTGTTGATTGAGAGGTGTGTGGCTCTATTTAAGTGTTCCCACAGAATCCTGGCCACGTGCTGTTCCCAGAATAATTCCTTTGCCCTTTCCATGTGTGGTTAAGAGGCCATTTAGTTTTCCCCAATCACTATTTTATTCTAATGGCTGCTAATTGGTAATAAAGGTTATAGCTAATATAATATATATAAAGTATTGATAACACTGCTTATGCTTTTGGATTGGAGTGGGTTTTGTTCCTGGGATTTTTGTTCTTTTCACATTATTTAGGATTGCAAGGAATAGAATAGAACAGAACAGAATAGACCATTACTGTTGGAAGGGATCTCCAGCAATCATCTCATCCATCTGCCTGCCTAATTCAGGGCTGATCATGTTGTTAAGGGCATTATTATTTGTTTTTTATTTGCATGTCTGTGACCAGTGAATTAATTTTATGAGACAATGTTGGTTATAAAATCCACCATGATCTGTTCTTTCTCCAACTCTGGGAGCAGCAGCTACAGGGAGGTGCAACGAGAAATCTCCAGGCATGGAAAAATGGAGTTTCCTTCCACTTGAATGTAGCAGAAAATGCAGGAGGTAATGTGATTTTGGAAGGAAGGGGGACTTTTTTTCCAGATTTTCCTATGGGAATTGCCCAGAGAAATTGTGGCTGCTTATCCCTGGGAATGTTCAAGGCCGTGTTGGACACAGCTCAAAGCAACCTGACCTAGCAGAAGGTCCCTTCTAATCCAAACCACTCCAGGGTTTTGTAACTTCTCCTAAATGCAGATCCTGCTCCAATGCCTTTAGGAGTAAACAAAGACATAAGAACAAAAGAAATCTGTGCAAAATTTTTACACGCACAGAAGATTTTCTTTCTATGATCACACACCCCAAAAAGCAGGCTTGGTTTCCTCAGCCTATTTTGATATTTTAGCAAAATTACTCTGCCTCAAATTTCCAGCTTGAGGAGATGTTTCCCATCCTTGGTTTTAACTGAATTTGGGCTCAGCTCTCCCAGGGCTTCCTGAAGAAGCTCAGGATGAGGGGCAGCATTTTCACTTCTGTTTTTCCTGTGAAAAAAAGGATTCAGGATGGCAGCCTGGTGGAAAGGAGCGGGAAGAGCTGGTGTGCAAGAAATTCCGGAGGCGTTTGTGTTAAGCTCGGGATCAAATCCTGCTGGGCACTGACTCAACTGCCATCCATCCATCCCCTTGTTTGCCTTCCAGCTCTCACATTAAGCAATGGTTAAATCATCCCTGGGGCTCCCTTGACTAATTGACTGCTCAAGGTGGTCCAGGTGCTTCTGGGCCGCTCCATCTGGCAGCAGCTCCGACCCATCTGGCCCTGTTCTGGCCTTGGAGCAGCCTCTCCTGGGAAGTTTATCCCAAAATTGTTGCTTTCAGAAGTGTTTAAGGAGCAAAGTGAGGTGCAGCAACGACCAGGAATTCCTGTCAGTCTGGAATGGCTTTGACTGTGAACAAATGCAACAAGGAACAACAGGGATAAATATTACCTCTTGGAAAAGCCTGACTCCTGGATATTTAGGAAGTGTGGATGTTCGGGCTTCTCACGTATTCCTTCAGAGCAACTTTCCAAAGTAAATGCAAAGCCAGTCACCTTCAAAAGGCAGGGAATGTCACCCTGCATTTCCTATCCACCTTTGCCAAGCGGGAGGACTTGGCATTCTCCGGAACGGGGAGATTTGATGGATGGCAGGACTTCTAATGTTGCTGGCAAGCAGTGCAGGTTCCATAGGATTTGGCAACGTTAGAGTCTTTTATTTTATTATTCCTTATTTTTGGAGGAATCTTTCGGTTTGCTCTCACTCCTGGTGTAGATCAAGAGCCTCCACAGGGAGGTGTCCAGATATTTCCATGCATGGCACACATTCCACATCCCCAGTTTACTGATCCAGTCACTAACCACGAGCCTTTCCTTCCGTGCTGTCAATCCCAACACATTTTTCCAGTGAAACCAAGGTCGTTTCAATCCCTCACTTGAAGAAAGAACCTGCCCACAGCTTAAAATCAATACTGGGGGCGAGGTTATTTTTAGGAATAAGGCAAAGCCCTGACCCCAGGCACCCAGGATTTATCCCTGCCTTTGGGTTGGGAGGATGCTCCAGCAGGGACCGCTGGGTTTCCTTCCGGCATCTCCCTCGTTATTCCCGGGTGCCTTGGGCTCATCTGTAGGGAAGCAGGTTTATTCAGCTCGTGTGAGCCCCTGTATAATCATCCTTAGCTCTGCATTAATGTGCTGAGCAAGTGGAACTGGTTAATGAGAGGAGGAGAAAGGAATCTCTTTTTGTCCCTGCAATGCTCTTGTTCCTGGAAGCGGAGGGGAATAATTAACATTCCAGCCAGGAAGCCGGTTCCTTCGGCAGTGCCTATTGATGCAACGCGGGGGATACAGGTGAGCTAATTCCAGCCAGCCACAGGCTTGATGTTTAGCTCTGTCTTTGTTATATAACAGGTTTTTAGGTCTTCAAAAAAAGCCATTTCTGAGCAGAAATGACCTTCAAGGAATGGTTAAAATAGGAAAGCCAACGTCCCTTTGGTTACCGGTGCACAAACTCATCGCTTACATAAACAGGACAAAGGCTTTAATCTCCTTTTGAAGTTATTTGCATCTTTATGGAGGCTTGCAGTGCCTTTTTCTTTGGGATCCCGCAGATCTGGAAGTGAAGGACACACATGGCTGGAAAGCCCACCAGGTTTCCCTGAGGTTCACATCAAACTCACTTGTTAGTCCTCGAGGTGAGACAAAGTGGCAGGATTCAGCTTTGCTGTGAAATCATTAAACCAAGAACTTCTTGGTATTTCTGTGCATTTCTTACTTGTTGTTCAACAACCTTCAAAATATTTTTTTCACCTGTTATCCCCTTGTTACTCTTTAAAAGAAGAAAACCTTTGGGGCTTTGAAGTTAAATTCTCTGTAGGTTCATTGGAATTCCTTTTCCTGTATGGGATTTCAGCCTTGCTGAGTGGCACGTGACCATCACAATTAGATTATAAACAAAAATGACACCTCCAAGAGCTGCTCTTTTGAGGCAAATGGTGCTGCACACTCAGAGAAGGTGTTTGGAGAGGTGGTGCTGCATTGGTCCCATTGCTTTGCCATTGACCCCACTGGGAATCTCCACATCCCTGGGGTGGTTTTGTGGCTGAAGGTGAAGCAGGGACCAGGATCCTTCATGCTCCATTGGTGCAGGATGTCTTTGCTCATCCCGGATGGAGTAGCCAGCAGCAGTTTTGAGTGCTTATATTAAAAACCCCACAGACAAACCCCAAAACACTGCAGTTTTGTGAGCCACGTCTTGCCAGGATGGGAATTCTCCAGGCTGCAGCATGAGGAAGGTGCTGTGGACAGCGAGGGGTGCCATAATTACATTGCACAGTGCACCTGAACATGAGCTATTGCAGTAATTACTGTTAAATGCTGGCCTGTAATTATAATCCAGCCATATTCCCGGCAGAAACCTTTGTGTGGAAGCTGCAAGGAGCTGTTCTGCATTGGTGACTTGGAAGTAGCTGGAAGAAATTCAGAACATCTTCATATAAATTACATTTTGGTCATGGTCTGCTCATCCCCAGGGCTTTGCAGGCACAGGTTTCCCTCCTCGACTCCTCCTGCCTCTGAGGCTGCTTTGAGAGCTCATCTTTCCCTTCTCCCATCCCCACCAGCAGGATTTTCCTCATGGACAACAGCAAGCTGGGAGCAGGCTGGGCTCTGCTCCCAGGGCACAGGGACAGGAGGAGAGGGAACAGCCTCAAGCTGTGCCAGAGGCTCAGGTTGGATATTAAGGAAAATTTCCTCATGGAAATCCCTGTCCATCCCTGGCAGTGGTGGAGTCCCTGTCCCTGGAGGGATTGTTGTGGGTCCCCTCAAACTCAGGATATTTTGTGATTGTATCTTCCTATAAAACCTCATTTTTAAGGCTTGTCCCAGGTCTTGCTTTGGGCTGGTCCAGCTCCCTGCAGTGGCGGGCAGGGATCAGGTGAAATCCTTGCCATTAATGTGTGCCCTCCACAAAACCTGCAGGCAGTTTTGGAAGATAACTCCACACTTCCCTTGCACATGAGCCCTACGAAATTATTTTCAGGAAACATTTCCATGATTTTGAGCATTTCCCCCCCTTTTTTCATCATTGGCCAATTTATGTCAGAATGTCAGGGCTGAGTCTGCTTTAAAGCAGGCTTGAACTTGGTGCATATCACGAAGAAAATGAAATGTTTCTGGATTCCCATCTGTTTGACTGGAATACACCTGGCTTTTGGGACTAGACACACGCTATGCTTAAACCCAAGGCTTTAGAGATAAAACATGACACCGGTGTGCCTGACTAATCTCCTGCAGGGATGCTGCTGGGATAAGATAAGGGACTTGTTGGGAATGGTTATTATTGTCTGGGGGGGAGCTGCCAGAAACTCCTGATAAGGTCCTGCCAGGCTGGCACCCACAGCTCCTGCCCCACTGCCATCCCGGGATTTTGGGAGCCTATCAGAGCATAAACCAACATCCCTGATTCCAAACAATCCCAAAGGACAGCAGTGCTCCCTGGATGGTGTTCCTGATGGAGGGACTGTCTCCATCAGGAGTTCTCCTTGGCAGGCAATTCCAGGAAAATCAGAATGAGCTGTTATTGGGGTGATATTTACATTCCTGTTCCTTCCTCATGCTCCTCTGCACCAGTTTCAGGGAGCTCAGCCTTGCAGATTTTATTCTCTCCAGTTCCATGTCCACACTGACATTCTCCTTTTTTTTTTTTAATCCCATTGACTGATTTTTTTCCATTTTTTCCCCTCCCTGCTTGTGGATTTACATCACCTTTTATAAATATTGTATAAAACATACTCTTTTTTCTGTGTGAGCAAATAGGATTCTCTGAAGAACAGGGCATGACATAATTTTAAAATTGAAATAGAGCATTGAAAATTGGCTTTTTTTCCTTTAAAAATATTTCAGGTATGTTCAGCAGGATGTAGAAAAAACAAGGAAAATATATCACAGGGTAAGGAAAAAAAGAGAAATCTTTATGTCCTGATGATTTTGGGAGGAAAAAGAAATATATGTTTACTGATTAAATAAATCTCTTTTAATTCCAGGCTGGGTATTGAATAACTGGTGTCTGTAGTTCTTCCTAAACTCCAGAGGGCTTAGGAAAATCCCTCTCCACCTCCTTGAGCTGCTTCAGGAGCTTTTCCAGGCCTTCCTTGAGGTCTTAGCCTGGGCTGGGGTTCCTGCAACTCCCCATTTTGTCCCAGCTCAGCCCAGTTCTTTTCCTGCCTATTCAGCCCAGGATGGGACGGTGATGTTACATTTCATTTGGCAAATAAACAGAAAACATAATAACAATTCCATTCTATTTAAGGAATAATTAATATTTATTCTTGCCTCAACACCCCATTTGCCTGCCAGCCAGTCTGCTTGAGTTTAATACAAATTATTTCATTCAGCTCCAAATGTTTCATTTCATTCATTTATGAGGAAATTAAAGGAAGTGAAGAGGGAAGAGGGTTGCTAATTATCATAAAATCACAGATTCCCAGGATGGTGCCTGCTCCATTTTGGGTTAGCGCTGGAACAGAACCAGAGTCCAAATGAATGTGCAGGAAGTTCAGTCCTCAGGATATTTTTTTTTTGCACCATAAATTGGATAATTCAGGTTGGAAAGGACCTCTGGAAATCCTCAGGTCCAGCTGGGCTCAGGTTGGTCAGAGCCTTGTCCAGGGGACAGAAGTCAAGGAAGTTTTCTGGTTTTTTGGCAGGTTTTCAGGTTTTGCTGAAGGAAACTCTCCTGGCTCTGCTGCCAGGTTTTGAAAACACAGGATTTCCAGAGGATCCAGGAGGTTGTAGCTGGATATTTGCAATTTTATATGAGCACCTCTGCTCTGGAGCCAGGCTGGGAGAGCTGGGGGTGCTCACCTGGAGAGGAGAAGGCTCCAGGGAGAGCTCAGAGCCCTTGCAGGGCCTGAAGGGGCTCCAGGAGAGCTGGAGAGGGACTGGGGACAAAGGATGGAGGGACAAGAAAAGGGGGAACAGAGAGCAGGAAGAGTGGGAGCTCTGGTAATCAAATGCAGCACTTCAAAGCTGGCCCCATCTCCTCCTCCATGGCTGGACCAAAAGTTTCATTTTAGTCTTTACAAACATAAAGTTCTTACAAATTTCCTTGGAAGATTTTATGGCTTTTATGGGCAGACTCATTATGCTTTGCTGCAATAGAAATCTGCACACTGGGTTGCTTGATTTTTTTTTTAATTTTTTATTTTTATTTGCCCAAAGTTTGCAGACTCTATGGACACAAAGCTTTTGCAGCTGGTGCCACTTTTTCAATGGATTTCCACATCCTCCCAAATTCAGGGGGATGAGTCACCTGGCAGGAAGAGGAAAGGAGCAGCAGTGCTGTCTCATCCCAAACACATCCTCATTCATGCCAGTGCCTCGGGGTGCTGCATGTTCTGTGTGGGGAACACTTGCTTGGGTTTGTTTTCCAAGGATGTGCAATTAGTGAGGATACAAAAAGCTGGTGCTGCTCACAGTTTCTGGGACAGCAAATCAAAGAGTAACAGCTGGGAGAAGGTGGGAATTGCAGTCATGGAACTGTCTGGGACATTGGCAAGGACACTTCCCACTGTCCCAGAGTGCTCCAAACCCTGTCCAGCCTGGCCTTGGACACTTCCAGGGATCCAGGGGCAGCTACGGCTGCTCTGGGCACCCTGTGCCAGGGCCTGCCCACCCTGACAGGGAACAATTCCTTGCTGATATCCAATTCCAACCCACTCTGTGTCACTTTGAAGCCATTCCCCCTCTGGGCTCTCTCCAGCATCTATCTCCAGGTGGTGCTGCTGTGTCCCCAGCAGATCTGCAGGTGGGGTCTCATCTGAGCTCAGGGGCAGAATTCCTGCTTTCCTGCTGCCCTTGCTGGGGGATCAGCCCAGGACATGGGTGGTTGTGGATTGCAGGGAATAAAGAAAGGAAAAAATCGTGCAAGAATAGCAGAATTTTCTCCTGGAGCCACCTCAGCTCTTTTGTTGGGACCCATCTGTGCTCTCTCCCAAGAGCACTGCCCAACATTTCCCTGCCTTAACTCAGCCCAAGGCACATTTTCTGGTTATCAGGAGGAATCAGGGCATCACTCAGCAAAAGCTCAGCTCAATTTTCTTCCTGGAAAGCTGACTTGGTCTTGCAGTTGAGCTCATCTGGACTTTAATTTCCTAATTAATGATCTTCTTCCTAGGAAGCAAAGTACAAATCCAAGAAAACAGATGATGGTCATACCGTGTCCCTGTGCTGTCTGTCCAAAATAGGACAGGGAAGGCTGGATCAGTGCACTGTGACATTTTCTTGTGTGAAATTCTGCCCAAATTAAGAATCATGAGGAAGTGCTAGTACTGTCTGCTCCTGTTAAAAATGCACATCCAGGGAGTGGTGAACGTGTCCCTGTCAGCTCCCAGCTTTTCCTTCCTCACTGTGTATATTCTCTTTATTCTTTATTTCACAAGGTGAAGTGGCAAAGGGAATAAGCAAATTCAAGAGCCTGATTGCACTGGAACAGGTGATACTGATGCACACAGGTGGCATCTTTGGTTTTCTGGCCAGACTCCTTCTGCATATTCAACTTACTGCTTATGCCTGATCCTTTGGGAAGCAAAGACCTTCTTGAATATTCATGGAATTAGTCCTTGGAACACCCTGAACTTGCATACCTAATCAGGTGATATATTTACCTTCTTCATCCCTCCTGACCTTCTTCCCTATGTAAATGAGACAATTTGAAAGCATCTACTTCAGCACTGGGTAGGAGATCCAGCTGATTCCTCTTACAGTAATTGCAGTGCCTCTTCCCAAAGTTTCTGGGAAAAATCTTCAATCTTAAATCTCACTTGGCTGTGCTATGCCCTTGACCACTAATAAATTAGTTTTAGCTCCTTTCTGGTTCCTTTGAAAGGAACCTGCATCTGTGTTTTTCAATTCAATCCACAAATTGCACCCAAAGAGTGACAGAAAATGGCTTTAAAGTATTTCCTGACAGGTAAGAGACCAGCTCTCAATCACACATCTTTTTGAGCTCCTTCTTTGTAAATATTTTGAAACATTGAGAGATTGTTCCAGTAGTTTTCCTGGACATCCCTAATGCCATATTTATTGTCACAGAATGATTTGAGCTGGGAAGGACCTTAAAGCTCACCCAGTTCCACCCATTCCATGGGCAGGGACACCTCCCACTATCCCAGGGTGCTCCAAGCCCTGCTCAACCTGGCCTTGGACATGTCAGGGATCCAGGGGCAGCCACAATTCCATCCCAGTATCCCATCCATCCCTGCTCTCTGGCAGTGGGAAGCCATTCCCTGTGTCCTGTCCCAAGTCCATTTCCAGCTCTCCTGGAGCCCATTTAGTATCCTTGGAGCTTCTCTTCTTAAGGCTGAACACCCCCATTGCATTACACCCCATTACCATCCCACTGCATTAATTTTATTAAGTAAATACAAGAAATAAATAAAAAAACCCTGCAGAAACACGAACAGGAGACAAAATAGTTGTGGAATGACTGGTGCATGATGAGATCTGGACTAAAAATGCCACATCTCGACCTACTTCAGGCAAGGTCTCCCTGTCTTGGAGAATGAATTCAGCCCTGACACTGATTTGATTATCCACTCCAATAAAACAGGTTATTGACTTACACAGGCACTGTAGGAACTGCAGCACTTCCTCCTTTTGCACTCTCCTGCGTGGAAAATGGAAACTGGAGTCACTTTTTGGTGCCTTAATCATGAGAGCAGCCCTGAACTTGTGGACCTTGTTGCTCAGCTGAGATGTGATGATGTGGAGACAAAGATTTGTTGCCAGCAGTACCTGAAACCGTGTTGGGAGCATCTCCTCTTCTCTATAAAATAGCCATGGGATCTTTGGGGTTGGGAAAGCCCTCCAAGACCATGGAGTCCAACCATTCCTCAGCACTGCCAAGGCCACCACTGCCCCTTGTCCCCAAGTGCCACATCCACACAGCTTTAAATCCTCCAGGGATGGGGACTCACTGCTCTGAGCAGCAGTGCCAGGGCTGGACAACCCTTTCACTGAAGAAATTTTCCCTAATATCCAACCTAAACCTCCCCTGGCACAACTGGAGGCCATTTTTTTTGTCCTGTCCCTTGTTTCCTGGGAGCACAGCCTTCCTCAGGGAGCTGTGGGTTGGGATTCTCTTCCCTGTAATCCTGACAGTGTTGTACCTCATTCCAAGAGATGGCCACCAGGCAGTGACCAGTTGTAAATTTCTACTGAAAAAGGCAGGGATTCCTTGAGCTAGGGAAGGATAAATCCATGAAAGGAGCTGCTGTCACCTGAGGTGGTTGTTCTGGAACACAAACACCCTGATGAATCTGGGGTTTATCGACACAATCACAGAGAATTCGGGGTGGTGCACGAAGGGGATGTTTGTTGAAAAAGTGGAATGAGAATCATTAAGATAAGTCAGCAGGCTGCTGAGAGGGATCTTAGGAGGGTGGTGTGAGGATGAGAGGTAAAACAGGAGGTGGAAGTTTGGAAGGAAGATTAAGCACTGAAGTTGCAAAAAGCTAAATGAGGTAATTTGTGCCGTTTATAAAACTTCTGTGCGGTTGCAGAAGCTTCAGGAGGACTTTTTGATTCTGCTGAAGCTCTTCAGATCTTCACTTTCATGTTCTTTTTCATAATCTCTTTATCTTTTGATTTACCAACACCAAAAGGATCCTGCCAAGCTGTTTGAAACCATAAAGAAAGAAGTTGCTCTGTTTATTGACCTCTACTTGAAAGCTGGCAACCGTACTTCGATTTCTCAGATGTTTTCCTCATTTCACATCCTATGTCATTATAAACATTTGTCTTTCAAGCATGGGACAGGCTGAGAGTTGAAGAATTACCAGCCTGGTGCAGGTCCTCAGAGTCCATCTGGTTCCTTCTCTCCATGGCAGGAGCCTGGAAGTGTCCAAGGTCCATCCCAGACTGGTTTGGGTTGGCAGGGACTTTAATGCTCATCCAATCCCACTTCATTCCATGGGCAGGGACCCCATCCACTGTCCCAGGCTGCTCCAAGCCCTGTCCAGCCTGGCCTTGGGCACTGCCAGGGATCCAGGGACAGCCACAGCTGCTCTGGGCACCCTGTGCCAGGGCCTGCCCACCCTCACAGGGAGGAATTCCTTCCCAACATCCCACCCATCCCTGCCCTCTGGCAGTGGGAGCCATTCCCTCTGTCCTGTCCCTCCATTCCTTGTCCCAAGTCCCTCTCCAGCTCTGTTTGGGTTTTTTCCCCCAATATTTATTATTTTACACCTGTCACAAGTGGATTTTTTTGGTTGTCACTTTGCTTATTCACCAACTTTGTGCAGGTGTTTTTCCCCCTTCTATTCCTTGTGCTCTGTCTGGCCTGGCTGGTGTTATTAATATATTGAACTGGCAGCTTTCCTATTTTCCTACTCACTTTTCATTATTAATCCACATGTCAAAACAATTTTGACGGGTTTGCTTTTCTCCCATAAGTTAATGGAGAAGTGGAGCTGCCCTGGATGAATACAGAATTTATGGAGCGCCCTCCCCGAGCCAAGGGATCGCTGATATCACAGCACCAGCACAAATCAGCTGCACTGGGAGCCAGACAGAACACCCTGTCCAGGACACAGAGCCTGGGTCAGCTCAGGCAAGGAGCCTTTTCCCCTGTTCAAAGCAGCAGGGAGCTGATATCTCTCCATGGAAGTACCCAGTGATAGCAGCAGAGATGTCTGGAACATTTGGTGGCTGGATCCCATGGGAAGGGGTGAGGATGCTGCAGAGGGCAGAGCCATCAGTTTGGAATTTAATTTTTCTCCCCTTGTTTTGCCTCTCATTCCTTTATCCCCTGCCAAATATTAATTTAAATGCATTTTCATGGCACTCTTGTTTTATGTTATTTTTTTTTCTTGCCAGACTGTGCTCTATTCCCAATTAATTTTCCAGAGTACAGGGAGCTTCTTGGACAGGGAGAAAAACTCTTCTAATGTATTGAATCACAAAGCTCCATTTTGTGTCATTTTCTGGCAGATGTAACTCACTGTGGGGATTGTGTTTGTGGTTTGGGTCCTTGGGTCTGAGACAGCTCTTTCCCATAAATCACTGGGAAAGGGTACAGAAGCTCTGGCTCTGACAGCTCAGTCCCTCTCTCATTAGTCCACTCTGCTTTATTTACCTTTTTCATTAAGCTTAAGGGGAGGACTGCCCACATAAACAAAACATCAAGAGTGAATTAGCTTCAACAGGAATGATTAAAGCTATTTCCAAATTCTAATTTATCCCCTATTAGCAGACAAATGAGCACATGCTGACTCCATGCTCTTCCTCCACCACACTCTTCATTCCCAGTGTCACTTCCTTGACACCACAGAGAGCACAGTGCCCAGAACAAATACAGAACCTCTGAGTGCCCAAATTCAGGTGGAAAATATACTTCTATCTCATATATATGAACCTGTGCTCGTTGTAATTGCAAATATGGAATAAAAAGACACCATTCCAGAGGAGAGAAGGCAGAGGCAGCAGGATCTGAAGTGCAGAAGAGGAGTAGAGAAAATATAAAATAGCAATTATTGAATAATTCTGTGTCAGACACTCTCTGGGTAATAAACATCAGGATAATTTGGTTTGGAAGGTTATGGTTTCCAGAAGGATGTGCCTGGTGAATTTCTGGGCAGGGAGTGAGGCTGATGGGCTGTCATTTCCTTTTCTGAAGGTGGGTGTGATGTTGCCCTTTTCCCAATCACCAGGGACATTCCCCATCTCCGTGACCATTCAGAGGTGACAGAGTGGCAGTGACAGCAGCCAGCTCTCCTGGCACCCTCAGGCCCATCTCATCTGGCACCTTGTGTTTGTGCACATTGTTTAAATGGTCTGTAACTCATCCATCCTTTATCTGCAGTTGTACCTCACTCTCCAGACTCTGCTCTCACTGATCCAACACAGCTTTCCACAGGATCCCACTGATCCCCCTGAATAAGGCAAATCCTGTGGAACTGGAAATTCATAAATTCCTCACTTTTGTTCCTCTCTCTCCTTCCATGGTAGCGTGGCACTCCTCCTTTTTCCCAGAGTCTACAACATTGCCTGCATCAGCAAATAACCTCACTCCCCTGCTTCTCCTGCATGTTCTCCTTTGGATTCTCCTCCACATCCATGGCATCCTGCATGTGTCACCACCTGGGACATTGAAGTGTGACAGGAGCTGCACTCCTGGCCCAGGAGAAAGCACTGGTTTTGCACATGGATTACTTGGAGTCGCTGGATTTCCTCCTCCCTGCAGTGTCAATCTTCTGCCCTTTGAACCCTTGAGACATCCAGTAATGTGGGTGGTGAACTTCCATGGGAGAGGAGGTCAGGGAAAGCATCCAAGACAGGCAGAGAAGGTGAGAGGGGTGGAGAAGGTGAATGTGAAACTGCAGAAGGGATAAACACCCTGAGGGATGCTCTGATCCAGACTTGGATGAGCATTTTAGTCATGTGAAAAATGCAGGTTTGGGGGAAGTAGAGAGAGGATGTGGTGGAGCTTGGCCAGAAAATTGCTACTGACAGGAAAAGCTCTCTGGGGCTATTTAAAGATGCAGGTTTGGCTCCTCTGTTTTTCACTATTTTGTGGTGTTAATTTGTTTTGCTGTTGATGCCTGACTGATGTCTCGCAACGCCTACTCCAGAGACTCTCAAATTAATTCCTACTAGGATTTGTTTCACAGAATCACAGACTGATTTGGGCTGGGAGGGACCTTAAAGGCATCCAGTGCCACCCCTGCCATGGGCAGGGACACCTTCCACTGTCCCAGGGTGTTCCAAGCCCCAGTGTCCAACCTGGCCTTGGGCACTGCCAGGGATCCAGGGGCAGCCACAGCTGCTCTGGGCACCCTGTGCCAGGGCCTGCTCACCCTCACAAGGAGGAATTCCATCCCAATATCCCATCCATCCCTGCCCTCTGTCAGTCTGGAGCCATTCCCTGTGTCCTGTCCCTCCATTCCCAGTCCCTCTCCAGCTCTCCTGGAGCCCCTTCAGGCCCTGCAGGGGCTCTGAGCTCTCCCTGGAGCCTTCTCCTCTCCAGTGAGCACCCCCAGCTCTCCCAGCCTGGCTCCAGCCCTGGAGCAGCTCCTCTGGGCTCTCTCCAGCAGCTCCACGTCCTCCTCATGTTGTTTATCATGGATGGGTGATGTTGGGTTGTGCTTTTAGTAAATGTTGAGGCTGACATGTGTTGATCTTGTCCCATCAAATAATATCATCTCTCCTGACATGTATTTTCCTTGAGGGTTCTCTGGATGTGTGAAGCTCCAGCTTCTGCGCTGAATTTTGGAGACTTTTTTCCTTCTTTCCTGAGAAAACTCTCCAGTTATAGAGCACAGGAGACTGTGGAAGGCAGATTGGTGTTTGCTGTGTTCAGTTCATTTGCTGGAAGCACCTGGTGGCCATTTAGAGAAAGGGATAAACTTCTGTCAAGCCCAAAAGGAAACACAATCAAGGCAGAATTGACAACTCCTGTTTCTCCAGCCATCATTTGTCATCATGCTTTGGTGAACAACATCAAGAGGAAAATACTTGGTTGTGATGTGGACAGAGATATTATTTATTTGTACTGGCACAGAGTGGCTTCATCTGCCTGAAAACACAGCAAGATTAATCAGGCCTGTTGTTTAACTCTTGCCCAGCCAGGCTCTTCCCAAGGATTATGCAATTAAATTTTGGATTAAATTGAAAATTTAATTGGATTTATTAGCTCTAGGGGGTGGATGAACAAAATTTATTGGTCCTAAGTGGGAAACACAGGGTGATGTACAGTGAAATGAGGGGCTCTTGGATTGCACACTCCACTGCCCATCACTGCACCGATGCTCTGCTAAAAACCCATCAGGAATTCCATGTAAAGTCTGAATTCAAACAATTATTTTTTAAAAAAATCAGAGTTTTAAAACCCAAGAAAAACTCCAAACCTCTCATTTTGTCTTAACATGGAGCCTTTTTGCATTAAGGAAGCTGGTTGCTTCTCCTTGAATTATCTGGCTCTTTGGAGTAGGGAATTAAGACTTAAAGCAGCATCTGCTACCTATTAACATTTTTCCCACTGTGATATCACTGAATTAGTCCAAAGGGGGTTTTTTGAGAAATCACAGTATTTTAGAAGACATCCCTGCTGGAATCTGCTCCTTGTCTTTGTTCCAGGAAAACTCAAATATCTGCTGTGTGCTTATCCCAGAAAAGCACCAGCTAAAGTCTGGTTTGGGTTTGGCTTTTGCCAACATTTCCAGGCAGTTCCCTCTCTCCATCTCCAAGGTCACGTGCCTCAAAGATGGAGCTGCAGGACATGGATGTCTTACATGAATGAGAATAATCTCACAGATGGGGGAAGGCTGGGAGTGAGATAAAAATTACAGTATTAATTTTTTCCCCCTTAATTCTGAAGGACGACAGAACTTCATTATCCAATCTGCTTAAAATTGAACGACCTAATGAAATTTCACACCCACTAAATTTAATCATGGATTACTCATGTGGGATTTGAATCAGATAAAAAGGATGCTTCAGATATTTGGTAGCAATTGCATAAGGTAATAAAAAATCTGCAGTGTTCTTTGTCCTTTTCAGCAAATGTGAATTGCTTGACCTACTTTTCTTTTCTTTACTTTTTTCCTTTTTTCCTTTTTTTTTTGTGGTGTTCATGACCCCACCTTCCTCCTGGGCATCACTGAACAGTCAGTCCCACGCTCGTGTACAAACCAATGGATCTCAGGAGTGCTTCCTCCTGGGTGCTGGGGATGCAGGTGGATTATTGCTTTTGCTGCAGCAGTTGGAGGCTGGGAAAAGAAAGGAATGTTTTACAGTCAATATCTTAGCTGGTGTATTAAAAGGCCAGGCTGATAAGAGGATCTTGTTTGTGGCAGGTGGGCGTGGATGGTGGATTAAGGTTCTGCTCAGGGCTTTGGTTGTGGCTGCTGAATGAGCTTTTGCAGATCACTTTACCCCTCCAAACCTGCCCTGTGTGGATGTAATTGGTGTTTGACTCACAGGGATGTTCTGACCCCCCCAGAACTGGCAGTGCCTGTTCAAGAGCATTGACACGACACACATTCTGTGCTTACAACCTGTGGTTTTCCCCTCCTCCACTGTTTCCTGCAGAGCTGACCAAAGGGTGAGGAAGGTTCTGGAAATAGCAGCTCTCCTGTATTTTTAGTGGGGCTTTGGGATTTGGGGCTGTTCTTCAACATCGACTTCAGGCAGCACCCCAAGCACAGAGCAAACCCAGGCCTTGCCCTAGAGTCTCAGAGAAGTGGAGCCTGGAGCCACTTTTGGGAAGTCTACAGTCAAAGGAACCTTTGGAAGAGATGCTGGGTATTTAGGAGGACTTCTGGATTTTCCTTGTGGGAAATGGAGCACACAAAGCTGCTTTGGATGTGCCCTGAGAGAGCAGCACAGGCAAAGCTGGGGTGCTGGGGGACCCCAGGGTGGCTGAGTGAGGATGAGGCGATGGAGTACCTTGAAATAAGCACAAATTGCTTACTTTTCATAGAGTAAAGAGAGTTAGTTAAGTTGGGTAAAGGGAGAAAGGCACATGCTAAGGAAATTATCTTTCCAGGAGTATTTGGAGTAGACAGTGGTGGAATAGCAAAGCTTCAGTGAAGGTTGAAGGAAAAGCTCTTTTGATAGTGGAGATGTGAGAGGTTCTGGCTCCTGGATGGGTGGGGAAGGCTGTGTTTAAGAATGTTACACACAAGGAGTTTGGAATCTCCCACCAGCAGCTGAAGACAGGGATGAAGTTTTCAGTGCAAGTCACAGGGAAGATGCTGGATACAGTCAGTGGAAAAGTAATAGAGGCTTGGAGAGAAAACTCCTGTACTCGTACTCCCTGGGAGCTTCAGCTGATGGATTGGCATCCCTGATGTCCCTGAAGAGATGAACACAAGCTGAAATATTGTTTGGACAGGATGGCTCAGGTCTATAGAAGACACCTATACAGAAAACTTTAGTAAAGAGCTTTCAATTCCCCTTCAGGAAAAGCAGAAGTTGGAGAAGCCACTTCTTGATTCAGAGCCTGCTTGTCCAGAGTACAAAAAGTCAGTGGAGGAATGGCTCAAGGAGGAGAGAGAAACAGCCTTTGTTGTCAGATCTTTCCTGCTTTTGCAGAACCATTATTCCAAAGCCTGCACTGTCCCTGCCGGGTGTCCACTGGGTGCCCTTCATCCTCAAAAAAAACCCAGGAAAAAAGCAGCTTCAGACATATAAAAGGATCCATCAACAGACTGAACAGCAGCTTCAAATGTTTCATCAAGGAGTAGGAAATCTCATCACAGCTGGATTACCCACCAGCTTCAGGGTTCTTTAAGGTCAGAAAGTGGTTAAATTGTAGGGAACAGCGGGAAACAAGGGCACTGAGGCTTCCTCTGGAGGCTGCTGGGTGTGAGTCCTGTCTTCCACACATGGCCCACAGCATTTTTGTTCTTATAATCCCTTCCCATGAACACTTTGCAGGTTTAGAGGATTTTTTTTGGTGCCATTTTTTTCACACAGCCAGAATTCAGGGAATTTGCTGTCTAAAAGATGTTCTGTGGTCTTTGCAAACAGTTTGGGTGGTGGTGAGAGCTTTTACCACAATTCTCCATCACCCTGCAGGATGATGCCAGGGCTTTTTCAAATGGAAATCTGTAATTTTTGTCAGCATCTGTATGTGCACATCTGGGAGTGATGGCCATGGTTGGGCAGGAAGGGTTTCTGGCCAGATTTATCCAGGGATGAGGAAGGGGCTGGAGCCCCAGGAAAGGCTGAGGCAGCTGGGAAGGGGCTCAGCCTGGAGAAAAGGAGGCTCAGGGGGGACCTTGTGGCTCTGCACAGCTCCTGACAGGAGGGAACAGCGGTGAGGGACAGGGACAGGAGGAGAGGGAATGGCATCTGGCAGGGCCAAATGAGGTTTAGAGTGGAGATTAGGGAAAATTTCTGCATGAAAAGTGTTGTCCAGCCCTAGCAGTGACAGCCTAGGGCAGTGGTGGGGTCCCCATCCCTGAAGGGATTTAAAGCCATGTGGATGTGACATTTGAGGACGTGGGGTGGCCTTGGTAGTGCTGGAGGAATGGTGGGACTTGATGATCTTTGAGGTCTTTTCCAGCCCAAACATTTCCATGCTTTTGTGAAGCAGAAGCAGTGTGTTTGGATCTGTTCACTGCTACCAGTGACAACAAATCTCCTCCACTGCCAGTTTCTTGGGAAATAAATAATCAGTGGTTTAAATCAGATTGGTGCCAGTCACAGATTGCACAGCCTGTGTGAAAAACACGTGTAAGGCCAAGGAGTGAAGGCAGTGATGGATCAGGGGAGCTGAGGCTCACACAAGGAGTTGTTGATGCAGGATACAGGGGAGATTTTTCCTCTTTTTTCAGTCTCCTGCTGACACACACCTGCTTTACCTCTCTCTGCTTGGGAGACACCCCTGCCTGTCTTCACTCGTGCTGCACTTTTAAAGCCCTGAATTTGTTGTTTAACATAAAACCAAGATACAAGGCTGTCTCTTCCTGCATGGAATGCAAACTCTTTGTATGTCTGATGTGCCAGGGGTGTTCCTGTGCCAAGGCACCCTCAGAGCTGCTGGTCAGAGGGTCAGGACACTGGGAAGTGGCAGAGGGTAGGAAATATCCTTAGGGATATTTCAGAGTCATAAAATCACAGGACAGACTGGGCTGGAAGGGATCTTTAAAGGCCATCTCATCCAAGCAGCCCACCATGGGCAGGGACATCTTCCACTATCCCAGCTGCTCCAAGCCCCATCCAGCCTGGCCTTGGGCACTTCCAGGACCAGAGCCTGGAAAAATGTGGCAAGTGGTGGAAGGAGGAACAGCAGGAGCTGTGGAAGAGCAGAGAGTCTGGTCTGCTGGAGAGGAAAGGAGGAAGCAGCAGCGACAGTTTGAATGGGTGTTTTGAAATATGCTCGGAGTTAATTTTATCCAGAAGCATTTGACATGAATTTAGATTTGAAATCAGCATTTGCTCATTACCAAGCGACTGATGAATGCCAAATCAGGTCATTACTCTTGGAGTGGGTTTTTATCTTCTCCCATTATCTGGGGTTGCTCAGATCCTCTTCATTCACAGTTGTCTTTTCTGGATATAATTGGGTTTAAGCAACTAAGATACTAAATGAAGTGTTGATAACGAGAAGGATTGTTCATCTCTCCAAAGATGGTTGGGTTTTTTTCCTCCTTTCTCTCGCCCCTGGTGTGCTGAGGGCTGCTCAGCAGTAATTGTTCTAAGCTCTGTGCATTCAGATGTATTCCATCACTGTCAGGGTGTATGTACTGACCCTTCCCTCCCTGCTGGAGCACATGATCTGTAGGAATTTGCCTGCAGAGCTGAAGTTCCTCTGTCTCCATTCCTGAAGGCTGTTCCGACAGCTCAGCGAGTGGGAGAACAACAAAACGACCTTAATACCTTTGGAAACTCCACTACCTGGTTTAACTCAATAACACTGAGAGGAAATTGGTTTCCCATCCTAAAAATGTCTCCTCTCCTCCTGGAAGAAGGGATGAGGTTTCCATTTATCAGAGCACTGGAGATCAACAGGAAAATGTTACCGGGTTCCTGCGGCGCTTTTAATAGAATAAGGAGGCAGTGCCCTTCAGCTGTTCCTCAGCCAAACAAAATGTTTGGTGAGCCTTGCTAATCTATCCTGGCAGGACCAGAGCCACCTAACAGCAGGAAATGTCACCATGGCCAACTGCTAAAATAATATTATAATTGTGTAATTTGTATTCCTGCGGGAGAATCCGGCTGCGTGCTCCAGCAGCCCAGATCCCCTGGGCTGATCCCTCAGCCTGGGCAGCAGGAGAGGGGGATTGTGTCCCTGAGTCCAGGTGAGAGCCCAGCTGCAGAGCTGCCCCAGCCCTGGGGACACAGCAGCAGCACCTGGAGCTGCTGCAGAGAGCCCAGAGGAGGCCCCGGAGCTGCTCCAGGGCTGGAGCCAGGCTGGGAGAGCTGGGGGGGCTCACCTGGAGAGGAGAAGGCTCCAGGGAGAGCTGGAGAGGGACTGGGGACAAGGCATGGAGGGACAGGACACAGGGAATGACTATATATATATGTATATATATATAAAAACCCTTTGTACTGCTGGATCCCCACTGAACGTGACAATGTCACTGTGTATTTTTTCTCTCCAGCACACAAAGCTGAACCTCTGAGTTTGCAGGCTTCAGTTTTTTTCCCACATCTAAATCAATTTTGGACACGCCAAGCCTCGTGCTCCCACATTGTATCTTTACACTAAATATCCTACTCCCACCTCTTGTCATTTTAAAAAACAGAAGCGTGGCCCAAGAGGTCCTGAAGGGCTTTTCCTCTCTTTACACAGAGCTTTTGATTCCTGGATCTGTTTGAAAGTGTCTGAGGGCTTTCAAGATAAAATGCAGTTGTCTCCTTTTCACTCCGCTCTGGTAGGCAGAGTCAACGCCTTTGTTTCCAGGCATAGCTGAAGTGCTGCCATTCCATTTGAAAATCCCATTTTTTTAATCTCATACAACCAATGATGACATTAAAAAGTAGTACAATATATGGCTGGTTTTCCACAGGCATCCCATTGTTCAGTGGGCACACATGGCTCTGTGGGAACAGGGCTTTGGGGGGGACTTCACAGAGGGAAATTCCCCAGGCTTAGACCTGCCAGGATGTCCCTTTTTCACTCCTAAATCATCTCCAGTCTCCTACTCCTGCAGGCACTGCTGGCATGGAAGATGGGGCTGCTGCCATGGCTCTGAGTCTTTATCCCCAGCTACAGAATCCCAAATGGTTGGAGTTAGGAGGGACTTAAAGCCCATCCAGTGCCACCCCTGCCATGGCAGGGACACCTTCCACTGTCCCAGGCTGCTCCAAGCCAAATCCAGCCTGGCCTTGGACATTTCAGGGATCCAGGGGCAGCCACAGCTGCTCTGGGCACCCTGTGCCAGGGCCTGCCTACCCTCACAGGGAGAAATTCCTTCCCAAAATCCCATCTAGACCCACCCTCCTTCAGTTTAAAGTCATCCCCTTTTGTCCTTTCACTCCATCCCCTTGTATTTATTTATTTCCCTCTGAATTCTTCCCTTCACACAAATAGGAGGAGCTGGGTGCCACTGGATTCTTCATCCATTAGAAATTCAGCTGAATGGTCGTGAGGAATATTTGTACTTCAGCAGGAACAGCATTGAATTGGGAGCAAATGTAACCATTACATTAACTACTGCATTTCTCCTCAAACACAGGAAGATTTCTTTGCACCATGTGGCCTCCCCACCCTTTTTTCCCCCAGATAAACTGATATTCCCTGTTCTGTGGGGATTTAATTTCTTTTGTCTTCAGCTTGAATACTCCCTTAACTATATTAATCACATATTTCCATCAGAAGAGATTTTTGAAAGTCTTTAAGCATATTTTGCACAGGTTGGAAGACTCTGAGCTGCCATCTCACTCTTGTTACTCTTCAGATTTGTAATTCCCCAAAGATAAAGCAGCATTAGGAGCAGTCCCCCGTTTTCTCTGGAAAGTAATTTCTGATTTCCATATTAATCAAAAATAGCTTTACCTTCGTCCTGCCCTAATCCTAGGAACAACACAGGAAGAAGATTACATTCTGTAGATGTCAGAAAAGCAATTAAAATTTGCACAGAGGAATGGAAGGGGGAAGGAATCTCACCTCTTTATTTTGTGAGCCGAGCAGGGAAAGACCCTGACCTCCAACTGTTTGTTTCTTATTGGCTCCTTTTCTTTTGAAGTGCCTGCTAGAATCATCTCTAATATTGCAAGATTAAAACAGCGGGCTTGCAGTAGACTGAGAGGGTTATAGTGATGAGAAGAGACATTTAAGGAGGGTGAGGATTGGCTGTGAAGAGCCTGGAATTTGCAGTTGGAGAGGTGAGTGCCTATTAATAGCTCTGTCTGCAGAAATGGATATTCCTTGATCCTCAGGGAGATCCTGCTGGAATATTCCCAGGCTGGAATAAAGGGAGCCAGGAGAGAGGGGCAGGAGAGGCACTGCCTGTCCTGCTGTACAAGTGTGCAACTGCAGGAAATTGGGAGGTGCTCTGGGGAGCAAAATCTGTCACAGCTGACAGGAGGATCGTGGAGAGGAACAGGGAGAAATGTAGTGGGGATGGCTTTTGGGGTTTGGCCTGTCACGTGTCACCTGTTTGGGATCAGCCAGGGTGTCCTGTGGTGAATCAGGGCATGGCAAGGGAGGTGGGATGTGGCTCTTTGGGATGGAGTCCTGCCAGATACAGGTTTAGGGGTAGGGGGGGAGAGGAAGACACAACAGGATGGGATGGGATGGGATGGGATGGGATGGAATGGAATGGAATGGAATGGAATGGAATGGAATGGAATGGAATGGGAGTGGAAGCCCTGTGGAAGGGGCAGAGGAGCACACGAGTAGATGCTGCTGGGCTGTGGACTCTGTGTGTGTGGGATGGATTTCCCAGGATGGTGCTCTTGCTCTTGCCTTTGAGGAGAGGGGATTTTCCCAGAGCAGCTCTCCTAAACATATTTTATTCTCCAGTTTTTCAGGTTCCTGCAGGGTGAACACTGAAGCTGCAGATATCAGTTTTTACTGACTGAACCTTTGAACCAGTTTGCAGCTGGACTGATTGTTGTAGATCCCTGCCAACTGAACAATTCCATTCTAATCTCTTCTATTCCTTCCATTCCATTATTTCCTTTTAGTGAACACATCTAAGTGTTCTCTGGAATGTGTGACATCATACCCACAATAATTCTCTTCCTGAAACACTTCTGCTGTTAAATAGGCCCATTCTGGAAATTCCTTTCCTCCTCTTGGCTGATAACCCTGGACCAGTCCAAGGCACTGTGGTCAAACTTTGGATCTGCATTTATTGCAAAAAATTTCTCCAGCAACTTGCCATGTGACTGATGGCAGTTCTCAACACTGAACTTTTTCTCCTGCTTTTCCCATGCACTACAACTCACAGCAATGTGACCATGGAATGACTTTAATTAGATGGGATATTGGGAAAAAATTCCTCCCTGTAAGGGTTGTAAGCCCTGGCACAGGGTGCCCAGAGAAGCTGTGGCTGCCCCTGGATCCCTGGAAGTGTCCAAGGCCAGGCTGGATGGGGCTTAGAGCAGCCTGGGACAGTGGAAAGTGTCCCTGCCCTTGGCTGGTGATTGGAATGAGATATTTTTTAAGGTCCCTTCCAACTCAAACCAGTCTGAAATTTTATGCAAAATATTCTGCTATAAGAGTTTGCTTCCTATTTTATGGAATTAAAAACTTTTTTAGTTGTGACTTACAGCCTGTGAGAGCCCTTTATAAAGCTGTTTTAAATGAAAACTCTTGAGGTGCTTGTGTGTTAGTTTATTTTTGAGAGGGAGAAAAAAACTGCTGCAAAAAGAAATTATTGTCTTCATGCATTTTTAAACCATATTCAGCCAGAGCTGTGACAGTGACAAATTGGCCTCAGGTCATTTCTTCTCCTTGACATTTGCAAATCTGATCCATTTTCCAAGATGTGGCTGCCCCGTGTCTGGAAGTGTCCAGGCTGGTGTCCCTGCCCACTCAGGGGTTGGAATTGGATGAGTTTAAAGATCCCTTCCAACCCAAACCATCTGTGATTCTGTGGTACTTTGAACTAATATACATTTCCTGAACTGCTTCCAATGTAAATTTAGAGAATTCCAGATTTCTAATTAATTTGTTTTACTGGAAATTACATGCTAAAACTGAGTCTTTCAGTTCTTATTATATTTCCCAATTTCTTTGCTGTTGGTCCTGTAATTTTTGAAAAGGATTGGAGCAGAAAGCCCAGTTCTTCATGGCAGTGCTGGGGCACTGCTTGGCTTCAGCTGGATTTTGGATCTCAGGTCTCATTTTATTTTATTTAAGGACAACAGCTTAGATTTGAGCCGTGGGTGACCTGGGGAAGCAGGGGTGAGTGCCACACGTTAGAATTCCACCTGGGAAATGAAGCTGGTGTTCTGTCGTGGTTTCCCTCAATTTATTGCAGTGAGGAGATCCTGCAGGACAGTCACTGGGATAAATTAATTGCAGTGCATTGATCTTGTCCTGGAAATCTGCAGAAGTTCATTGACATTGAGCAGGAGCACTGCCTGACCAGCTGCCTGGTGGGTGTTTGACCCAAAGGAGTCAAAGCAAGGACACCCAGGATGTCACTGAGGTGACATCAAACTGCCTTTGATGTTGGCCAGGTGACCTGGAACTGCCACTTGCTTGTGTTTAAAAGAAGCAGCAAAATCTTCAGGAGTGTTTCCTAAGGCTGCTCCATGTCCCAGCAGTCTGTTAAAACCAGATTCCTGGAGGAAATTGCTAATTTCTGTAGGCTGTGGGAAAGCTTCCTCAGAGCCTTCTTTGCCATCACAGGCAGGGACACCTTCCACTGTCCCAAGCTGCTCCAAGCCCTGTACAACCTGGCCTTGGACACTTCCAGGGATGCAGGGGCAGCCACATCTGCTCAGGTAACCTGTGCAATGTGTGAATCCATAAAGAGCTCAGAGATCAGGAATTGTCTCAGTGTATTGTAGAGCTGAGGATTTAGAATAATTTCAATGCATTCTTTACACAGAGCTTTCAAAATAACCCTATCCAATAAAATAGATGCTGTTTCTGCTTGCCCTGCTTGGAAGTAGACCAGGACTTTGTGGGTGACAGGAGGTCTGCGCCGTGCTGAGATGGAGTGGGAGGCACAAATCCAGGCAGAGGAGGATTTCAGGGGATCTAAAGGGAAAGCAGCACCACTGCCTGCAGAAGAACTGGTGAGGGACCGCGTGTTGCCAGTCGTGTTGTGCCAGGATAAATACAAACTCGGTTTATTTTACCTATTTTAGTTATTTCTCAATGTAGGCACGACCTCGGCCGATCCTTTATTTCTCAACTGTTCCTGTTAATGTTTTTAGGCAGAAGACAAAACCTGCCAGGAGTTTTGGCTCTGTAGAGTAAACAGGTTGCCCAGAGAAGCTGTGGCTGCCCCTGGATCCCTGGAAGTGCCCAAGGCCAGGGTGGATGAGGCTTGGAGCAAGCTGGGACAGTGGAAAGTGTCCCTGCCCATGGCAGGGGGGGGAACTGCAAGAGCTTTAATGTCCCCTTCCACCAAGCATTCAATGATTCCCTCTATAACCCATACTTATATATTGCTAATTTTCAGTTTCTTGTGCCCCAAATGGTATTTTATGAAGTATATTTGATGCCATGAATTAATGGCAGTTTTATATGGTGTTATGTTTTTTTGGTAAAAATTTTTAAGTCCATCTGAGAGATTCCCGTGGATGCCTCTTCCCTCTCCTTATCTTCACTCCTTGCTTAAATCATCCCTCAGGTTCTGCTGGTAAAACCAAAGGGTGCTGATATTCTGAGTCCCAAATCATAATTAGTCATGTTCCCCTTTTTAAGCTGATTTTTTCAACCCAGCAGCCCCCAGTGCAGGAGGGGGCTGATGTGAACCCTCTGATTTTATTTTGCTCGACATCGTGCCTTTCACTCCTTTCACTTCTGAGCTTTTCTCTTTTCCCCTCTCCCTTTTCCATCCCAGTCCATTACTCCAATTTGCTATTCCTGGAGGGAGCTGCTGATCCTTTTTGCTGTTTCCCAGCCACGCTGGATGTGTTATTTTAAGGCAGCCTCACTACCTGCAGTACAATGACTCATTTTGGATTTGCCAGGTCCCCACGTTCCTGCTGAGAAATCAGCTCCTGGACTGAATTCCTCAGAGGATTGCTAGGATCACGGCAGAGAATTCCCAAATCCTTGGAGGATGTTAAAATCACAGCTATTCCCTAAACACAACCCAACACTGCCCTTCTAAAATGAGGGGGCAGAGAGTGCCCCCAGGGCCTTTAATTCCCCCTGTCCCTGGAGGTCTCCAAGGCCAGGTTGGATGGAGCTTTGAGCAGCCTCATTTTTTAAATCCCTCCTGGGATGGGGACTCCACCACTTCCCTGGGCAGCCTGGACAATCCTTTCCATGAAATCATTTTCCATCCTCCTGCCTCGCTCTCCATCTGCCATCCATCCTGAGAGTCACAGGGGTCTCCCAGTTATCCGTGTGAAATAATTGCCCCACACAAATCTTGGGATTTTTTTTAAACAAGCTTGCCTGCTTCCCTGTGTTAAAAAACAAGTAAAAGAGGAGCTGCCACAAATTTATCACTTTTTACCTGCTTGAGCAACCAGGAGGATGCACCTCAACCATAAAATGTAATTTACTTAATTAGTAATTGCTTTGCTGAGTTGGGCCAGTGTGGAAATCCTTGTTTTAAAGCAAGCAAATGAAAACTGTGCTAAAACATCCTAGGCTGTCACCCCTCAGCTATGGGGTTTATTACGTTTGGAGTTTCTTCTGGGCTTTTTGTAAGGAATAAAATATTTACAGGACGGAGGGAAAGGATTTCTATTTGCTTTTTTGTATATATTTTTTTCTCCCTAAGCTTTCTGAAGAGATGCTCTATCAGAACACCAGGTGCAAAAACATAACTCTTAATTCAAGTATTCCCAGAAATTGCTTGGGTTTGTGGCTTTGTTTTAGAAGAGGGATTATAGGGCATGAACATGGTTTATTACACTTCTTTAGGGGTTGAAAAATTCAGTTTATGAATAGAAGTAGCAAATTCTGCACAGCCCCATGATTCCAGAGCTGTTCTTCCTCCCTGGATTTTGGTGAGTTGGGCAGGAGCTGGTGGGGTTCTCAAAGGTCAGGTGGAACAGTCAGAGAATCTCATCCCAGCTCTTGGCTGGAAAATCAGTAACCAAAACCTTGAGATAAGGGATCTTTGTGGGATCACTGTATCCCTGCTGCCTTTCTGGCAGAACCTTTGCACTTCCAAGCTGGTGAAATCAGATTTTATTTCCACCAGAGCCGTTTTTCCAACAGCACTGTGGAGTTTTGCCAGTTCAAATATTAGGGATTCTCAGCTTCCCCCAAGCATAATTTGAATCCCATCTCCTGGCCCAAATACATGTGAGAGACCCATTAAGCCTTTTAACACCCAAAACCTGCTTTTGTTAATATTCTCCGTGTGCTCCATCTGCTGCTGTGTTTGTCCATAGCCAATGGATTTGAGAGCAATTCCCTTCTCTGGTCTGAAGCCAAAATGTCCAAAATACCATATGGACATTTGAAAGTTAATGAGCATTTTAAAATTTCAATATCTAAGGCTGTTGTGATCCCTAAACCTGAGTCTTCCTTGAATTTGGCCTCTTCTTGTAACCCAAAATATTTTATCGTTTTGGATTTTTAGCTTTGCAAATGAAAATCACGACATTTCTACTTTGAATTACTGGCCCTTTAGGGCAGTAATTTGATTTGTAACATTGTTTTGACTGTTCTGGAGCTGATTATAACGAAAATGAGCTGAAATAGGAAATTTGGTGTCCCCAGAGATGTTGTTTAAGGGTGTGAATCAAAGATGAAATCAGGAGGATGCTGCCAGTGCCAGAGGACAAAGTGGAGTGTAAAAAGCAGAGATGGGAGCCAGGACTATGTTTGTGCTATAGAGAGACTTAATTAGTCAATTAATTGATGGATTACTGATTAATTTATTAATTACCAGGCCGTTTCTGTTGAGTTATTTATTGATCATGCTCAGGGCAGTGCTGGGCACCTTGGCTTTGGCCACACACCTGGAATATCTTTTTTTAAGGCAATTCCAAACCTGGTAAATTCAATTCAAGTATTTGGAATAAGAAAAACTAAAAGCCAGGAGCTTTTTGCCATCACCTCTTTCAATCCAAACCATTCCAGGATTCTATTTTGTACCCAGTTGTTACAAACGCCAATGTGGCAGAAAAAAGAAATTACAATGGACAGAAAACAGGGAAAAATTCCCAGTTCCAGGATCTAGGAAGGCATCAGGAATGGGGAGCAGTTGCCTTTCCCTAGCTGGAAGCACAGAGGTTTTGCACAGACCACAGGGCAAAGAACTGGGTTTGAACTGATTCTCTTCTTAGCTCCTGGCTTGGGAGCAGAGCTGAAAAGGATGGATTGGAAATTAGCCAGATGAACAAGTGCATTTTGGACATCACAAAGGGCTATTGTAAATATTATTGTAAATATTATTGTAAATATCTTGCTGTAACCTGAGGGCATGGAGAGCACAGAGTCCTGCCTGCATTTCCATTCCCAGCTCCTCCAGAAAGGATCTTCTCACCCCTCTGGAGCTGCCATAAAAATTCTGTCAGAGTAGATCAGGAGCATCCAGGTAAGGCTCTCCACAAATTCAGGGGAATGGCAAATTCATGATTGAAAAGCAAATGAAGGCATTCCTGGTCCAGGATGAGGTTGGATGGGGTTTGGAGCAACCTGGGACAGTAGGAGGTGTCCCTGCCCATGGCAGGGGATGGAACTGGGTGGGCTTTAAGGTCCCTTCCAACCTAAACCATCCTGGGATTCCACTACCACATGGTCTGTTTCAAGCTGAGCACTCTTCTGCCATCTTAATTTATTTTAAATCTTTGCAGCTGAATATTTCCCTGGGGAGCATTATTGGATGAGGTTGAGCCACAGTTGAGTATTTAAGAAAAACTGCAAAGGAGCTTCTTTATCTCAGGCTTCCACTTTCTGTGGAGCAACAAACCCTTTTATTTTATCTGTAGGGGCTGTTCTTACCCTACTTGGGATTCTTCAAAGACAGAACGAAGCAAATCATTGCAAGGAGAATCAATATTGCACAACTTCAACCCTTTTCCAGAACTTCTTTCCCACAGAGCCTTGTCTGAACACTGGAGAGGATGTGACACATGTCTGTGGCCCAGAAGTGATATTGATTGACAGTCTGACAAGTTCTGTCACTCTGGTTTATTTATAGTGCGTGCACTAAGCAGTCAACAATCTCTCTAATATTTTTGGACAGTTGATCCTAGTTTTCAGGATGAGTTTTGCTCATCCAAACACATCCTTTACCCAGACAGCTGCAGTAAGGCAGGAGGTTTGGTTTGGATGTAAGTGGGAAGTAAAACTGAGGTGGAATTAAAATAAGAATGGAACAATCTCTTTTGTCCAACAGCTTGCAGCTGTATTGAGCCTTAAAAGCTGGTCTGAAAGCAAGTTTGGTCTGAGCAAGAGAAAATCAGGGCAATGTGTGTCCAAACCAGTGCTTCTGTCACTTCCTTAATATCTTTTTAGGCTTGTAATTCTCCTAATTCCTGGCATGATGAAGGAAACAGCTTCCAGCTGACGTGTGGCATGGTGCAACCACAAAGTCCCGTGGAAGAGCTCAGAGCTCTGTGCAAAATCATCTCTTGGCCAGCCAAATTCCCAGCAGGAAGCAGCTGGGATTCTGCAGCTCCTCAGAAGGAGGTCTCACCATCCATCCATCATCCATCCATCATCCATCCATCCATCATCCATCCATCCATCCATCCATCCATCCATCCATCATCCATCCATCCATCCATCCATCCATCCATCATCCATCCATCCATCCATCCATCCATCCATCCATCCATCATCCATCCATCCATCCATCCATCCATCCATCCATCCATCCATCCATCATCCATCATCCATCCATCATCCATCCGTCCATCCATCCATCCATCCATCCATCCATCCATCATCCATCCATCCATCCATCCATCCATCCATCCATCCATCCATCATCCATCCATCCATCATCCATCCATCCATCCATCCATCCATCCATCATCCATCCATCCATCCATCCATCCATCCATCCATCATCCATCATCCATCCATCATCCATCCGTCCATCCATCATCCATCCGTCCATCCATCATCCATCCATCATCCATCCATCCATCCATCATCCATCCATCCATCCATCATCCATCCATCCATCCATCCATCCATCATCCATCCATCCATTCATCCATCCATCCATCCATCCATCCATCCATCCATCCATCCATCATCCATCCATCCATCCATCCATCCATCCATCCATCCATCATCCATCCATCATCCATCCATCCATCCATCCATCCATCATCCATCCATCCATCCATCCATCCACCCATCCATCCATCCATCCCCTTGCCTTTGACCTCCAGCTGGGAAAAGCTCCTGCAGGCAGGCAGGACCCCGTTGTGTCAACACTGTGACCCTGTGGGTTGGAGACAGACAGGCAGGGCCACGTGCCCCAGCTGTCCTGCCAGGCACTGGAGGTTCTGTCCCCATCAGAGGTCTCTTTGCCACTCCCAGCCCTGTCAGCAGTGCTTTCTGCAATATTCCCTGCCAGATCCCTCTGGGGTTTGTGGGGATTTTGGGGTGGTTGGGTTTCTCTGTGGGGTTGCAGGTGTGTGAAGGGTGATGCCTGTGGAGCGCCCGTCCTTGGGCTCCAAGCCTTGTGCTCACCATGTAAAATGTGGATAAGCCCTAAGGAAAACTCCTTATTCACACAAATGGAATTTGATCAAGCTGTGACCCTGGGGAGGGAGAGGAAGGAGGCAGAAGGAGGCACAGACATCTTCTCACCAGAGAGCACCTGCACTCTTCCCTCCTCATCCTCTGCTCTGCAAGCCCAGAGCTGCCTCCCCTCCTGGGGAGCCTCCTCCCCTCTGTAACGTCCTCACCATCCTGGGAATGTGGGGCTGGACTGATGGGATACTGGGAAGGAATTCCTCCCTGGGAGGGTGGTGAGCCCTGGCACAGGGTGCCCAGAGAGGCTGTGGCTGCTCCTGGATCCCTGGAAGTGTCCAAGGCCAGGCTGGACAGGGCTTGGAGCATCCTGGGACGGTGGGAGGTTGGTTTTGCATGGCTCTGTGTAATAGTTGCTGTTTATATAAAGGGAAGGACCCTTCAGGGAAAAAAAGAATCAACTGTAAAAGGTCTCCAGAAGCAAGATTGTCAAATGTGAGAGCAAATCTTTTTTTAAAGCCCTTGCTGTGTCTGGTGCATCCACATTCATTTGACTGCTCCACTCTTGGGCTGATGAGGCTTGAAACAGTAATAAGGGGGTGGCATTTTTTCATGGGAACAAATGCATTTATTATCCTCAGAGCCTTCAGAAATGCTGGATTCTCAACCATCCATTAACTTGCTCTTCAGAACAGTCCCACCCTTGCTTTCAGCTTTTCCTCTATTTTTACACGCATTTAGCATGAGTGGGCTGGAGTAGTTTCATGGCAAGGAGGTGAGTGAGTGATGGGATGGCTGTGCTTATGTGGGATGATCAGTGGGAAATGAAACCTGCTCCAGCCCCTGGGCTCCTGCAGCATCCAGGTGCATTTACCTGGCTGCTTCTAGGGGCATCAGGAGAGGTTTGGGCAGAACTTGCCATGGAAATGTGTCAAATGGATCTGTGTGATGAGGGAAGGAAGGAAAGGTTATCCCATCTTCCCTGCCCTGAGCTGGCAGAGCAGGATTCACCCAGAGATGTTTTAAACAGTTCACTGAGCAGGGAAGGTCTGGCACTGCCCTGTGTAAGCTGCTCAGAGGTCACCTCCCTCAATCCCACTGAGGGATATTCCAAAAGGCAGGAAGAGATGCACAGCCTGGAGCTCTGCAGCTGTGAGAGGAGCCAGGCAGGCTGGGAAGATCCTTCTGGAATGAGATTGGCTGATGCCATGGGAGAGCAAGCTTTGGTGCCACCCCTGCTGCGAGTCCTTTGGGGAATGCTGGAGCTCTTCATCTCTGGAGGCTGGTTTCCTCTGCAGGAGGAGTTCCCAGATGTCCTCCTCAGCTCCTTTCCCTGTGTCCCCTCCCCATCACATCTCCAGGCACGTTCTTTCCGGTGTCCCTGCTCCCAGCAATCAACGTTCCCGAGCCTTTCCTGCGAGTCTGGCTGGTGGAGGCTTCAGTGGAGCTGTGCCAGGGAGCCTACATGGTGTCTGCTCTCTCATTTCTCACTTCTGGGGTGATTCCTCAAGTACCAAATCTGCACATCATTCATTTCCCAACGTGTGATTTTCTGAAGGAATAAATTCCCAATTGCTTGAAAGGGAATGGATTTACAGCTGCGAGCAGCTGAAGGAATGAAGTTTCTCACGTTTTTGTCCTGAGAAGGTGCTTGTAAATCCTGTTTTTGAAGAGTTTCTGAGGACTGGGCACTAAAGAATGAGAAATGCTGGATGGGCTTAAAATAGAACATGAAAGTGTTTTGCAGGGGAAAATGCTTTGGCTCCATCTGGCTGACCCGAGGAGGTAATCATAAAGCAGAAATGTTCCTGGGGCTGCTGCAGCTTCAAAGCTGTCACTCAGCAGAAACAAAGGGGTGGACAGTGGCTAACAGGGTTTGGAGGGAGGATTGGTAAAACAGAAGCACAGAACCAGGTTGGAAAAGCCTTCCAAGACCACTGAGTGCAGCTATGTCCCCAGAACTGCCAAAGCCACCACTGACCCTGACCCCAAGCACCACATCCACGTGGCTTCAGGCATGGGGACTCACCTGTGCCCTGGGCAGCAAATTTACCTCATATTATCTAAATTTATCTCATATTTACCCACCTCAGAGCAATACTGCCACAGGTTTGTGTGGCTGCCTGGCTTCTCCTTCCAGGGATTGCTGGTGGTTAACTGAGCTCTCCATTGCAGCAATTGTGGAGCTGGAGTCCTTGGCAGCTCAAGGAGTTGAAGTGTGGTTTTACAGTGCTTTGTCCTGCCCTTAGATAAGGGACTTTATCATCCTGTAAAAATCCTTGTGACATGGCCACTTTCAGGAGTCTGTGCTGCTGGAGGCTGGTGAAGGAAAAGAATTGAGGGGAAATATTTTGTCTTGTAAATTAATGTCAGCTGCTCGTAGCAATTAAGGCCTTGATCAGATAATGGTCAATGAAACTGCTCTTGAAAAAGTGAAATGGCACAATCTGGAATTCAGTGTTGGAGGTGACAATTCCCAGTGGGTGGGGGGCTGAGACCATGGACCAAGCAGAGGCTCTGTAGCCAAAGAGAAGCAAATTCTCTTTCAAGAATTCCAAGAGAACCTTCAGAGCTTTAGCACTTGTGTATTGTCATGGCTTGGGTGTTATTTAAATGATACAGAAACACTTAAAATACATGAAAAATTAAAGATGGCTTTTAAATACCTACTTGATGCAGCCCCGTGTGCCTTTTGCTTTGCACAGTTATTGTGTGGTGATTTTTAAAGCAGCTCAGCCAGTGCTTCCCAGAGCTGGAGTGCTGTGTGCTTTCCCTGGGGAGGAGATTAAATGAACACTGCCTTTCTTACTCCTATTGATTGTGGGGATGATATTAAATTAAAATAAGCCGCAAAACAACTTTAGATTTCTGCTACGAGGAATCTAATAAATTTTGTTCAATATTTTTCATCTCATTTTCTTTCCTTCTGCGAGGCCTCAAGCCCAGCAGAGACAGAGCCCTGTCATGTGCAGATGCATAGGAAGTAAAGGATATTTTCTTTCTGTTCCTGACATTATATGTCAAGTGGGTTTGAGCCTCTTGCTGTTATTTTTCATTCAAGGTGACGAGGCAGGACAGACATGGCAGGAGGGGAGCAGTGGCAGCAGCAGGAGCAGGAATTTACAGGAGGTGTCTTGAGTTTTCCAGGGGGAAAATCAGAGCAGGATGCTGCATGCTTTGGTGTTGTCACCTCTCCTGAGATCATTCCTGGTTCTTGGATCCAGGCTTTGTTTTGTACCCAGGGGAAAGTAAGGCATGGGGACCATCATGGGGGAGCACAGCTCCATGTGGGAGCTGATTTGGGATTATTTGGGGGATAAAGAAGAGCCAAAACCAATAGGATATAAAAATTATAGGCTTGTGGAGTAGTTTTGAGTGAGAAGAGACCTTTTAAAGATCACCCAGTGTCCATGGGCAGGGACACCTTCCACTATCCCAGATTGCTCCAGGCCCCAATGTCCAGCCTGGCCTTGGGCACTTCCAGGGATCCAGGGTTAGCCACAGCTTCTCTGGGCACCCTGTGCCAATGTTTTATCACCCTCATTGTAAGAAATGTCTTCCTCATGTCTAATCTAAATCAACCCTCCTGCAGTTTGAAACCTTTCCCTTTGTCCAATCACAACAGGCCCTGCTAAATGAAAAATGCCTCATGTATTTTTAAACCTGCTGGATTTTGAGTGCTGGGAATTTCCAGGCATGTTTCTTCTGGCACAAATTGCCCCAGATTCTGCTGCTTTCTTATTTTTCACTGTGTCCAAAAAAAGGAGCAATCCACACTAATTTTCCTGTACCTTTCCCATCTCTGCTTTGCCTTAAAATAGAAAGGACAAGTTTTCTTGCTGGAGGTCAGCACTTATCAAAGTTTATGAGATCAGAGTGGAAGACAGTGCAGAGCAGGGCTTCTTTTTGCATCCAAAGCTATTAAAGCTTCCTTGATAGAAATCACATTTATTTGAGCCGAAATGAATCCAAATCCAGCCACAGCTTACCTTCAGAACAACAAAACAAAAGGTACCACGGTAAGGAAGAGTCCTGCCAAGCAGAAACTAAACCCCAAAAAAAGGAGAAAGACCAAGTAAGTTCCCATCCCTGGAGGGTTTTTAAATAGGTGTGGATGTGGCACTTGGGGACATGGGTCAGTGGTGGCCTTGGCAGTGCTGGGGTGGGCTTGGACCTGATGGTCCTGAAGGTCTTTTCCAAGTGAAACAATTCTGTGATTCTATAAATACACATGGAGTTGCCTCCATCTGCCTGAAATAAATCCTTCAGTACTCAGCTGGATGGAAAATCTTACCCAAACCCTCACTTTTCTTGTGGTTTGACTTATTTCAGGCTCTTTTTTAAAGGTATAACCCCAATGCTGCAAATTTTGGTCTGAGTAAAGGAGGGGTTTTTTCCTGATTTTGGCAGTGGGTGAGAGCTGGTGGCATCTCAGAGGGCACAGGTGAAACATTTGTGACAACACAGGACTGTGTTTGTCATGGCTGGTGACTGAGGGCTGGAAATTAAGGATTATTGCTGAAGACTGCAGCAGTTTGTGGGATTCAGGGCTTATTTGGGGGGATTTTCCAGCAGCAAAGGGTTAGAAGAACCTCTTGGAGCCCCAAGAGCCTGTCATCTGGATCCCTTCAAATGTGACTTCCCAACACCATGGCACACACAGCCATCATCATCTGTGCCCGTGGCAGGGAATTGGGATGATCTTTGAGGTCCCTTCCAACCCCAGCAGTCTGGGATTCCACCAAACCGTGTGCCAAGAAGGTAAAACCCCACGAAGAAACACAGCAAAACACACAAGAAGTGAGCTGGAGTTGGTTTAGCACCCCTGGCCAGATTGTCAGGAGGAAACAGGAAGAGTGTGGAGCAATGAATGTCCTGGAAAAGACATGGTTGTCTTCTAATGAACTGAGAGAGGGATATTTCTGATTTAAGATCCTCATCATTAATGCTCTGCTTGCAATCACTGGATCTGCAAATAAATTTCAAAGGAGCTTCTTGATTGCTGATAGGGTTTAGATATTCCTGGTACGATGAAAACAGAGTTCTGTGTGGCCTAAAAAACAACAAAAAAATCTGTTAAACTGCTGCTTATCCAACATTAACTACAGCAATTTATAATTAACCTGATTTAGAAGCCAAATATATCACTGATGAAAATGAGAGGGTAGAACATCCAGTCATTTATTCCAGTACAGTGGCCATGATTGTTGAATTAGATTTATTCAAATGAACCTCAACATTTTGCCACAGAAGTCAGTGGTGCCAGGGTTTGGGAGCAGTGGGATTTGGGGTGTGGGAGGGGGGACTGTGCTGTGGCTCTCTTGGTGCTCAGAAGAGGGGAGTACAGACCCACGCTGGCTTTTATTAATAAAATAAAACATTAAAAAAGATGGGTGTAAATCCACTGCTAATTACCTCCTTCCAGCCTTTGCTGGCAGCCAACAGGCAGCGTCAGTGGGGCTTGGCATGGAAACATCTCCAAGGGCCATGGCATTGGCTCTGCTCTGGGATGCTGGCCAAGGGGACACGCAGATAAACCGGGTGGTGACGCTCAGCACAGCCAACATTGCCCACCAGCAGAGCAGGGTTAACGTGTCCTGTTCCCTCTGCCAGGGGGATTTACTCAGCAGCACCTAAGGAGGATGGAGTTGTTCAGGTGTTGCTCTTTTCTGTAGGGAAAACCTGCAAAAAACTGAAGGAAATTAAAAGAAAATGATGAGAAGTGACAGGACCCCAGGGAAGGGCTGGAGCTGTGCCAGGGCAGGTTTAGGTTGGATTTTAGGGAAAGGTTCTTCCCCCAGAGGGTGCTGACAGTGCCCAGGCTCCCCAGGGAATGGGCACGGCCCCACAGAGCTCCAGGAGCTCCCAGGGATGCCCAGGGTGGGATTTGGGGTGTCTGTGCAGGGCCAGGGGTTGGGCTGGATGATCCTTGGGGTCCCTTCCAGCTCAGGAATTGTGTGATTCTGTGGGAGAGGAGCAGACTGAGGTGCAGGGGTTGTGTCTGTGCTCTCCACAGAGGACAGGAATTTCCAGTGAAGTAGGAGCTGGATGCTGGACACCTGCACTGCGTGGGTGCACACAGGCTCTGGGGTGTGCCACGATTTCCAGCGCCCCACTTCCATCACGCGGCTCCTCTGAACTCCCTCTGACCTCTCCAGTGAGGCTGATGCAAGCTGAAGATGCCCATTAAACCCTGAGTGGCTCCAGAGGGTCCTTCCAGGTGGCCTGGCAGGTGATCAGGGCCCTCCTGGGAACAGCATTTGTGCAGCCATGGGTGAATCCAAGGCTGGCATGTTTTCCTGCAGGATCCCTGCCTTCCCTTCAGCAAGAAACTCTGCTTACTGGGAGTGCTGAGCTCTCCAAAGTGCTGCCACACAGCCCGGGAAAACCTTCCCAGTGTTGCTGTGCTGGAGGGTTTTGTACATGAATTCCATGCTCAGAGTATGGATTTTCCCAGCAGTTTTCTCCAAAGCACAGTGAGCACACCTGCATTCTGCATTCTGATCCTTGTTTCCTACAGGAATAAAGATGAAATATTGATGATGTCACATGTGGAGCACATTCATGTCCCCAGAAAATCCACCTGTGTGCTTTCCCTGTGTGCTCACACAGGGTGTTTATTGCTTTTCAGGGCTGCCATCCCTGCTGGACTGATAAAACCCTAACTGCTGTTTTCCTCTCCTTTCAGGTTATCCAACAGGCTATCCCACTGCTGCTCCAGCCTACAATCCCAACATGTACCCAACCAGCAGCCCCGGCTACGCCCCAGGTAAAAACCCTGAGAAAGCCTGAAAACATTCCCTGCTCATCCATTTCCAAGCACACGCTGGCGATGAAAAATAATATCTCACCCTTCAGTTCGGCTTTTGGTTGCTTGAGATGTTTATTTTGAGTGGTTTTGCCTCAGAAGAGCTGCAGGGTTTCAGCACTTCCAAATGAAGCTGCCTTTTGAGCTTGCATAAGGAGCACAAAGCTGGACTTTGTGCCAGTCTTGCTAAACCCTCTCTCCCCCTTAATTGCCAAGTTTTCAATCTCCCAGTTGTCATAAAATCAGTGGATCCCCAGGCTCAGATGCTTTCCAAGGCTGATGAAACAGGAATGAGGGGTTTGTTGCCAAAATCTTTTGGTTTTGTCTTCTCCACATCACAGTTTACACATATTCCATAAAACTGTTTATTGTGGATGTTTCTGGAAGGGATCTGTTGTGTTTTGTTTGGGTTTATGTGCTTTTAATAAGGTCTTTAGCTGCATTTCTTCCCATTAAAGCCTTAACATGGAACATGAAACAATTTTTGTTCCCCTGGATTTGTGCTGGCCACCCTCCTTTCCCCTGAAGGATAAAACACTGGAGGAATTAAATGAAAACAACTCCACAGAATAAGAAAAAGCCCATAAATTTATTAGTAGCTTGTCCTGCCAGAGGCTGGCAGTGTCCTCCCTGCTCAGCCAGGAATGTAAATACTGCAGCATTCTGGCATTTTGGCCTGGATATTATAAAATGTCACTTGTCCCCAGTCGTGCAGGCAGCAGCTCCTCCACTGAGTGGGCACATGGCCAAGGGAACACCCAAGTGAGAGGAAACCCCAAATCACTGAAGGACAGGGTTTTTTTGGGGGTTCAGAATTGCTTCTTGTACATCTTAGATATCATTTAATAGTTTCCCTCTTGGAAATCTCCTGATGGTCAGAGAGCTGACAGGTCAATTTTTATGGAGAACAAAAACCTTCCAGTGGTTAACACAGCTAAGCACTAAACTAGCAAGGAAACTATGAAAATTAAAATTCAGAAATTGAAATTGGAATGAAAATGCTGAAACTTTTCATAGAGTTTCCTATAAACTTTTCATAGAGTTTCCTGTGAATCTTGAGGCCAAATTGGAGAGACCTGGTTTAGGTAAAGGTGTCCCTGCCAAGGCACAGGGTTGGAACTGGGTTGTCCTTAAGGTCCCTTCCAACCCAAACCATTCAGTGGTTCTGCTCTAAACAATTTTTGCAGCTCTTGAAATCAATACCATTTCATATCACAGCAGGATATTAAACCATTTTAACCACTCTGGGAAGCAGGAGCAGTCTCTGCTGCTCAGGACCTTCCAGCACCACACTCAGTGGTCCCTTCTCAATGGAAGCAGACTTCCAGGGGGAAAAAAAAAAAAGATACTTTGGGAGCTAACTGATGGAAAAGAAGTGCCATAAAATCTCCCAGCAGTGGGGACATGTGACAGAGTGACAGCATCCTCAACTGTGTTAAATGGAACTGGGCTGAGCTAATTCTGTGGTTCAGTGGCTGAGCTAAAACCTTCATCAGTACAGAGAGTGTTTCCTCAAATTGAAGGAGCTGCTGTCACACAGGAGGCTGGAAAAAGCCTGGAGAGGAATGTGCTCCTGGTGTCCTTCAAACACACTGGGAATCAGCTTGGGGGTTCAAGTCTTGGACTTCTCAAACAGCAGACTAATTCTAATTATGTTTTTAAGGGATTTTAGACATTGAGTCTAAAAATGAAAGAGGTGCTGCATGTTCCCAGCAGAATAACTGCTCCTGAACATCCCATCCATGGACAAGGTCCTGTTCCAAAGCTCCCAGGCTGGGCAGGAGGTGTTCCTGCTGGCAGAAATCCCTCCAGCTCACTAAAAAGCAGTCACAAACCAAGGGTTCATCTGATTCTCCAGATGGAGATTACCCAGGGAAAGGTGCCCCTCAATACTGCTTGGAACAGAGGCTGGGAAGAGCTTGTGGTTTCTGAGTTCTTGGGAGGTACCTGCAAGGAAGGTCCCTTGAACAGAACCATTCTGTCCCAGCTTGATCACCCTCTCTGCTCCACCCTGAAGATGCTCCTGCTCCCTCTCAGATGTTTCTTGCCTCAAACCTCATGAATTTTGGTGGATTCCATGCAAAGTCTTGGTGGGAGATCAACTCCTGAGTGAAGATAATTCCAGTTTTCAAATCCCACCTGCTTTTGTCCCTGATGTTCTCCAAACACTCCCTGATGCTTCACTGGAAGTCAGCCATGCTCATGCTCTTCTCTTGACCTCGTGGTTCCCAAAATCCTGGGATCCACATAGGAAATTAAATGATGTAGTGACCTAAGTTTGCAACAGCATCAGAGGGAAGCAAGGAGAGGAACTTGGAGAAGTCTGGAGTCCCCTTGGTCCAGTCCTCTGTTGAGGAAAGGGAAATGGTGACTGGAGCCAGTCTTGATTTCTCCCTCTCCCAGTGCCAGGTTTTGAGTGGATATTTGCTGCTGTTTGAGCCCAAAAGGTGTTAAATTATTCCCCAGATTATTCCACAGGAGCCCTACAAGCAAGGGCATGAGTTGGACTGGATGATCCTGGTTGATCCCTCCCAACTCAGGATATTCTGGAATTCTATGAATTTCTTTCCATTCCACTTCCAATTCCTGCCTTGTGTGATTTTTCTGCTGCATTTTCCACAGTTTTTAGAGGGAGAGACACAAGGCAAAACACCATCATTGCAAACTCATGCTTGCAATAAGCCTGGTGTTTTAGGACACTATTCTTAACAAATCCCTTTTAAGTATGCAGAAATGAGCATCTAAAATCACTCTGCTGCAGAGACACAATTAAAAAAAAATAAAATTATGTATGTCTTCATTAAGCCTGGTGCATGTTCCCTCGCAGGCATTCTGTCTTGCTCGTGGTTGTTTTGTTTTAACTTCCTTCATTAAAGCCTCCCTTTTTCTTTTCCTGAAAGTAGGACACACACTTTGCTCGTGGAGGCTGGCTGAGGCTGGAGCTGTGTTTATTAATAATGCAGGGCAGAAGTGATGGCTTTGCAGCAGTGCCCTTCCAGAGCAGGACTGAAACCAACCTCAGAAATCAGAGATCTGTGTGGGAATGTCATGGGATAGAAACTGATAATTAACAAGAACTCTTTATTTTATTTATATTTAGGTGAGATGATAAACCAAATCCAGAAGACACTGGTTAGAGGTAGCCCTTAAATGAATATTGGATAGTCATGGCTGGATTGTGATCCCTGTGAATTATTGCAAAGGACCAGGAGGTATTTATGTTCCTGGAAGCCTCCTTGGTCCACCCTTTGTGTAGTTTTAAGTGATAGATTCTCAGAGGATCCATGATTTAATAAAGAACATGCAGAGCTCTGACAGTCTCCCAGCCATCTCCAACCCAAATTGCCTTGATTTTGTGGCAGGTTTAATGTGGAGAGGGAAAACCACAGAGGAAGAATTCATGTAACACTGGAATGAATTGTCTCATCAGTCTCAGAAATTAAAACCTCTGTGAAATCCAGAGGCAAAAGTGAATCTGATTCTGAATAAAAGCATAAGTGAGGGAGTGTTTCTGTGGCAGCACTGGGAGTTGCTCTCCAGTGTGATGTTCCTGAGTGCAGCCTAGCATGGAAAATAAAGCAAGGCAGCCTGGAAATCCTTAATAACTCCCAAACCTTTGGGAGAGGGCAGACACTTGGAGCAGAAAATGATCAGTGACCGAGTGGAGGAGAAATTGGGCTTGAATCTCTGACTTCCCACAAAGCTCCTGGTTTTCTGTTGGAGGAGGGAGGAGCAGGGTTCCACAGCTCCGGGTGGATCTCACACCCATGAGCATCTCCCACAGCTGCTGATGGCCAGCAAAGCAGCACTGCTGCGTGTCCTCTGTGCTCCCCATTCCTGTCTGGGTCTGGGAGAGCCTCAGGAGGGCTTGGTGGAGCAGCAGACCTGCAGCACTGCTTCCCTGCACTCTCTGGGAGGTGGATTTCCATCCACTGGGATGCTGTGCTGCTGCAGGCTGTGGCCCCAGTGCCAATTCCTCCTCAGCCTCCCCAGTCCGGAGGATTGATCCCAATCATTCCCACCTTGCAGCCCTGTGACACTGCAGATTTAGAGCTGTACCTTCAGAGAGGGTTAATTCAGAGTCTCAGCAGGTGTGGAGGGTGTGGAACATCCTTGCTCAGCCCAGGGACTCCAGGAATATTTCCAAGCCCTGACCGGGGCGTGAAGTCCCTTCCGTGGGGCTCAGCACCTCAGGGGTAGGAACCTGGAGGGAAGAGATTAACAAGGTGATTCCAAGGTGACATAAGTGTGGGAAGTTGTCTGTGTGACACCTCTTCTCTGTCTCCACTCCAGCCACACTTCTGATGAAGCAGGCCTGGCCCCAGACCTCCTCGTCCTGTGCCACCGAGGGCACCTTCCACCTCCCGGTGGACGCTGGCACCGAGAACAGAACCTACCAGGCTTCTTCTGCAGCTTTCAGTAAATAAACTTTCCTTCTGGGGGGCTGCTGGGTTGGTTCGTGTCTGTTTGCCTCCCCTGCTGGGGACTGATTTGTGGACAGGGGTATTTGGGATCACAGAATCAAAGACTGGTTTGGTTTGGGTTGGGAGGGACTTAAACACCATCTTGCTCCAAGCCCTGTGGGCAGCTTGCACTAGACCAGGTTGCCCCAAGCCCCATCCAGCCTGGCTTTGATGGATTAAAACCATGAAGGATCATGAAAAGGAGAGTACTGACCCTCTTGCTGCTCCTGCAGAGGAGGAATTCCAGTGGAGAAGGTGAAACATCTCTCTTAGCTGAGTGTTTGATCCCTGGGAGCAACCTGGGGTTGTTGACAAGTGTTTATCTCCAAAGGGACATTATTCCCCATTCCCTTAAAACTGAAAGAATTCCACAATAAAGCCTGATTTTCAAAGAACACTGCTGAAACTCCCACCTTGTAACCCAGGAGAAGGGGGAGGAGAAGCCATTGAGGGATCACAGTCAAACAGGCTTTTCCAGTGCAGCCTTGTCATCTCATCCCTGAAGAGGATAAGTAGTGCCTCCAGGAGGGCTGATAAGCTCCCTGATAAACCTTGGGATGCTTTCCCTGGTATGTGGGGTGTCCTCTGGCCCCTGCTTAATCTGGGGCATGAGTGCTGTGGGGTCAGAGTGTTCCTCACCTTACAGCTACTCCAGACTCCATTTTCCTACTAAATTCAATCAATTACACAACAAGGTGAGAGGAAGAGATATAATTTATTTTTTTACAAAAAGAGTTATTAAGAATAAATCTTTTAAAAGCCTCTGGGAGACTTTCTCTTGGGAAAAGGATGTCCCTACCATTCCTTGAGGTAGGGGCTGTACACCAGGCACGGTCCAGCCCTCGGAACATCTCAGTGGCCTCCTCTGGGCTCTCTCCAGCAGCTCCATGTTCTTCTGCTGTGTCCCCAGGGCTGAAGGCAGCTCTGCAGGTGGGGCTTCACCTGAGGGAGGCAGAGAGGCAGAATTGTGGACATTCTGTCAGTTCCTTGCCCAAGTGAGGAATCCTGCTCGTGGTGAACCCTGGAAACAAGCGGCGACGGCAACACAAAATTCCCCACTGAGCTCTTCTCCCCCCACAAGAAGCCTTTTATAGAAAAACATTTCTGTGCAATCCAGGGCACTTGTGAGCTGCAGGATCAATAAGGCTGAGATTTCTCGAGTGACATGAGGGATTTAATCAGCAATTTTAATAGAAGATGGAGCTTAAAGGCTCGCTGCTGCTGAACCACAAAGCGGCAGCAGCACGGGCCACGCCAGCCTAATCCTAATAAGGTGTTAGTCATAATTAGGTTTTAAAATTATCTGCCAGACAGAGAGGAGCCTCTATCATCTTGTGTCATTAAACCTTGTTTTCACATTGTTTTACCTGCAGGTTGTTGTGTTTTTTCCCCAGTTTATAAACACAGCAGATTACATCTGCCTGGGTTATTATGTTTTAATGCCTTTTTAATGTAGGAGATAAACTGTCCGTGATTCATCAGTCAGGAAACACTGCAAGTCTTGGTATTCAAAGTGGTGCAACCACACAGGCTTGAGCAGGTCCACACCTCTAGACACCCCTCAGAAATGAAGTGTGACACTGAGAACTGGCAGCCTCTGAGGTATTTGTTTGAAAAAATGAGTTCAGAATAGAGAAAAAAATCCATTCAATGTAAAACCAGGAGGCTGGTTGGTCTGTGGCTGATGCTGGGTTCCTGGAGGAGTCCTAATGGAGGAGGCTGCACTTCTGCTCTGATCAATATTTCAAACCTTTTCCACTTCTCATTCGAAGATGGTTGCTCTCCTGCTAATGTGAGTGAGGAAAAGAGTCACAGCTATTCCCCTTGTTAATTAACACCTATTTTTCCAATCTGCAGTAATCAGGCGGGAGCTCTAAAAGCTCTGTGTGTTCTTCGCCCTGTTTCAGTGCCTGGAGGATGATGTGGGATATTAGACTTGAAATCTTGGCCTTCTCTAATTGCTGAGCACTGGTGGAGTAAATAAGTTAAATATATTTGAGCCAAATATATTTGAGCAAATAAGTTAAATATATTTGAGTGTTTTAGCTGGGCTGAGCCTTGCCTTCTCCTCTCCATCTCACGCTGTCTTTGGGGTCCATTTTCTCAGGGAATGGCTCCTCCCAGCCCTCCTGCCAGCCCTGAGCAGCCATTCCAGGCCCTGACTGGCACCCCTCTTGTGTCTGTGGCAGGGTACACCGCGGGGACTCCCTACAAGGTGCCACCGACCCAGAGCAACAACGCCCCTCCTCCCTACTCGCCGTCTCCAAACCCGTACCAAACCGCGATGTACCCCATCAGAAGTGCCTACCCACAGCAGAACCTGTACACCCAGGTAGGTGCCACCTCCTGTCCCCTCGGCCACGCCCCAGCCACAGAATGTGCCGTTTGTCCTGTGAGCGTTTGTAGCTCCTGAAAAAAAGAAAGGATGGAATGGACCCTGCACCTCCTTCTCTCCTTCTCCCCTTAATCCAGACCTTCAGAGATTCTATAATGGGGCTTTCACTAAGGCACAGTAAAATCTCCCTTTTGCTGATTCACATCCGTTTTCTTTCCTCCCATGCCTGGTTTGCAGGTCCTTACAGTGCTGCTGCCTGTCGTGGGGACAGCAGTTCTCTCCCTTGTGCATCTCCTCATTTCAGGCTCTTCATACTATGTGAAGCTTTTTCTTCTTTTCCTCTTGGCTCCTTCTATTCCCATGCATCCTTCTCCCCCTTGTTCAAAACCCTGTGAGCCTTGGCAGCCTGGATTTTGGAGCCCTGTGTGAAACCCAAGAAGATGACACAATACTGGACCCCAGCACCTTGGGATCATCCAAGAACCATGGCTTGTCCTTTGCTTACATGTCTTGTTCCTTTTCTACACCAGCAGTCATTTGTATCCAGGCCCTGTTTCATCCCACCAAAGGGAGGCAGCAGGGTTTGTCCTGGATGGATTGACTCCTTGACTGTTGATTCCCTCCCCATGCATTCCCCATATCCCCAGGTTCAGGTCTCTAGGTGATGCCTCATGTTTAGCTTTCATATTTTTCAGATTCTATTCTGCCTAGTTGTGCAGTCCTGAGCTTCATGTTAAGTGTTGGTAAACTCTTTTCACAGAGTAGGGAGACAAAACAATTCCTTCTCTAGCTGGGGACCACAGATGATCCAAATTTCAGGCCTAAGAGCAAAAACAATGGTGAAATTAAGAGAGAAAACAGGAAGAATGGGACTTCATAATCTGAAGCTGTAATTGGACAACGAACTGCAATCTGCAAATGGAGCAGAGCTTATAAAAGTGAGACCCTGTGAGCGGTCGTGCATTTTGGGACCATTTTGGTTCATCTTGGGTGCAGCCCAAGGTGCATCCATGGAGGAGATCCTTTTCATAAATCCCTGCTTTATTCTGTAACTCTGCCCAGCCTCTGCTCCAGCTCAGCCCTCCCAAGGCATCATGAGCACAGGAGCTCATCCGTGGAAACACCAGCTCTTCGTCAGAGCTCGAGTCACAGAACCAAGGACTCCTTAGGCTGGGAAAGAACCTGGAATGATGGTGGCTTTTCTTTTTCCCTTCTCCAACAGGGAGCTTATTACACCCAGCCCGTGTACGCGGCCCAGCCCCACGTCATCCACCACACCACGGTGGTGCAGCCCAACAGCATCCCCTCTGCCATCTACCCGGCCCCGGTGGCCGCGCCCCGCACCAACGGCGTGGCCATGGGCATGGTGGCTGGCACCACCATGGCAATGTCAGCAGGTAAGGACGGAGCCCTTCCCCTCCTCTGAGGCCTGGGCAAAAAAAAAATTCCCCGTGCATCCCAACCCTCGGTTCGCCTGCTGGTTTTGTTTGCTGGGCACTGCCCCTGTGCAGGCAGAAATGCGGTAATTTGCCCCAAATCCTGATCTGACTCAGCAGAGGAGACCTTTGGTTTGGCTCACTCCTGCATCCTTAGATATATAATTATATACCCTTAAATATATTATTCTGTATCCTTACATGTATTGTTCTGTATCCTTAAATACATTGTCCCTTCCTCTGTCTGTTCCCTAAGTGAAGGAATAACCAGATCGGTCCATCCTCAAGTAGATGTATTTCCCTCAAGCTCTTTTTTTAAAGACACTTTTGGTCATGTTTTTTGTCTGACAAAATGAATGTTAACCTTGTTTTATCTATCCCAGTTCCTCTACATTTTACATGCAGATTCTGACTGCAATTAATAGCACATTAAGTAAGATAGGGGCTGGTTTTATTTTTTCCAAAGCCTGTATTTTTCTCCTTAACAATTCTTGGGATTGTATATTGAATTATGACAAGAAAATGCATCATTCATCCTTTTGCATCTGCATTAGCTGTGAAATAGGAGTCTGTAATGGGACACAATCCCTATTCCAAGCAGAGATATTGCAGCCTGGATGTGACAAGAACCACTCTGAGAGATTGCTTATATTGAGAAGTGGATAAATGTAATTAATGCACGTGGGATGTGTTAGAATTTCGTTAGTAACATTTGCAGAGAGATACCCAGAAACTGAGAATTTGGTTTGAGCACCCAGTTGCTCCCAGAACAGAGTAGTCCAGGGCTGTGTCCTCCCTCCCCGTGAAGCACTGTGCAAATTCTGACCTAAAATCCCTCTGTTGACTGGCTGCACACTTAAAAAAAGGCTCATCTTAATTTTCCATGGAGATCTGTTGGGTTTTTTAACTCATCTCCCTTTGCATCCCTCATCCCTTCCAGTTTGTTTCAGATCTGTGCAGTGATTTGCTGTCCCAGTTTAGCCCAGTGCTTTCCGCAGGTAGATGTCAGCAGGTTGTGGCCAGCTTTGCTTCCTGTCTTTAGGGACAAGGATCACTGGAAAAAAAACAAGGAAAACCCTCCAGGTGAAGGGCCAGAGGTAGCATGGAAAATCTGCTGGAGCTTCAGGGGTTCTTGCTGTGTTTGTGGTGCTGCTGATCCCAATCATGTGGGTCCAACACCTTTGAATCAGGTCTGGCAGGCAGAAGAATTATCAGGGAGAAAAGGGAAAAGGGAAAAGGGAAAAGGGAAAAGGGAAAAGGGAAAAGGGAAAAGGAGGCAGCTGATGCTCTTCCTGCCCCACTGCACCCACAAGTGGCACCTCCTCTGCTCCGTGACAAGTGTCTGTCTGTCCCTGCAGGAACCTTGTTGACCACCCCCCAACACACCGCCATCGGAGCACATCCAGTGTCCGTGCCAACGTACAGGGCTCAAGGAACCCCCACCTACAGCTACGTACCTCCACACTGGTAAACCACTGGCCAACCATGTGAGTGCTGCCTCTGGGCACCCTGTGCCTCAGCCTCCCTGCCCTCACAGGCAGGAATTCTTCCCGGTATCCCATCCAACCCTGCCCTGTGGCACTTTGAAACCATTCTCTGCGGTCCCTGACAAAGTCCCTGCCCATCTTTGTGTCATGGGAATATTTCCTTTCCCCTGCTGGGAGATCACGCTGTTCATTAGCGCTGGGTTGCGTGCGGCTGCCTGTGTGTTCCTGTCATGCCCGGGATCCCAGAAATCCCAGCCTGTTCCTGCAGCCCTTGGCCCATCATGCCCAATTACCAGGACAGGCAGCTGATGGGAACACGATGCTGCCCAGGGAGATCCCATCCAGCCCCGGGGTTATCTAAAATCTCTCTGTGCCACACAAATTACGCCGGGCTAATCCTGCCCCTCCCAAATTGGTGTGCAATTAGCAGGGAGCAGCTCATCTGCATATTTGTAATCCTCTGCGTTGGATACCGCCGGGGAGCTGCTGCTTTCCCAGCTCCCTTGCCTGACAAATTGCCCACGGGGACTGTTAAATTCCATATGGATCAGCTCCACGTGGTGCAGGGGTGCAGAGAGGAGGAGAACATCCTTCTAACTCCCTGCTTTTAATGTATTTGCTCTCTTGCAGATCCGGAGTCAAACATTGTATGCAACTACACAAGTCTTACATCGGCGCTGCGGCCGCTGGGCTGCAGCGCCTCGTCTGTTTGCAAGAACAAAAGAAAAAAAAAGTGCAAGGGTCACTTTATGCATTCTTTAGTGGTTTTTGTAAAAGCTGCTTTTTCTAATCTTCTGCCTCTTTTTTTCCCCCCTTCCTCCCCCTCCCACATGAATTGTGTAACACACATACTGACACTGAGCAATAGTCAAGTTCTCTCTTCGGTCCTATCATTTGAAAGCTCAGAATCTTCACTTTTCCAGCATTGCCCAGCTGAGTGGTGCAGAGATCCCCCCACTTCTTGTTCGTTTGGGTTCTTTTTGTTATTTTTCTGTTGTCGTTGTTGTTGACAAGAGCCTAGATTTTTTTTGGCTAGTAAGAGTGGTTGATGTTCAGGGTACTATGTGAAAAGCACAGCGCTGGTAGGCAGGCTTATTCCGATTTGGTTTGGGTATTTTTAGTTGAAGAATATAAATTATTCAATCTTTCATAACATATTACAAGAAAATTGGTGTCTTCCAGATAGCTGTCGTGATAGATTATAAATGCATTATCTGCAGTGGAATTCTGAACTCATCCCTTCTTTTTGTAGGAGTAAGAGAATATAAATATAATTAGCGACGTAACACACTTGTCTTAGGAAGCACGAGGACTGGTCACCAGCGGGTCTTTGGTCTGCTTTTTCCAACTGGGCACATGGATCATGGGTGATGGGAAGGGAGCAGCAGGAGGATGCATGCCCTGGGAGCATCTGGAACCCCTTGGGAAAGCGGGATGCTCCCCCTCAGCCACGTCCTGGGGCAGTGTGAGGGAGAAGGAGGCTCCTTCCCTTGTGGCTGCTGTTTGCAGGCAGAGATGTGCTGGGCAGCTGCTGAGGGAAGCAAGGACATGTCCAAAGATTGGGCTGGAGAGCTCCAGGTCCAAGGGTTGATCTGGAGAGCTTCTCTCAGTTTTAGGTTTGGTCTGAGGAGCTCCTCCACGTCTAGGGTTTGGTCTGAAGAGCTCCTCCAGGTTCAGGGTTTGGTCTGAGGAGCTCCTCGAGATTTAGAGTTTGGTCTGAGGAGCTCCTCCAGGTTTAGGGTTTGGACTGAGGAGCTCCTCCAGGTTCAGGGTTTGGTCTGAGGAGCTCCTCCAGGTTTAGGGTTTGGTCTGAAGAGCTCCTCCAGGTTTAGGGTTTGGACTGAGGAGCTCCTCCAGGTTCAGGGTTTGGTCTGAGGAGCTCCTCCAGGTTTAGGGTTTGGACTGAGGAGCTCCTCCAGGTTTAGGGTTTGGACTGAGGAGCTCCTCCAGGTTCAGGGTTTGGTCTGAAGAGCTTCTCCAGAGTATGGTGGTGTGGGAAAAGAGGGCGTCTGGTTGATGGAGATGAGTCTTCAAGGCAGGGTGAAGGCAAGGTGGGTGGCTTCAGCTGGCACCCATGGTGCTGGCAGGGCTGAGACCAAACTGCACTGCCTCCCTGGCAGCTGAGGTGTCCCCCTCCCATTCCTTGGGTTACAGCTCCAAGACTTCCAGGAGAAATGTTCATCCAAGCACAAATACCAGCACCGTGGAGGAAGGCTGGGGAGGGGGAAGATGTCTGGCTGCTCTGCTTGGGGAGGTGGCAGAGGAGGAAGCAATAGCAATAAACACGTCGCCTCCTTCACAGGAAGGCACCTGAGAAGAGGTGACAGCAGGGAAGGTGATCCACAGCTGACATGGAGCAGGATGGGGGACGCTGGGCACGCCGAGGCTGTGGGCATCAGGGGCATTTTGGGGGCGTTTGGCTTACCCAGGGACAGGAAGCTGGTGGCATCCCCCCTCGGGGTGTCCAAGTAGAGCAATAAGTTGTCTTGAGGGCAGCAGAGGCAGTTTGGATTTGCAGACAACGCTTGTGGCCAGTTTGTTTTTAAATCCTTGTCACTAAACCCAGCATAGAAACAAGGGTTTTGGGACTTTTTTGGGGTTTTTTTTTTTAAGACAAAAGCTTGGTTGGGTTTTGATTTTTGCCTCAAGTGTGCCAAAAGTGTTCTGTGCTCTCGGCGGAGTCTCCCAGCTTGGCCTGTGCTCCTGGAGCTCCTTCCCTGGAGCGTGGGCCAGGTGGGGAGTAACAAGCCTAGGGATCCCAGGAGGACTTTCCCTCCCACTGGCTGGTCCCAGGAGGTTTGTCAGTTGGGTGTTGGCACTTCTGTTTGGGGGTCATTTGGTTGATTCTGCTGGTTTTAAAGGAAATCTAGAGCAAAGCTCTGGTTGCCCTCCTCAGCCTCAGGAGGAACAAAGTGGGGGGAGATTTGCTGTGGGGTGGGGAAGGGGCACCCTTGGGCTGCACTTTGGGCTGGTATTGAGGGAAAGGAGAAGGAAAAAAAAGAGCAAATAGGCAGCGGGTTCCCCATTTGGCTTGGCAAAGCCAAGGATTAGTAAAGAGCAGCAGGACCTTGGGAAATAACACCAACACATCATCCTTGCACTGTTTGTAGCACGTTGCAGTTAAACCTGGGCCAAAAAATCCCCAGAGCCTAAGAACTGAAGACTTCTGAGATCCCTTTTCCCCCCTCTCATGCTGACTTTGTGTTACACACCAGGAGCTGTCTGTCAGCATTGAGTCAGGCCTCCCAATGTAAAGGCACTTTGGTTTGGGGGGTCCAGTGAGCTTTGGGGTCCCTGTCCCAGCAGACACCATCCCACCACTGCCCCAGACACCCTGCACCACCTTAGGAACCACTCCTAAAATTCTGGCCCGTGTGTGGAAAGGAGATGTTGGGCTTTCTCCTGGAAGGAAAAGAAACTTTAAAGGTGCGGGAGAAAGCCCCAGGAGTGGAGCATGGTGGGTCACCCAGTGTTCCCACTGATGAGCCCTGACACGGGGCAGTTGGGTTTTAATTCCTTTGCTCAAATATTTCATTCCAGCAAAGCTTTGCTGATGTTGGTTAAGGAAAAGGGTTTTCCACAGTGAAGGATCACACCGGGCAGCAGTGAGGGGTTAAAGCATCCTTAGCAGCCACTGAAGTGTCTGAGATTAAAATTCCAGCTAAAGAGGAAGGAAAAATAACTCTGAACCATTAACCCATCCCAGACCTTACCTTTACTTCAAAACACAAGCTGCTGCGAGGTGAGATGTGGGGAGGAAATGGGATTTCAGTGGTGATGGTGACCCCCAAAGCCCAGCAGCCCCTTGGAGCCTGAGGCCATCATGCCTCCAAGTGGCTGAACCCTCCAGGCAAGGATTTGCTACTGCATTTTATGAATAATAAATCACTCCGTTCAGCATTGTTGCAGTTTTGGGATGCAATTCCCAGGAAATGTTATTTAAGGGGTTTGTTTTAATGAGAGGTGTTCAGAGCATCAGGTTTTCCTCCAGCCACCAGCATCCCACTGAATCTGGTCCTTCCCAGAGAGACCCCCCTGACTCTTTGCCATCCCCTCTGGGAATGTGGGGATGATGTGGTTCCCAGCTGGAGGGCATGAAATGGGATCCTGGTTTTTTGAGCAGGATGGAAAAAAATAACATTTGAGGCTTTATTTTTGGTAAAATCCAACCAGCCAACAATAGCAATAAGAGCTGCTGGATACCCATAAATCCAGGTGTTTTTGGTTTGGGTTTTTTTTTCTTAATTGCCAATACTTTCAGGCCCTCCAACTGTGGTGACCCTCTGCCCATCTTCCCTTTGCTTTGCTCCTGAGCCAGGATCAGCCTCCAAATATTTTCTCTGCTGTGTGTTAGCATTCCCTTAGGGGGAAAAAAAAAGGAAAATAAAGCCTGTGACGGAGCTTGGGAGGGAGGAAATCCTTGGAAAAGGCATTTCTGTGGCATGTTGCACCACGGCACTTGGAGATTCTCTGGCAATCAGGTAAAAGAACTTGTGGGAATGTTTGCAGGGCAGGAACAGCAAAATCTGTGGTTTGACAGGAGCGATTCCCGTTTGGAAGCGCTCGGTTGTGCTGCTTGTAGGGAATAATCTTGATGCAACATGGCCACCTGCAGCCTCCCTGCATCCTCCTGCAAGAGATGGAGCTGGGAGATGGAATTTTCCAGGGGGAAGAGGGGTTCAGGATCAGGGGAGGGGTTTGTAGGGAAGCATGGCAAGGTGCAGGAATCCACCCAACCCCTCCCATTCCCACAACACGGCCTCGACCCACACCAGGCTCCCACCCCTCTTTCTGTGTAATTAATTTTAAATTGATTTTGACCACCAGACCAGCTCGTTTTTAAGTATTATTGGACCTCTTAAATAAAAATAAATACCAAAAAAAATTCCCTGAAAGAACAACAACAACAAAAAATTTAAACCCAAGAGTAACCACGTCTTCCAAGTCTACATCTCACAGGTGTGTAGGGAACATGGCCTTGGACTGATGCCCTGGAGAGCCCCACAGCCTCAGTTTGTCCATCTGAAGTGTAAATTTGGGGTTGTTTTCCCGTTTGTTTTCTGTTCTGGTTTTGGTTCTGAAGATCAGGTCGTGATCTCCCTGACAGATTTCAGCCAAGAGTTTGTAACTGTACGATATTTACTGTAAGATGTAGAACATTCGATAACTATTAAAATGTTTCCAAAAAAAATTAAATAAATAAATAAAAGAGCCCCAGAGGGTTTGGTGGTTGGTTTTTTGGCACGGTGATGTCGTGGGGAGGTGAATGGGACCGGCCACAAACCCTTTTTTGGGGTTGGTGGTTGGGGCTGATGGTCTCCAATCCAACCTTGGGTGGGTTATCCCAGTGATCCCAACACGGCCAAGCCAGCGTGATCCCATAGAAGCAATTCTTATGGGAAGTGAAATGTGTCATCTGCATGGTGAGCTGAGGCTTTGGAGAGAGGATGGATGGATGGATGGATGGATGGATGGATGGATGGATGCAGGAGACCAGCTTTGCCCAGAGCAATCCGTGCCCCAGCTGGGCTGTTGGGAAGGGGGAATCATTCTGTGATCCAGTGATCCATTATCCTGAGCGCTGGCACCAGGTGATGGAGGGAAATCAGGAGTTCCTGATGGTCCTGCAGAGTTCAGCAGAGCCAGAGGGTGACCATGAAATGGCATCCAGTGCCCTCTGCTCCCAGTGGAGCTGTGCTGTGGCATCGTGGTTCCCAGAGATGACGATTCCCGTGGCCACCACCGCTGGCATCGCAGCTCCTGGAGTTCCAATCAATGAGGCCACCACGCCGTGGCCACCCTCAGGCCTCGGGGACAGAGGATCCTCTCACCAGCCGAGCGAGACGCTGGGTTTGCTGTGCTGCTCTTGCACACCTTGGTGGCAGGAAGCTGCGCTGCCACCTCCAGCACTTGGCAGCCCTGAGCTGGACTGGCTTTCACACAATGCCCGCTGTCCTCACCCCCTCCACGGGGTCCTCGTGGCTGTCACTGACCCCCGAGGCAGCCCCCAGGCCAGGTGCCTGCTGTGGAGGACAAGGGATGGACCACAGGTGAGCCTGGACTGGCCCCTTGGCACCACCCAGGGTGGCAGGAGCCACTCGGTGTCACCCACGGCTGTCACTACCCAACCCGACCTCCCCCGGCACAGTTTGTTGAGGCTGAGCACAGTTTGTTGAGGCTGTTCCCCCTTGTCCTGTCCCTGTTCCCTGGGAGCAGAGCCACGAGGTCCCCCCTGAGCCTCCTTTTCTCCAGGCTGAGCTCCTCAGCCTCTCCTGGTGCTCCATTCCCTTCCCAGCCCCGTTCCCTGCCCTGGACACGCTCCAGCTCCCCCATGCCCATGTCGGGAGGGTCACAGCAGCAGCGCAGCTGGAGGAGGGGACACGGGGACGTGAGCGAGAGCACGTGAGCCCTGCAGCTGCCCGTGAGTCACGGAGCAGCCCCGGCCGTGCCAGGCCGTGCCTGGCCCTGCAGCAGGGACACCCCTCCCTCCTGCCCCACTGTCCCCACACCACATCCCTGGGGTGTTAATGCTCCCCTTCCCAGCCTCCAGAGCCCCTTTGTCCCGGCAGGAGCCCAGGGCTCCCCAGCACCCCCTCACCTCGAGGGGCCCTTGGCGCTGCTCCATGCTGGGTCACATCCCGCTGCCGGCGGGGAGGGGACCACGGAGGGGCTCCCCCCCTGCCTCGCCCCGCAGCTCCGGGATCCGGGACACCCGAAACCTGTTGGGGAGCACCACGTCAGCCTGTCCCCACCCCCCGGAGGGGACACCCAGCGGGGGCTGTCCCTGCCTACCTGCCGATGGAGAGGATGGTCACCTCGCTGGGAGGAGCCGCGGCTTTGGGGACTTTGGTGGCACCGAGGGATGGCAGCAGCTGGGGCCACTTCTGGTCGCAGCGGGCGCACGGGGCCGGCCCCTGCACCGTGTGCGGGTGCTGCTGGTGCTGGCAGGCTGGGGGAAACTGAGGCAGGAGGTGCAGCCTGGGGAGGGGGCAAACGGCATCAGCGTGGGGGTGGTCCCAGCACCAGCAGGGGGTCCTCAGGGGACACTCTTACTTATTGAGGGGGGCACAGCTCGGTGGCACCAGCTGCTGCCTCTGGTGCTCCTTCAGCAGCTCCTCCAGCGCCGCTGCGTTTTCTGTGTGCGGCACCCAGGAGCTGGGGGGTCACAGGGCCCTGGCCCAGGTCGCCCCCTCCTCCTCCCCCTTCCCAGGGACCCCCTGACCTTTCTTCTCGGTGATCAGCCGCACCAGCACCCCGATGGTGTCCTCGTTGGCATCCTCCAGCTGGTAGATGGAGCTGGCACCTGGAAGCAGAGGTTGGGGAAAGCTCGGTGATGGGGGATGAGGCACCCAGGATGCCGTGGGACAAGGGGAACCAGCAACCACAGGAATGGGCTGGGCAGGATGAGAGGGATGTGGGATCACCGGGGCTCACCGGTGCCACCGGGCTGGGGCTCCTTGCTGGCGGTGCAGTGATAACCCCTCTTCTTCAGCAGGTTGCAGACCAGGATCCCCAGCAGCCCCATGGCACAGAAGACCGGCACGATGGTCAGCACGGCTGCCTGCGCCGCTGCCGCCTCCTCCTCCTGCTCACCCAGCAGGGTCACGCGTGTCCCGTTGGCTCCCGGAGCCCGGCCCGGCATCTCGGGGCTGCGGGCTCGCCGCCGGCCTGCGGGGAGGACGGGCCAGCCTCGGACAGGGGCTGCGCTGGGGTTAAACCCCGGGGCAGCACAAGCCGCCAGCAGAGACGTCCTCAGCTGCCGGGCCACCCCAAGGGGGACACAGCCGGGGTGACCCCCGTGGCTGCAGCACCCACCTGCGCACCCCGGAGAAGCAGAGGGATGGGAGGGGATGGGATGGGATGGGGCCAGACGAGGCCATACTCACCCCCAGGACAGTGACAAGCCACCAGTGCATCCCACTCCTCTTCATCACCCAGGGGGACCTGCCCAAGGGAGAGCACCGGCGTCATCATCCAGGGAAAGTCCCACTGGGGAAGCAATTTGGGGGCCCTTTTTCTCCCAGCTGGGATGCTGCCTAAATATCCCTACAGCAGCAGTCCTCAACTATCCCCCAGAAAGTTATTTCAGAGATCTTCTGGAATGCCCAGCTTCACCCCTTCCCTTGGAGATCCCAGCTCCATCCCAAACTGGAGAGGGACCGACCTCAGCAGCGGAGTCACACCATTCATGCAAGGAGCAGATGATGCTAAACAAAGTTAAAGAAAGGTTTTTCCTGCTCCGGAGGAAATCCTGTCACAAGGAAATGAAGTCACAAAAAAATATTTAAAAATATTTAAATAAGAACTCGAACAAAACAAGAGGTGTTTCCCAGAGGCTCATCCCCCCGTCTTCGGGCTCAGCAATTGGTTGTTAAAATTAAAATCTATGCTGACAGCACAGGGGAAGGAAGGAAGGAAAAAAATAAATAATAACCCAAACCCGGATCCAGCCTCCGCATGGAAATCCTGCCGCCTGCATGGAAATCCTGCCGCCCGCATGGAAATTCCCCCCCGGTCGTCACGGTCCTGTGAGAGCCCTGGCAGAGCTTCATTACAGCCTGTGCCTGACGAGTTTCTCCTAAATAGCGGCCAGCACCACGCTGAGATGCAGCTAATTACAGGTGAGGGGTCCTGGGGGTGAGCAGGGCCGAGCCGGGGGTTTGTAGGATGAGGGTTGGGACACCCAAAAAGAGCAGACCCCAAAAAGAGCATCCTCCACATTCCAGTTCCCTCCCAGTACAGGATCACTCCCACGGGATGCCAGCATGGAGCCAGCCCAGCTCCTGAATCCCCCAGGGATTTGGGATGTGGAGCACAAAGGGATGGTGATGCCCTGTGCAAGCTCTCCATCCTACAATCCAATAAAACTCGAGTTTAAACCTGGCGTGGAGCACTTTAACTCCCTGGGGCTGTGCACTTTGGGGACACACTGAGACGTCTGGGGACCAGCTCTGCTGGGGAAGAAATGTCCTCAGGGGGGGGACAGGGGGGTCCCGCCGTGGCTGAGGGACCACGAGCACTCCAGATCGGGATGACTGGATCTAAACACCGCCAGGAGCAGGGGTAAAGCTGATTTGAGGCCAAGCTCAGTCCCGGGATTAGGGGCATCCCTCAGATGAACACAGGAGGCGCAGGGAGCAGGGGGTGCCGGCTTTGGAGCTCTGCCCAGGACTCAGCAGCCGCTTTTGGGGGCAGCTTGGGGCCATCCCAAGCGGGGACGGGGTACACAGACCCCAGCTGGTGAGGCTGGGAAGCCCAGCTGCCCTGACACGCTCCTCAAACCCACAGGATCTGCCCTTCCAGGAGGCAGAGGGAGCCAAAAATAACTCCATGAACGCCAGACCCGGCTGCTTTTGGGGGCACTCCAAGGCCCGAGCCCCGCCTGACCGGTGCGTCAATGCCAGCACGCCAGAAGAGGCGAGGTTTTGGAAACCTCCCCAAATCCCTCCGGATCACATGAGCCGCTCATTCCAGAGTCTGTAACCCAAAACTGCCCGCCGGGATTCCAGCCCCGGCTTCCCCTCCCCTGGGGGAGCCGGGTTCCAGCCGCAGACAAACGGAGGGAAAAAGGAGCAACTGTTGGGGAAAACTTCGGGAGCAGCTGCCGGAGACAGCCTCGGACAAGGAGGGATTGTCCGGCAGATGGAGCGAAACTCGGCGCTACCGCAATCCCGGCTCCCAGGGGGGCTGCGGGAACGACACGGAATTCCAGCGTTAAAGTCAAACCATCCCCGGGGAAGCGCCGGGAGGCGCAGAGCCCCGCCAGAGCCACGTCCCGCAGCATCCCGCAGCATCCCGCAGCATCCCCGGCCCCGGGATTTTCCAGCTCCGGCAAAAAATAAAAAAGGGGGGCGGACAAAAAAATAAAATAAAGAGAGACCCGGCACGGCTGCCACCTCTTTTCGCCGGCAGCCGCTGCCGAGCGTTCCTTAACCTACTTTTTCCCCTCCCCAGCCCTTTTTTTAACCTACTTCGGCGCCGCAGCAGCCGCAGCCTCCCGGCCCCGCGGGGCGCACCCCACTCCCGGCGGGAGGGCTTTAGGGACAAAAACAGCACAGCGGGGGTCCAGCACCCCAAAAAGCACCGGACCCCCCCCCCGTCCTCGCACATCCCAAAACTGCAGAAACCCCAAAACTGCAGAAACCCCAACCCCGGAGCGCCGCGTGGGGGAGCGGCCCGAGCCCCCCGGACAGAGGGGGTGCCCCTGCCCCCGGGGGTGTCCCTGTCCCGGGGGTGTCCCTGTCCCGGGGGCTGTCCCCTACCTGTCCCCGCCGCGGAGCCCCCGGGCTCCCCCCGGGGCGGCCCCGTCGCTCCCGCCTCTTCCTTATGAATGAACCCGCGGGCGCGCGGCTCCGATGGCCCCGCCCCTCTATGTGACGTCACGAGGGAGGCCACGCCCCCTCCGTTCACCGAGGCAGCGCCACCTGCCGGGGGCTGCGGGAATGGCCGATCCCGCCCGGGATTTGGGATGGGATTTATCCCGGCCGCCGGGAAAACGGGAACAACCGGAGCGCGGTGGGATTCACCTGCCCGGCAGGAATTCAAATTAACAAGAAAGAGGGTTTTTTTGTTTTCTTTCTTCCCCGTGTGCGCTCGCAGGGGGGATCTGTAAGTGCTGTACCCCGCTTTCCTGCAGCCATGCCTTGTCCTGTTCCCTTGGGGACAGCTTTCCCACTCTGGGGACACGCGGGTGCCGTTCCTTCTATGGCCCTCGGTTTTCCCAGGACGTCCTGGGGAAAATATCAGGATATCCCTCATATCCTGATGTCCCCCTCGGGGTTATCCATGGCAGAATAACTGCACCCCAGTGGTGGAAACGGCTTCTTCCTCCCACCGGGGTCTTCATCACCAGCGGCAGCGGCGGGTGACATTCCCAGTGGGAATTAAGGTGGGAGCCGTGCCCCTCCTCAGGCTGTCCCTGCCGCCCCGTCCCGAGGTGAAGGACGAGACCACGCCGGGATCATTCTGGCACGGGCGACCTTTAATAACAAAGAGCCCCCGAGTGACCGAAATCCCCCCCCCCGCCCCTTTCCCAAAATATCCTCGTCGCCCCAAATATAGCGCACACCCACTCACCCCGCTGACGGACAGACGGATGGCTCCATGTGGGATGGCAGCATTGCCGTCACTCACCCGGCTGTGCGGGACTGGGGACACCCTGATTCATCCCTGCCACCACGGCTGTCACGTCTCCCGCGGGGACAGCAGGGTGTCCCAGCCTGGGAGCACTGATCTCGCCTGGATCCTGGGGTGAAAGCAGGAAAACGGGGGAGAAAAGGGGCACATGGGGGAGGGCTGGTCCGGCACAGTCTCGTTTTTGGGGTCACCCCATTGGAAGGGTGGGGGACAGCCCTGGCGGCTGAAGATGATTCCTCTCATCCAGAGACGCTCCAAACGGCAGCAGCGCCTTCATCCCACTTCCCAGGCTGCACAATCCCACCGGGAATCACAGAGGAGGAGGGGGGACGCCCAAATGTCCTTCCCTCCTCCCCTCCCCCGGCGGGGTCAGGCTGTCCCTCGGGGCGATGCCCGGGAAGTTTTAACCCCCTCACCCCCGGAGAGGAGGGCCCGGCAGCGCGGTGAGGACGCCCCTGCCCCCTCCCCAGGCCCCCAAATAAATAAGGATGTTTATATATATATAATATATATATATATTTAAAACCAACGGACGAACGGACAGAGCTGTCGGGGTGCTGGCGATGGAGCGAGCGGGTTGGCGGGCGGCCCGGCCCGGCCCGGGGGGGACACGGCGGGCGGCTCGTCCCCGGGCTGCTCCCGCGAAGCGCAGGCACACACAGAACCGGAGAGCAAGGCAGGATCCTGGCGGGCGGGCATCCCCGGGGATGCTCGGTACCCTCCTCCTCCTCCTCCTCTTCTTCCTCCTCCGCAGCGCCTTCCCAAGCGAACCCCCGCCCCCTCCCCATCCCCCCGAAGCGCTGTGTGTCCCCCCCGAGTCCAGCGGCGGCCGGGGGGAGCGGGGCTCATCCCCCCGACCCCGAGCACACAGAGAGCAGCCGGGCTGGAGATGAGAGGTGCTGGGGCGGGGGGCGGTGGGCAGGGGGCCGGGACCCCCCCTCTGCGCGCAGGGGGGCCAGCACCCCCCGTTCCCGGCCGGGCCGGCCCGGGGGGGCCGTGGCTGGTCACGCTCTCCACAGCAGGAGGTGGTTGGTGCTGTCGTCCCGGCCCACGGTCTCGCTGCTGCTGGTCAGCCGGAAATCCTCGTAGCCGTCCCCGCCGCTGATCACCAGCATCTTGGGCTTGGACAGGGCCAGCGCGGGGGCGCGGGGCCGGGACGGGTCTCGTTTCTCCGCCTCGCTCGGCTTCTCGGCCCCTGCCAGGCGCAGAACCCCCCGGATGCTGTCACCGGCTCCGCTGGTCCCCACCTCAGCATCCACCCTCCATCAGCATCCACCCTCAACCCTCCATCAGCATCCACCCTCCATCAGCATCCACCCTCAACCCTCCATCAGCATCCACCCTCCATCAGCATCCACCCTCAACCCTCCATCAGCATCCACCCTCCATCAGCACCCACCCTCCACCGCCTTGCCGGCACCACATCCCGGCCCCAAAAAGCTCCTCTCATCCCAACAGCCCCTCCCAGCCCAAAGTGGCCCCTGTAACCCAAATGGGCTCCTGCCAGCTCCCATCCCATCTGCTCCTGCTCCCTGCCTCGGAGCTGGGCTGGGTGACACCGTGGGAATTCGGGTCTCCCTGGGAAATTTGGGATTGCCCGTGTTGGTAGAGGGCGGTTTGGCATCCAGTTTTCTCACCCTCCACTGCCAGTTTTTCGCCCTGGATTTTAACAAGGCAGGAATGCAGCGGGGACGCCGACATATCCTGCTCATCCAGCGCGGCATTCCCAGCCCCACAAACACTGCGCGCTGCCCCCAGGAAGTGCCAGGACCGGGACGTGGCAGCCCCCCCGCCTACCCGTGTCCCTGGGCAGCGGGAAGAGGACGTCCAGGCCGTCGGGCAGCTCGATGGCCGTCAGGAAGCGCACGTGGCCGGTGTGGCCCTGGGACAGCCCCACCAGCGTGGGGGCTGCCTTGGGGGACACGGCCAGGGTGAGCACCACGCCGGCGCTGGTCCCGATCCACAGCAGCTCCTTGCAGGCCAGCAGGGCCGTGATCCGCAGGCAGGCGGCCTTGTGCTGCCGGATGATGGCATCCGAGCCTGCCGGGCATTCCCGCCGTCGGTGCCTTGTCCTGCCCCGCACGGGGCTGGGAACCCCCCACCCACAGGGAGCCATCCCCAGGGAACATGGGGCACGGGGAAGGGAGCTCACAACCCCCCCCCCCCCCCCCGGGGTGGTGGCATCACATTGGGTGGGCAGGACAAGGGGGAATGGCTTCCCACTGAGAGAGGATGTCGGGAAGGAATTCCTTCCTGGGAGGGTGGGCAGGCCCTGGCACAGGGTGCCCAGAGAGGCTGTGGCTGCCCCTGGATCCCTGGCAGTGCCCAAGGCCAGGCTGGACACTGGGGCTTGGAACACCCTGGGGCAGTGGAAGGTGTCCCTGCCATGGCAGGGGGTTGGAATTAGATGATCTGTAAGGTCCCTTCCAACTGCAACCACCCTGAATTCCACAGTTCTATGGATTATGGGATGACCCACGTTTTTCTACACGGAATTATCCACTTCCCCAGGGGCTGCCCCATTTCCACATGGGATCACCCAGCTGCCTGGATAATCCCACAAGGCCTCTCATCTCCTTCCCCAAACCCAGCACCCTGAATCTCCCATCACCGGCTGCTCCAGGGCGCTTTCCAGGGGCGCCGGCACCCGCTGGAGCCGGCGGCGTCACCCGCCGGAGACGCGCCACGGGTGTCACTTACCGGCGAGCATCTTGTGCACCGGGGGGGTGATGTCAGCCTCTGCCAGCTGCTCGTAGGTGGTGGCGTGGTACAGCCTCACCTGGGCGCTGCCCTGCAGTGCCACCCACACGCCGCCGCCCGCGCTCACCATGCAGGTGACGCTGCGCCCGCCGTCCTGCCCCACCTGCAGCGTGTGCTGAGGGGACACGTGCCACCGGTGACGCCACCCGCGATGCCAGCGGTGCCCGTGACACCTCCCAGAGTGCCCTCCGGCCCCCCCGTACCTCCTGTGCCAGCGTGGCGGTGTTGAGGACGATGACGCGGTTCTGGCAGCCGCACCACAGCTTCCCCGCCACCGCCACCATCTTGGTGATGGGGCTCCCCGGTGAGCCCAGGGACAGGGACTTGGAGTTCTGGGGGTCCCAGAAGCGGCCTGAGAGGGCGGGGAGAGTGGGGTGGGTAAAGCGTTCCCACCTTCTCCAGGTCACCCCTCAGAGGGGACATGAACTGATGCCACCATGGGGTTCCAGCGGCAGGCAGGGGCCAGGACTGGAATGCCCATCTCCACCTGCCTCTGAGTGTGGTGTTTCCAGCATCCCTCCAGGGATGCCATCCCGAGCCACCCTCCAACAGCCACCACCTTGGGGCTGAGTTTCTGACATCCCAAATCCAAGCTCACCTGCTTCCCGCTGGTACACAACGAGCTCCCCGTTGGCCAATGACACAAACACCTGGTTATCCAGGTACCTGCGGGCACAAACCACCTTTGACATCCAGCTGCAGAAGCCCAAAATCCCCTGCTCCGGCCCTCCCAGAGCTGAAAATCCCCCTTCCCCACTTACAGGATGCACATGACAGCGGCAGCGTGCTGCATCTTCATGCTGTTCTTCCTGTTCCGGATGTTGTCCGAGGACTGGTACACGTGGATGCTGCAGGAGGAGAGCAAAGCTCGAGGCTCCCCCAGGACCGGCGTGAATTCCACGTGGGAATTCCCACCCCGGGGACCCACCAGCCATCCTCGGTGCCCAGCCACATGGAGCTCTGGTGGGCCTCGGGGTCGAGGCTGAGGAGGTCCTCGAGGCTGCCGCGGGTGAAGGAGCCGCGGCTGGAGCGGCGCAGGGCGCGCCCGTCCGTGGGGCTCTCGCCGTGCCGGCTCTGCCCGTAGGTGCCAGTGATGGGCATGAAACCAGGCTCCTGCTCCTCCTCCGAGCTCGTCGTCTCCACTGCTGCCTCCTTGCAGCTCGGGATCTCTTCATCTGAGGAGGAGGAAGAGGAGGAGGAAGGAGTGCATCAGACCACGGCCATCCAACACGCTCCAAAGTCATGGGGAAGAGACCACGGGTGATGTCAAGCCCAGGGGGTGGCACAGGGATGCTGAGCCCCAAAATCCATGAGGCTTCACCCAAAGTCCACAGAACCACACTGTTGGGCCAACATCTCTTCTCCCAGGCACAAAAGCCTCCACCAGAAGATTTCCCCGAGGAATACAAGGAAGAGAAGCCAAAACAATGGAGCTGCCCATAATTTTGGGGCTAAAAAGCATATTTCTCCCAAAGCAGGGGCTGGGGAGGACTCACTGCCGAAGCTGGAGGAGATGGTGGAGTGGCTGGCTTGGCTCTGCAGCGTCCCGGAGGGACTGGGCGAGGACTCGTCATCCGTGTCGTCGCTGTCGAAGGGCACCAGCTCCCTGTTGCCGCCGTCCACGGGCTCCGAGAGCTCCAGCGACGAGCCCGAGATGGAGATGTGCAGGCACGGCTGCGGCGCCGCGTCCTCCGGCGGCGCGGGGCCCAGCTCGGCCGCGGGGCTGCCCAGAGGCTCCGCGCGCTCCCTGCCGCCGCCGGGAGGGAGGGAGGGGAGAGAAGCAGCTCCAGCATCGCCCCGCTCCTGCAGCAGCGCCCCGCACCCCCGGCGCTGCGGGGCCGGGGCATGTCCTACCTGTAGGCGCGCTTGAGGCCGGGCACGGAGGCGATGCAGAGGATCCTGGCGGAGCAGACGGCGATGCAGGCCTCCACCGTGGGCTCCTTGCGGATGCTCAGCAGGCAGACCTGCCCCACGTAGCCGTCGCTGTTGCAAACCCAAACCTCGTGCGAGCTCTCCGGGCTGCCGTGGCTGGGAGAAGCGCAGGAGAACTGCAAGGGAGAGGAAGATTGGGTTATTCAGGAGCTGTTGGCATCTGGTAGCAAGACCACTGGGGTGGGGAGAACATGTGGGATGCCTGAGCCCAGACTTTGGGTACCTGCATCCCACTCCGCGTCTTCATGATGGGGATGGCTTTGAGGAACTCCGGGTCCAGGCAGTTTTTGCTGGAAGCTGGGAAAAACAGATTGGGAGATCAAGACGTGATGGAGGAAAGGGGTCTACCAAAGCGGAGTGGGGGATGCCAAGCCCACCACCTCGTCCAGCTGCCCTCTCCCTGCTGTTACCCAGCTTTTTCTTGGCGTCCTCGAAGGCTTGCTCGAAGCCGAGCCGGGCGTCGGGGTTGGGGAACTCGAAGATGAAAGACTCGGTGCCGTCAGCTTTGGTGGTGCTGAGCTCCACCTTGTTGGGGGGGAAGGCCATGCTGAAGGACAGGGATTGCTTCTCCGACAGCTCCCGGTGGATGGCGGCCATCAGGTCCTTGATCACGTCATCCAGGCCCTTGGGACGGGGACATCTCTCAGGGACGGGCCACCACAAGCCACATGCTTGATAGCCCCCTGTCCATCCTCTGGAATCCTTCAGAGGCTGCCGCAACCTCTTTTGGGGCTTTAGGGTGCTTATGGCCACCGGCCCTGCCATAGCTTGTCCCCTCTGGCTGAGGACATCCTGTGTGTTCCCACCGGGAACGTATCCAACCAGGGCACAGCTGCAGGGCCGCCATCCCCATACCTGGTGGGGGAAGCTGAGGGTCTCTGACAGCTTGCTGACTTGCCCCAGCGTGTTGAGGTCTTCATCCAGGCGGCTGATGCTTTTCTGGATGCTCTCCCTGTTGGTGGCTTGCGAGGCACCTGTGTGGGGACACACGCGCAGAGTTAACCCCTCCCTCCCTGGCTCTACCACCCATGGGTTTTGGGGAGAGATGGGACACTCCAGCAGGCAGTGACAGACCTTTGACAATTTCCACATCCTCCAGGGGCAGCTTCCAGAGCAGTTTGTACTTGCTGGCGGTGTCGATCACGCTGGCCGCCGTGTACCTGGGAGGTTGGGGGGCATGGCCGAGCTGCACCCACAGCCACAGCCCCCTGAAGCCAGGCCAGCTGGCAGGGACAGCCAGGGGGTGTCCCCAGGCCTGGGGGTACTCACAGGCTCATGGAGCTGCGGCGGAGCGAGCCCGACTTGCGCTTCAGCGTGGTGCACACCAGCAGGTCCGTGAAGAGGAAGAAGGAGCGGTCCTTCTTCCCACCCACCGCCTTCTGTGGAGCAGCGGGAGACACCAGCGGGTTAGTGACCATCCCTCCTCGGTGCCCGTGCTGGGAGAGGGCCCTGCCTCAGTTTCCCCATGTGCTGCCTTCCCCTTTCATCCTTCCGTTCGTTCCATCCATCCATCCATCCATCCATCCATCCATCCATCCATCCATCCATCCACAGCTTCCCATAGGCACACAGGCACCCCATGACCTGCACTCACAGCCCCCCACTGCCCACCCAGAGGGGTCCCATTTCCCCACAGACCCCACTCTTACCACTTCCACGACCATCTCCTGGCGCAGGAACCTGCGGAGCGGAGCCTGGAGCTGTGGGGACAAGGAGACCCGTGGTTGGGAAGCCACTGCGGGGAGCTTTGTGCCCTTCATCCCTGCCCCTGCATCCCCCGGCTCAGAATTGGAACCCCAGACCCTTCCCAAACCCCCAAGACCAAATGATGACGGGGAAAGCTGGACCTGGAGGAGCAAACAGGTGACCCAGAAAGAGCAGAAATGAGGACGTTTTGTGGAGAGGGAAAGAGTGACCCCATCCAAGGCCCCCCGCACGTACGTCCTCCATCCCTTCGATGTGGGACTCAATCTCCTGCACGATCCGGGCGTTCCTCTCCACCTCCTCCGCGCTCTTCATGCCCTTGTTGATCCTCTCGGCCACCTGCTTGATGTTGCGCTGGGCGTCGATGAGGAAGGGGTGGTCGGGGTGGTCCTCTGGGGTGTGCTTCAGCAGGTCCTGCCACGGGGACAGAGGGGGCTGTCACCTCTGGCAGCGCCTGCCATTGCCTGAGCCCCTCCCACGCTGCTCCGGCTGCTGGGCATGGAAACCAGCCCCGAGGAGGGGGTGGAAATGTCCAGCAGGAAGGCTGAGGGTAAGGGGACCATGGTGGGCTGGGGCAGCAAGGTGACCGTCCTCAGAGTGACCATCTGCAGGAGGGCAGAGCCATGTGCACGCCTGGGGACACCAGCTTTGTGACAAGGGGTCAGGAGAGACCTGAGAGCCCTGAAAGCTTTGTGGAGGCGAGGAGGAGCCGTGGCCCCCCCGCTGCTGGTGTGACACTGCCACCCCGGTGTCACCCACCTTCACCAGCAGCTCGTATCGCGGGATTCTCTGCACAGGCTTGATCATCAGGTCGGACAGGGCCTGCTTCTCCTTGTTCTCCCGCATGCTTTGCTGCAAAACACCCAGGAGGGACAAGGATGGGCCCCTTGGTGGGACACAGCGAGGATCCACTAAGCCAGGATTGCCCATTTTGGTTTGGGGTCCAAATTTCCACACCACCCGGAGTGATTCCACTCCATCCCAACTGACCCTCTTTGCACCAAAACCAAGAAGGTGGGGGGAAATTCCCAGTCTGGCAATAAATTCGCTCCCATTAACTCCCATCCTGCCTGGCTCTAGATCATGGCCAGGATCTACGGAGACAGGAACCAGGACCCACCTCCAGGAACTTCATGAAAGCCGGCCGGGCTTCCTTGGCGATCCTGACGGCGTCCTTGGCGTTGAGGAAGTTATCAATGTAGGCAGAGTAGATGTTCACCAGCACATCCTTGGAGAACTGGGGGCAGGAAAACAGGGCTAGGGATCATGGGCGTTCTGGGAGAGCCTGGAAGCAGCTGCACCAAGGGTTAACTCTGGCTCTGGGCTGGCGCAGGGAGGGCTCACCCGCTGTCCGCCCACCTCGATTTTTCAGCCCTGACGTTTGTGCTCCCGAGGCAGAAACGCGGAGCTGCAGAGCCAGCCTGGAGCAGCAGCTCCCACCCTTATGCTAAGCAGACAGCAGGCCTGGAGATCGTCTCCTGCTCTCCATCCCAGGCCTGCTTGGCCCATCCTTTCATCACTCCTGCTCCGAAACCTCTGCTCTGGGGCCGTGCCCAGGAGCGGGCACACCCGCATTCCCAGGGGGAATCACCCCGCCAGCACCTACCGACTGCACCAGGAGGTCGCCCACTTTCTGCTTCTCGTGCCAGTTCTGCACGCAGTCGTGGATCTGCTCCAGGAACTGCTCGTGGTGCTCCAGCAGCTCGGGGATCTGGTCGAAGATCTCGTCCACCAGCGAAGGGTCGCAGAGCAGGGAGTTCTCCGGCTGCTTCAGCGGCTTCATGTAACCCTGCGGGCAAGCAGAGGCACCGGGACCCGTGGGGGTTTCCTCTCCCTGCCCAGTCTGGATCTCTCAGCCCATGTAAACACGGGCATGGATGGCAGCCTGCAGCAGGGGGCTCCTCCCTGGGCTGTGGGACAGCCCCCAGGACCAGGCAGGTTTTGCAGCCCAGCCCTCCTGGGTCCCTGGGATGCACTCAGTGAATCCCCACAGCTGAGTGGGGAGGGGGACAGGTCTGCAGAAGGAGCCTGCCTGGCACAGGATCCTCTGTCCCAGGGCCTTCAGAGCCAGCTTTGCTGTCATGAGCCTTCACCACCTCCATCTGCCCGACCTAGCTTGGAAATCACAGCAACACCAGCCCGGGATCCAAATGCCGGAGTGTTCCCGGTGGGATTTAGGGTGTTTGGAACCAGGTGGGGTCTGGGCCAGCAGGATGCACCCACTGGGTCACGCCCTGGGCCACCACACAAGGGCCAACGAGCAATGCTCAGGGCCAGCAGGTGCTCAGCAGGGCTGGGTGGGTGGCTCTGCTATGAAACCCCTCTCCTCCATCCATGGGGCAGAGTGGAGGAGCGCCCCTGGAATGGCAGAGATGGATTTGCAGGGGATGCAGCAGCATGTGGAAGGTCTTCTCAAGCCTTGCCACCCGCTCAGTCTGACCAGTACAGGGTGCTGGTGGCTTTCAGGATGTGTGGAGGACCATGGAGCTGAGCACTGAGGACAGGACCCATCTCCAGTGGCTTCAGACCTCTCCAACCAAGCAGGCAAAGGAGTCATGCCCCAAGGATCAGGTTCCTCAAGCTGATGCCAGATACTTCATGGAGACCCAAGTCAGAGGGACCAAATCCAGCCTGAGGCTCCTAACTCCCTTCACCTGTCCTACTGTGTCCAGCACCTCCAGCAGGAGCTGGGATGGACTGTGCCATGCATCCCGTGCTTCCCACACTGGGAAGAGGAGGAGACAGCCCTTGCTGCAGCACACAGGGACAGCAGGCAGGGCTTGCCCATGCACCATCTGCCTTGGCTGGAGGATGATGCTCCAAGATGGTCCTTGTCCCATGCTAAGTGCCACCAAGCCATGTCAAGGACCTGAGCACCTTGTCCCAGCTGAGACAGGGAGCTGGGGACACCTGGAGCCCCACGATCCCTGCCAGGAAGCCAGGTCCCCCCTGGTGGCACTGTGTCAGGACAGGTCCCATGGACAAGAGCCCAGGCATTAACACCCTGTGGCTCCCACCCGTGTCTTTCTAGAGGATGCACAGACCATGGGACAGACTCTCTCCATGCCAAAACCAGTGGGGACACCCCCCAGCCCCAAACCCTGTACAGTTCCCCCTAAAATCAGCCCCAGGGCTGGGCTCCTCTCGCCCCTCTAAGCCAAGGTCTGCACTGGCAGCAGCCAGGGGGTCCCTCCCTCCTGCAGCCCATCTGTGTCCAGCTTGGGGCATCCTAGTGGGGCATTTATGGGAAGAGCCCAGGGCAGTGTGGGATGGAGTGGCCCATGCCCTTGAGGACTGTCACAGAGGTCCCACAGGCACCGCTCCTGCAGTTTGTGGTGTTTCCCCCTGCAGGGATGTGGCTGGACAAGCCACACCTCGGCCAGGTGACGTCTCCAGGGCGTTGACCATCATTAACCTGCTGAAACACCTTCATTAACATCTGAAACGTGGGCTGGACCCTGGGGCCAGGCTGCTCCAGGGGGTTTGGAACCAGCTCAGCGAAAAAAGCCTGAGAAAAACCTTTGGCTCAGGTCTGCAGGTGACGATCCGAGCAGGGAAGGGGAGCACGAGGGAACGGGGGATTTCAGGGGTCCCCCATCATGGCAGGGCCATCAGGAGGTGGGGTGCAACACGAGGAGGAGATTTTGGAAGGCAAGCACGGCAAAGAGACTGGGGGACACGCCACCTGCCAGGTGACAGCACGCTGGCAATGCCGCAGGCTCGCTTTGGGCACGGAGGTAATTCCTACACCCCGTTCTTGACGCTGCTGTCACAGCACTCCCCTTCTGCTCCCGCTGTCCCCAACATCCCCAGTGTCACCCCAAGCGGTGCCACACAGCCCCTGGCACGGGCAGGACTGGGGGTGAGCAGGCTTTGGGGTGTCACCCCGGCCGTGCCACCTTACCTGCATCAAGGTGCGCAGGGACTCCACGTAGGACTGCTCCGTGTCCAGCAGGGTCATGATGACGTGCTTCCTCATGTCCTGCCCGGGGGGAAGAGACACAGCAGCGTTTTGGGGCGAGCCGGGGCGGGGGAGCAGCGTGCCGGGGCTGGCGGAACACCGGAGCAGCCCGGCTGGCGTCCAGCTCCCCTGCGCTGCCTCTCCGCCCCGATGGAGGAATCCGGGAGGATTAGGAAGTACATGACACCGAGCGCCTGGTTTCCTCCGCGGCCGCGTCAGGAGCCCGCCCTGGAGCTCACAGCCCTACATGGGTCGGTGCCGGAGCCCTCTGGCTCTCCAGCGGCCCCGCTCCGAGCGGACCCGCAGGAATTCGCCTCCCGCCCAGCACCCGGGCACCCTGGGGAGGAGATCCGTGGGGAGGTGGGAAGCCCTGGGAAGCAGATGGGCTGGGGTCTTCCTGGCTGCGGGGCTCAGGGACCCTCCCCCTGTGTGCACGCCCTGAAAGGCTCTGAGAGCAGAGACACCCCAAGAGATTTCCGTGGGAGATGCCCCAAAGGTTTTGGATGCAGTGATACCCCGAAGGTTTGCGTTTGGAGGGAAGGTTTGTGTTTGGGTGCCCCCCAGAGATTCTGGCTGCAGAGACACCCCGAAGGCTCTGCATGGGAAGGATGACTCCAGTGCAGAGACATCCCAAAAGCTTCTGGTGCAGAGATGCCCTGGGTGCACAGACACCCCAAAAGTTTTGCAGAATCTCCAGAGACCCTGGATGTGACACCCCAAATATCCTCAGTCCTGTGGGATGAGCCCCTGCCATGTCCTCCCCAGTGGGGACACAATGAGCTGTGAAGCTGCTCGGCAGCCACAGCAAGAAGTCTGACCATCCTCACCAAGGAGAGAGGCCACCACCGTGCTCGTGGTCCCCAGGGAGCAATGGAGAGGGATCCTGGCCAGATCCTGCTCTAGGACAGAGCTGTGCCTCAGTTTCCCTGCTCTCCACCAGGCTGCTGATGGAATCAAGCCTGGAGGAAACTCTTGTCTGGAGCCAGATATTGGTGACGGGTCCAAGGCTCTCCAGGAATCAGGAAACCATGGTGATATTGGGAACACCAACTGAGACCTCCCCACTTGGTTAGAGGGCTTATGAACACTCTCGCTGCTGGATTAATTAGCTGTAATTACGGATGGACGGGCGCTCAGTGGAGGATGCAGCTTAGGGGAATCTGCTGCCCCAGACTGCCTCAGTTTCCCCAGCCCTCACCCAGCCTGCAGTTCCCTGCTGGTCCTTTCTTTCCTGGAGCTGGGGATTTGCAGCAGTGGGGACACGCAGGATGAGGCCCAGCTGTTGGCAAGGAATCTTTTCCATGGTTACAGCACCAGCATTACCCCGGCAGGGGCAAATTCCCCCTGGGATGAGCAGAGCTGGGGGAGAGGCACCATCGCAGCAGGGCAAAGCCCTGCGTGGGCGAAGGCGGGATGCGCCCCGCTGCATTCCTTACCCCAGCCGGGGGGCTCCATCTGCTCCCCCTGGGGACACCCTGGTCTCACCCTGCCTCCCCCGGGACGCTCAGCACCCTCGGGATCAGCCCCTGCCGCCATGGAATCGGGTATTCCCACCATGGTATTCCCACCGTGGCATTCCCACCGTGGCATTCCCACCAGCCGACGCCTCCGCCGTGCACACCAGCACCGGGGGGGCGCTGGCAGCGCTGGCTCCAGCCCCCCCATCGCCCCCTCCGGCCGGCAGCATCCCCCCTGCCCGCCATCCCCAGAGCCCCGGGGCGAGGATGAGGATGAGGATGGAGGCTCGGTTGCCCGGGCAATCGCGGCGCAGAGCCCGCAGGTGCCGGGCGCCGCACACGTGTCCGGGGGTGACGCATCCCCGCATCCCCCCCGCATCCCCCGCCGCAGCCCCGGGACCCCCCCGGCCGTCACCTCGGAGCCACCGCGGCCGCCGCAGCCCTTGTCCGGCAGCTCCTCGGCCGCCGAGCCGCCGAGCCCGGAGGTGGCGAAGGCCGCGTCGATGCCGTCCCCGATGTCTCGCATGTCCTCCAGCGCGATGGTGAACTGCGCCAGAGTCCTCACCATCTGCAGCATGCGGGTCCCGGGGGTCGGTGCGGCCCACGCGGCCCAAGGAATCGCGCAGAAATTCCCCCTGCGTCCCTGCCGCCCTGCCCAGGTGTCCGCCCCAGCCCGAGCGCTGCGCCGGGATGCGGCGGGGAGGGGAATGGAAGGCAGGCGCTATTTATACCGGCGGGGCTCGCTGGATGCGGGAGCGGGGGGATGCTCGGGAAGCCCTCCCGCAGGGCGGCAGCGGGCTGCGCCTGCGTCCGTGGCCACGCCAGGGCCCCCGGCCCCCGAAACTGGGCAGGCAGGGGCGGGGGGCAGAGCCGTGCCCACGCCGACACGCAGGGATGCGGGCAGGGCCGGATCCCGCCGAGGGATGCTGCGGGAATGGCTCTGCCCAGCCAGGATGCTGGGGCGGGGGGCGGAGGGAGACGATGCTTGCTTTTTGGGGCATGAGGTTTTTTGGGGAGGGGGACGCACGGGTGATGCTGAGCGCCCTCAGGGGCTCCATCGCTGTGAATACCCCCCTCCCTGGCCTGGCAGGCAGGGAAACTGAGGCACGCCCCCTTCCCCGCCGCCCCACGGCATCCCCACCTCAGCACCCACATCCCTGCTGGCCGGGTGATGCATCCTGCCCAGATCTGTTTGTAACGCTCCCCTCCTGCCTCGTTAATTAAATCTAATTAGCCGCTCACCCCGTTTCCACAGCAACGGCGTGCAGCAGGGCTGCATCCCTCTCATTGCAGCCAGTAAATTTCCTCTTGGAAGTGAGGGTGACAGCATCCCAGCCCGGGAAGGGTGCGAGGCAGAGAACGGACGGCTCGGGGCAGGGAATGGAGCTGCAGCAGCTGCCCATGCACCCAGGGGCCAGGGAGGAGGGAATGCTAATTGCAACCAGGTAACGAGGCTGCTCTCAAGCTCCTGCTCCTGCAGCTGCAGTGCCCTGGCCATCCCAGCTGTTGGAATGCTGCGTTTATTTGGTTTGCAATCCCAGATCTGCTTGGGTTGCAGTCCCGAGCTCTTCTGGGATCCAATTCCAGATCCATTTCTGCTGTAATCTCAGATTCCTTTAGGCTGCCATCCTAGAACCAGTTTTGTTGCAAGCTTGGATCCATCTGCATTGCAATTCCAGAACCACCTGGATTGAAAACCTGAGGCTGTTCTGAGTTCTAATCCCAGATTCATTTTGGTGGTAATCCCAAACACATTTGGGCTGCAATCCCAAACCCATCCCAGTTGCAATCCTGGGCATAACTGCATTGCAATCTGGGATCCATTAGGGATAAAATCCTGGGCTCTGCTAGAATCCTATTGCAAATATGTTTCTGTTGCAATCCCTATTTGGGCTCCAATTCCAGACTAATTTCTGTTGCAATTCCAGATCCATTTGGGCTCCAATCCCAGAACAAAATGGGTTGCTAATCTAGGTCCATCTGGATTTCAGTTCCAGACCCTGTGCTTGCACTCCCGGGTGCTTTTGGGCTGTAATCCCAAACCCACCTGGGCTGCAGATCCAGGCCCAGCTGGGCTGCAGCACTCTGGGTTGCGGTCCCAGACCCGTTCATTTGCCATCCTGGGCCCCATCTGTGTTGGAATCCTGGGCCCCTTTGGGTTCCAACCCCAGACCCATCCAGCTGCAACCCCAACCCCGTTCCTCTGCAATTCCATAACCATTGGGGTTGGATGGGTCTGCAATCACAGACCCACCAAGGATTCAAACCTGGGTCCAGCCCCACTGCAATCCCAAATCCAGCTGCGCTGCAATCCCAATCCCAGCCCTTTTGCAATCCCAACCCCACTCCTCTTGCAATCTCAGACCCAACAGGAAAGCCAGCCTGGGTCCATCTGCATGGCAATGCCAGATCCATTTGGGCTGTAACCTCAGAACCACTCCTGCTGGAATCCTGGATACACCTGGCTCGCAGTTTTGGACCCGTTTGGGCTGTAACCCCAGATCCATCTGGGATGCAATCCCAACCCCATTCCTCTTGCAATCCCGCGCCCAGCATGGGTGCAGACCTGGGTCCAACCACATTGCAATCCCAGGTTCATTTGAGCTGCAATCCCAACCCCATTCCTTTTACAATCCCAAATTAATTTGAGCTGCAATCCCAATCCCATTCCTCTTGCAATCCAAGGTTCATTTGAGCTGCAATCCCATTCCTTTTACAATCCCAAATTCATTTGGGCTGCAATCCCAACCCCATTCCTCTTGCAATTCCAGGTTCATTTGACCTGCAATCCCAGGTTCATTTGAGCTGCAATCCCAGGTTCATTTGAGCTGCAATCCCAATCCCATTCCTCTTGAATCCCAGGTTGATCTGGGATGTAATCCTAATCCCATTCCTCCTGCAATCCTGGGTTCATTTGGGCTGCAATCCCAATCCCATTCCTTTTGCAATCCCAGGTTCATTTGAGCTGCAATCCCAATCCCATTCCTCTTGCAATCCCAGATTCATTTGGGCTGAATCCCAGGTTCATTTGAGCTGCAATCCCAACCCCATTCCTTTTGCAATCCCAGGTTCATTTGAGCTGCAATCCCAACCCCATTCCTTCTGCAATCCCAGGTTCATTTGAGCTGCAATCCCAACCCCATTTCTCTCGCAATCCCGGACCCACCAGGGATGCAAACCCGGGTCCAACCGCATTGCAATCCCCAATCCCTCTGGTTGGTAATCCCATTCCCGCTCCTCGGTAATCCCGCTCCCCGGCAATCCCATTCCCGTTCCTCGGGCAATCCCATTCCCGCTCCTCGGTAATCCCGCTCCCGGGCAATCCCATTCCCCTTCCTCGGTAATCCAGCTCCCGGACAATCCCATTCCCGCTCCCGGCCCGGCTCAGCCCCGGCGCTCCGTGTCCCGGCGGCTCCTCCCGCAGCAACGCCCCGATCCCTCCCCCGGCACCGCCCGCTCCCTCCATGGCAGGAGAGCCCTTCCCAGCCCCGGACGCCAGCCTGGGCTCAATCCCTGCATCCCACCCAGCGTGTCCCGGGAGCGCTGCAAGGGGACGCTCCGGTGTCGGCTGCGCCTTCCTCCGCGGGTCTGGAACCTCGCTCACACCCACCCCACCCTCGGGATGGGACAGAGGATGGCCGGAGAAGGGTTAAACCCGTCCTGCCCTGTCCCGGTCGGGAATTCACACCCAATCCCGCTGGTTTCGGGGTGCCATGCCATCCCCCCGGGATGCAAAGCCCGCAGCCCAGCCCGGACCCCCCTGCAAGCGGCCCGCAGCCCACAGGAAATTCCTGGGAGTGTTTGGCCACTCCAACAGCGCTGCCTATTTTTAGGGCTGTCTAAAATATGAGCCGGATATTTTTAGCAGCGCGGCTCTTTGTAAACACCTTTAGATTTCCTTTCGGACCAGCCCCTGTTGTGGTTTAGTTTTATTTCCCCCCCCCCCCCCCCCCCCCCAATCTGAGCGTTTCCTCCCTCAAAACCCCAAACCCTCCTAGGAAACGCGCGCCAGTTCCTTGGGATGGAGCCAAGGGACTCATCCCCCATCCCAAGGCTTGTGCCAGCGTGGCAAAATGCTCCTGAAAACCCAAAGATGGAGAGGATCCAGCACCGGGGGTTTGGGGTGATTAAACAGCGCCCCAAACCTGGGATGGGGGCCAAGGAAAAGCCCTTTTCCCCCAGCTTTCCCTCTGACACTGGAAATACAGCCCTGAAGAAGGATGGGAACCCTCCCATCTTGATTTATTTTATTTTTTAATGAGGCTCAGGGAGCAACCCCATCATTTTGCTTTTCCCTGCGCAGGAATATCGATGCAGGAGGAGTCTGAGCATTCCCAGGGATTCTAAAACATCCTAAAACATTTGGAAAAGGCCACGGTATATCGTGTCCTGCCTCCACCCCTGCAAACAAAGATGCATCACGCAGCAAAGTCCTAAAACATCCATTTTTTAAACAAACAAAGGCCAAAGGCAGAGCAGGAATGTACATTCCATGAGGGATCACAGCCACCACACAGATTCTGGCCCCTGTGCACACATCAGTGCATGGAATGATGGAGTTTCCAGCCACTCTGAGGACTCCCCCACTGTCCCAAACCCGGTGACTGGGTCGGTGTGGGAGGGTGTTCCTTGTGCTGCATCCCCAGAGATCATCCCAAAATTCCCACACCCACAGCACTCGGTGTTTCTCCCTTTCTTTGGTGTAAACTCACCCAGCCATAGTCTGAGTGAGCTGCAGCAGGGATTTTGTCCCTGAGACCCTGTTTTGGGGGAAAAAATATCCAGATTTAGGGGGGAAAACAGTGTTTTGGACCACTTTGGGAGTGGGATTTGCTGCTCAAGGCCTTCCTGCAGCTGCTGAAGGAGGAGCTAACCCTGCCTCAAGCAAAATTATTCCCACCCCTCCAAAACAAGCCAAAAATGTAAGAGTAAATAAATACAAGTTGTTTTTCCCTCAATTACAGCTCGTTCCTGCTGCCAGCTGCTGATGGGAGATTCTCTAGGGTGTCACAGTAGGGCTGTGCTAGGAGGTGCATGAATCTTGGCACTTCCTTGAAACCAGCATTCCCAGTTTGAAAGAATCAGGTATTTCTGCACCTTTTCTTTCCCTGAGTGCTTGTTCCCAAGGTAGATCCCACTAGAGGGAGCTGGGACATAGTGGGAGCCACTGGTCCACAGGGAGAGTGCACGGTGAATTCCCAAGCTTAACAATTTTAACACATCCTCAGCTCTATTTCTACCAAAACTGGAAAGAAAAAGCTTGGAAATAAACTGGACCCGGTTCCATCCACCCCAATGCAATGAGCAAACACCTCTGCAACAAACAGCATCATCCTGGCATCTAAAACTTCCTGAAGCAGCCAGAAAAGCCCCTGGCTGGCACCACCTCCCAAAACAGGATGATGCTATTCCATCCAATCCTCTATTGCCTCAATCACTCAGCCTCTGGCAGGAAATCACTTGGGGGAAAAAAAAATAAATCACATTCTGTTCTCTTGGGAAGCATTAAAGCAGGAGGTTGGGTCGGGTTTCGTAGGGTTTTCAAACCTGAGCAGCCTTTCCCTTGGGATCAGGGATGCTCTGCCCTGTGTCCCTCAAGTGCCATAAAGCTGGGGGATGGCAGCCACTGCCATCCCTGGGTGCCAAAAACCTCCATTCCACGGTGCCAGTCACCTTTTGGGGCATGTCACCCCATCCCTGGGTACCAACCACATCCATTCCATGGTGCCAGCCACCTTTTGGGGCACGGCAGCCCATTCCTGGGTGCCAAAAACCTCCATTCCATGGTGCCAGCCACCTTTTGGGGCACAGCAGCCCATTCCTGGGTGCCAAAAACCTCCATTCCATGGTGCCAGCCACCTTTTGGGGCATGTCACCCCATCCCTGGGTACCAACCACCGCCATCCCTGAGCACAAGCCACCTCCTTTTCCAGGTGCCACCCCATCCCTGGCGCCCAATCCCTCCCTCCTGCTGCCAGCCTCTCATCCCTGAAAAAGCTCCCTGGGATCTCCAGGTCCCGGGGAAGGCACTGCCATGGGAACAGGAGGCCCTGTGGCACAGCAGAGGGGCCGTGCCCGAGCCTGCCCGACGCCGTCGGGAATCACATCCGGGGCTGCATTCCCTCCCTGCCCAGCCTCTCCCTGCTCTCCCACGGGTAAGGAAAGTCCGAGCTGCTCTCCAAAGAGTAACTTCTTGAAAGGAAATAGGAGCATAAATCAGCAGCTCTGATTCAGCCCTGCTTCAGTTGCTAATAATATTCCCGTGTTTATTCGCAGGCCCGGGGCTGGAGATGTTTGCTTTTCCCTCGGCCGTGGTTTTTCCCAGGCTCCCAGCTCACAGAGGAGCATTGATTTGGTCAGGGATGCTCCCATGGAGAAACCCGGCAGCACCGCCTCCTCCGGGATGGGGAGGATGAGGAGGAGGAAGAGGAGGAGGAGCAGGGCAGCTTCAGCCCCAGCACCCGGGAATTCAGTTGTTTTCCCTTCTTGGACTTCTCGGCTGCGGTGATTCATCCCGGGAGGACACGGCCTGGCTGCAATTCTGCTTTTAAAGTGTGAGGGGAAAAAAATGGGAATGAAAAATAAAGGAGTTGGGGCCATTTTTCCAAGGCAGGGTGGAAGGATGCTGGGCATCCCTGTGCTGCCCAGGGGAGCAGTGGTGCTGGGAGCAGTGCCAGTGGGATGGGGAAAGGGCAGCTGCAGGAGACTCATCTCCCAAAGCATCAAAAGTTCCTCCTCTAAATGCACAGTGGGGCTTTTCCTGTGGGATTTTCACTAGAAATCTTCACCAGTGGCACTGGGGTGAGGGGTTCTCCCCTCTGCCAAAATTCAAAGCTCAGGATTGTGCTGGTGCATCTCCTGCATCCTCCCTGTGCTGCTGGCAGCATCCCACGGATCCCCCCTCTCCATGCCCTCCTTCCCAGCCAGCTGGAGATGCTCACCCCGATTTAACCCTCCCCAGCTAGCACCCACCCCCTGGCACGTTGGCAGAGCCCTTCCAGAAGCAGTGGTCCAGGGCAGAGCTGGGGGCTCGTGGCCCCCCGTTTGCTGCCAGCCTTTGCCGAGTCCTGGAGCAACTTTCACCAAATATGGAAGGTTTTTTTTGCCTCCGGTTTTCGGCACGCAGGCCGCGGCCCAAGAGCGCAGCTTTCCAGATGCTGAGGTCAGCCCAGCTCCTCTTCCCTCCCCCTGCTCCTTCCCTGCTGCCTCCCAGTGGGCTTGGCCCTGCACCCACCAGGACAGGAGCAATTCCACCCCCTCAGCTCACTGGAATCCCTGGATGCCCCACCAGCATCCTCTGCTGCTGGCACACGCCAAAAGCATCCCGAGCCTCCCCAAAAGCATCCCACGCCACCCCAAAAGCAATGGCTAGGAGGATTTTGGGGGACAAGGAAGCCAGGGAGAGGGGTGCCCCGTGCTGGCACTCCCTGGCATCCCTGCTGGATGCCAGCCTGGCACAGGTGGGTGGGAGGTGCCCGGTGGGATGGGAGCAGAAGTGCTGGGGCAGGCGGGAGGGAGCCGGCCTGGCATGCAGGGGGTGGTGGGCACAGGAGGGGGTCGGTACCCAGGAGCTGATGGGGATGCAGGGCTCCACGTGGAGCCAGAATTCCAAGCACACCCGAAGCCAAGAGGGATCCAGGAGTCAAAGATGATGGATGCTCAGAAGCTGGTGGCTGCTCAGGAGCCACCCTGGAGTCCATGGGCACCCAGAAGCCAGTGGGGACTCCCTGGGTACCCAGGAGCTGATGGATGCCCAAAGAGACTCTGGGCATCCATGAATCCATGGGTACAAAGGAGCTGAAGGACACCCAGGAGCCAACAGACACTCACAGGCATCCAGAGCCCATGGACACCCAGGAACTGATGGATGGCCAGCATCCAACAGGTACCCAGCAGTCCAGGGACACCCAGAAGCCACTGGGCACCCGGAGGGGATGGGGATGCAGGAGCTGATGGATTCCTAGGATCCAACAGGTGTCAGGAGTCCACGGACACTCACAAATCCAGAAGTAACCACAGGCCCCCATGAGCTGATGGCCCCCCAGGTGCCAACCAGTACCAGGAGTCCATGGGCACCCAGAAATGTCATCCAGCTGCTCACAGGCAGCCAGGAGCTGACAGATGGATTCTTAGGATCAAATAGGTGCTAGAAGTCCGTGGGCATCCCCAAATCCACAAGCTGATGGACACCCAGGAGCTGATGGAGGACGTGGGAGACCTGACCACCCTGTTCCATGCTCCTGCCAGGACTTCTCCTGTCCCTCCTGCCTGGAAGCAGCTGAGGTACAACCACCAGCCTGCACCCAGCTGTGCCCCAAAGACTCCCAGTGCCTGGTGCTCCCTGCAAGCAGGACAGCAGGGATCTGGGGAGAGGGGGGAAGCACAGAGCTCGCCAGGAACGCCCACAGCCCACGTCACATCGCAGCCAAGGCGAGAGGTGACAGCTTCCCTGCCCTGTCACTGTCACAGCACACCCTGGGGTCGGGGGAGGAGGGGAGCAGGGGGGGTTCAGCATCCACTGACCTGCTCCAGGTTTGGACGACGGAGGGACGAGTTCCCTCTCCGCTCACCGAGGCTCTGAGCCATCTACATCCCATCTCACCGGGGTTTTGGGCAACTCAAAAATCACCAGAAGGGCCAAACCCGATCCCCTACCGCTAGTGACGGTGTTTCTGCCGAGGGGTCAGGATGAAACTCTTCCAAAAAAAAAAAAAGAGCAAGAAGAAGGATGCCAAATCAGGGCAGGCCGACGAGTCTGCTGCTACTCCAGCTAAAAAAAGCAGGAAACCATATCCCAGGCTCGGAGATGCCAATCTTCCCATGCAAACAACTCCCTTTTTGTTTTTTTTGGAGAGTATCGGAGGGCTCGGGAACAGGCAGTCACAAATAGCAACTCCACGGCACCACCAAGGAAACCTCCTCCAGCCCCGGGGACCGTGCAGGGATGCTGGTGACCCCACAGCAGGATGGTGGCTCATGCAGGGGGCACCTGGTGGTGGCTGTGCCCTCACTGGGATGGTGACTCCTCCAGAGGAAACCTGGTGGTGGGTGCCACTACGGGTGTCCTTTTCCCAGCACATCCGTGCAGGGATGTCCTGCTGGGGCTCACTGGTGTCCTGGATGCCACTGGTGGTGGTGGCCATCTCCTGGTTCCCAAAAGGGGACATGCTGGGGTTTCTAGGATAATGCAGGACACGGGGGTGACACAAGCCCAACATCTGCTCCCTCCAATCCTTCCACCACTCGGATTAAAGGGATTCTGCCCAAAATGCCTTGTGCAAGGTAGAGGGGAGCACCAGGCTTGGGGACAGCCCCCAGCTGCACCCAGGCATGGCGGAGACGGGGGCAGGAGCTGGGATCAGCCTCCCGTTCCCCGGAAGCTGAGTGGCTCCAGCGGGAATTTGCACAAAGAGTGAGTTACTGGAATACTTTTACCCAGATGCTGATTTTCGTCCTCCTTCCCATTGGCCGGGCCGCAGTTCCCAAAGAACCAAAAGCAAACACACTATTTTTAGAGAAGAGTTCATTTACTGGAGCCATTCCCTTTGAAATTCCTCACTCATCCTCTCCATGGAAACCGAGGGAGTCCGGAGAAACAGCCCCACCGGGACCAACCATCAGAGCTTTAAAAAGAGCCACGGTGAGGGAGAGGGGGTGGAAGTGGCTGATTTTCCTTCAGTGGACACATCCTGGCCTGGAAGCACCATGGTGGACACGGCAAGGCTTTTGTTTGAGGGGGCTCTGTCTGTGCAAGCCTTCAGGAGGAGACATCCTGGAAGATGGACCATGTTCTCCTGGAAAATCATGCCTGGATAGCGTGTGGGGACTGTTGTCCTGGATAAGTGGTGGGAATGGGTGGCTGGATGGGAGCATGGACATGGGTGGAGGTTGGTGGAGATGGGAGGAGGTGGATGAAGATGGATGGATGGATGGATGGATGGATGGATGGATGGATGGATGGATGGATGGATGGATGGATGGGAGTCTCCTTTCCTGTTTTCCAGGAGGATGGGACTCTCCTTTTCCCTGTTTTCCAGGAGGATGGGACTCTCCTTTTCCCTGTTTTCCAGGAGGATGGGACTCTCCTTTTCCCTGTTTTTCAGGAGAATGGGACTCTCCTTTTCCCTGTTTTCCAGGAGGATGGGAGTCTCCTTTTCCCTGTTTTCCAGGCCATGCCCTGAGAGAAGGGGAAACTGTACTGGCCAAACCTTCCTTTCGTGTGAGGGCACCTCCTTCTCCATCCTGGATTTAGGAGAAGCTCCTGCTGCAGCTCTGAAGCTGTGGGATGCCCCATGGGACCTGCTGTGACCAGGTGAGGGAGCTCAGCAAGGGGAGACCTCAGCACATCACCTCCCTGGACACAGGGATCAATATCCAGGGGAAAGCTCCCTCGTCAGACACACCCCTGGGAAAGGCTCTAAATCAGAGAGTGAGAGAATCACAGAATGGTTTGGACCAGCTGGCACCTTAAGTTCATCTTGTTCCAACCCCCCAGCATGGGCAGGGACACATCCCACTGGAACAGGTTGCTCCAAGGCCCACCCAGTCCGGCCTTGAACACTTCCAAGCATCCCACAACCCTTGCAATGATGGATAAAGGCTGTGGGAAGCAGCCCTGGGAAGCTTTGAGCTTCCATCCCAGCTGGGTTTGGCAGGAGGTTACCTGGAGGTTACGCCACAGGGAGGCCGACCTGCTGCTTCCCTGGCAAGAGCAGATGGAAGAACGAGGCCACCTCCTCCCAGAAGCTTTGGAGGCATGTGATTTTCCATGGAAAAGCCCAGGCATCTGTGCACAGATGCAGGCAGGGTGCAGGCAGGCTGCCCAGTGCATCTCTGAGAATACATCCCAGCACCAGGGCCCTCTCCACACCCCTGTGTGTGAATCCCCGCTCCAGGGACCTCCTCCCTTAATAATTTTAATCATTTAGAAATGCCACTGGGTGCACAGCCTCCTCTTGGGGACCTGCCAATGTCCCCACGGCGGCACCAGCCAAAGCTCCAGGAGGTTCCTCATTAACCCATTTTAATTATAATGCCCAATGGTTTCATAGCACTTTCCAGCTCACCATCAGAGAAGGCAAAAAACTAAACCTGAACTGTTCCATCAGGCAAAAAATGATGCCAAATTCCCCCCAAATTCCCTTTGTGAGTGTCCCATAAATACCTACATGTATCTCTGTACCAGGCTCTCTCCATACCCCCTCTATGTGCACCCCTGCACTCCAGGACTCCCCGTGCAGGGATGCACATCCACACAAATTCCAGGGATTTCCCTGGATGCACAAGCCCAGAACCAGCCTCTCCCTGTGCACCCCAGCCCCAGGGAGCTCCTGGTACATCCCAGCTGCAGGACTGTGGGTCCCTGCACGGGCTGGAAGGCCAGCTCCTGCTGAGCCCATTCCAGCCTCCCACCCTGGCTGCAGGTCCTGGATCCTGCCCAGAGCCTGACCTTGGGATCAGGCAGCCAGGACCAGCCCAGCCCAGGGCTAACCCTGCTGCTCCAAGGCTGCATCCTGCACCACCAGCACAGGCCTCAAAGGATGCACATCCCACGTGGAGCTCGCTGCCTAATTAATTAGAGGCTTTTAATTAAAGTGGGGGGGACAATGGACAAAGCAGCCCTGTTCGAAGCACTGGCAGAAATGGGCAGAGTTAAGGGGATTTTGGCACCAGGGAAAGGAAGAGACAAAAATGGGCAAAAATAAGGGGATTTTGGGCATTGGGGAAGAGTAAAAACTGGGCAGAGTTTAGGGGACTTTGTCAGCAGGGAAAGAGAAGAGGTAAAAATGGGCAGAGTTAAGTGAATTTTGGCACAGGGGAAGGAAAAAGGTAAAAAATGGGCAAAGATAAGGGATTTTGGCACAGGGGAAGGAAAGAATAAGAAATGGGCAAAGATAAGGGGGATTTTGGCAGTGGGGAAAGAAAGAGACAAAAATGGGCAGAGTTAAGGGGACTTGGGCTGGGTCACCCCCCTGGCCCTGTGCCACTGATGCCAGGCTCAATCCGCACCACTGACAGGCAGCATCACCTGATCCCAGAGAACTTCTCCCCTCTCTATCCCACATCCCAGCTCTCTGAAGGGTTGCCTCAGTTTCCCCCTACTCCAGCATTTCGCTGAGCACAGCAGATCCAGGGACGCAAAACCCAGGCAAACCATTGGAGCAGGGAGAGGAGAGCCAGGATTTGCCCATTCCCACCTCTCCCCTGCAGCTGCTTTAATTAATTAAAGATTTCCAGTAAAAAAAACAAGACAACTCCCAGCCACAGCCCCAAACCTGGGCATTTACACAAATGGAACAGGGGGAAACTAAGCCCAGAAATTACAAACTCCAGGAATACACGGCCAGTGCATGGATCCACCTCTGAGCTGTCCCCACAGCGAGGAGGAGCTTCTGGAGGCTCGGGGATGGCGCTGGGGAGGGAAAGGGGTGGTTTACACAAGCTTCCCTGGGAACGTGACCCCGCCGTTCCCGCCGGGATCCCCCTCCATCCCTGATGGCTTTTCCGGGGTGCGGCCGCTCCGCTCGGGACCGGCAGGTGGGGAAGGCCGCGTTCCCACGACTCCCGTGCTCCCCAGAGGTGCTATATTTAAATCAATATTTTCCTGTTTAATCCAAGTGCTGCTAAGTCAACAAACACAGCAGGACAGCCAGCGTACCTAATTTTCCATCCCCAGATGGATTCGGCTATGGGGGGGGAGAAAGATCCGAAGGGTTGCCAGTCTGGCAGGAAATGGACCCCAAATCCATCCCAAAAGCATCCTAAATGCATCCTGCCTTGCTGTTAGGCTGTGTACGGCTGAACGTGGGTGCACACACATGTGCTTGTGTGTGCTGCCCATTCCAGCAGCTTTTGGGATGCTGGAAGCAGGGAGAAGTCTTTATCTGGAGTTTTGGGGGTTTTTTCCTCCCACAGAATCCCCCAGAGTGGGATATGCTGCTAACGACCCCCAAGGAATTAAAAGCCTGGTGCCCATTGTCAGGCACAGGGTGAAGGAGTTCCCCAGGATGAGCTGGATGGCTCCAGCCCCATGGAGAATTGCTGGAAAGAACCCAGGGCAAACAGTGCTGCCCCCGAGGAGAACACCACGTTACCTCTCTGGGCAGGATGTGCCAGATGCACCTCTGCCAAAGCCACCACCAAACCATGGGAGCTGGGAAAATATCCTGGGGAATACTCAACCTCTTGAGGGTGAAAGATTTTGGGAGAGAATCTTTTAAGGGAGCATCACTCCAGAGGTGCCAGACCCCATTATGAATCCCTTCCCAGTACAGTCTGCTGGAGATGGACACCATCTCACCATCCCACTGTGATATGAGATGGATGCTGCCATCCCACAAAATTCCCAAGTGGAGGTGGCCATTTCCCCACACAGACTCACAGCCTCGCAACGCTGGCCCTTCCCATTGAGTCAGGGAGGGGAAAAAAATCTAAAAGTTAAAAAAATAAAACAGATTTCTTCTCTGCTGGCCAGGGATAAATCCATGCTCCCAGCCAGCCATCCCAGTGCCAGGTTATATCCGGTCCTTGGTGCTCTCACTCAGAATTAAAGCAACCCCCTTGCAGGGCTCAGTCCCCCTTGGCCCCCCCCAGACAAAGCCGATGCCATCTGACATAAAACATCCCAGCTCCACCATCTAATAAATCAAAAGGAGAAATAAAAATCCTGGTTTCAGTTAGGATATGGCTGGAGCACAAAGAAATCCCAAGGCAGGAGAGAGATTTGAAGATACAGCTGTGGTGTTGCCCTTAAAAGGGAAAATTCGCACCCTTGTTCCCCGAGGCCGGAGGGTTCAGGCAAGGTGAGGAGCAGCATCCCCAGGGTCTGCTCCCACAGGGTGGCCCATCCACCTGAGGACATGCTCGGCCAAACAGGGCTCCCAGCTGGTAAAAATCCACCCAAATTCTTCCCAAAGTTGGGATCAGACCCGGGCTGGGGGTGTGTAGGGGTCAGCAGAGCATCCCTGATTTTGGGGCCATCAGGTACCAGCCCCAAGGACCTGCCTGAGTACGAAATATCTCTCTATAAATTATTGAGATAAACCATATATTATATAAACTAAACATATTAATTATTTAGAAATGCCACTAGGTGCACAGCCTCCTCTTGGGGACCTGCCAATGTCCCCACGGCGGCACCAGCCAAAGCTCCAGGAGGTTCCTCATTAACCCATTTTAATTATAATGCTCAATGGTTTCATAGCACTTTCCAGCCCACGATCGGAGAAGGCAAAGAACTAAACCTGAACTGTTCCATCAGGCAAAAAATGATGCCAAATTCCCCCCAAATTTACCCAAAACATCCTCAAGGATGTGTCACACAGTGGCCAAGAGGGGCCATCCCTGTTCTCAGCCACCAACGGTTGTTGTCTGGCAGTGGGGACAACAACAGGAAAAGGAGCTGGATGGGAAGCAGAAATCCCTGGAGGATATTTTGAGGGGAATGTTGCTGCAGGGATGACGTATTCCAAGAGAATAACCTGGGGGAATGATGCTGTGGGGATGCCAGACCCCAGGAGAACCTCCTGGGGATGACAGTGCTGCAGGGCTGCTTGGATCCCACGAGAATATCCTGTGAGGAGCATGCCAGATCCCAAGAGAATACCCTGGGAGGAAGATGCTGGGGGATTTTGGGAGGATCCAAAGAAAAGCGGCCTGTCTCCACATGGCTCTGCCCTGGCCAGCAAGGGTTACACCACCGGGCTCAGCCCCGGGGACTTCACGCTTGGCTTGGTGGCTGCTGGAAGGGAATGGTCCAGCCCATCCTCTGAAATCGGTTTGGAGCAGGGGAGAGAGCCCTGCCAGCATCATTCCTGCGAGCTCTCGGCAGATCCCCCGCGGGAACGGGTATTTCTGGGCTTCTCCCAGAGCTATTAAAAGCCCCGTGGGTGCTGGCACTGCTGTGCCGCAGCAGGAGGTGATGCTTCCAAGCCCTTCCCGGCACAAACACCCGGAGTGATGGGAACCCAAGTCCATGTTCAAACAACAGCCAAGGCGCCAGCGATGCCAAAAACCCATCCCAGGAGAGATCCCAAAGCACGCAGCTGTGCTTCAGGGCGAGCAGAGCACCTTCACATCCCCCAGACTGCACCAGCTCTTCCCCAGCGAGGATCAAACTTTCACCTATCAATCAAATATTCAGTGCATGCACAAAAATATTTTTCCCCCTTTTTCCCACGCACCAGCGTGGCAATGCTCATGATCCCAAGTAGAGGGATGGTGGGTTTTTTGGGGAGGAAAATGCAGTTTTGCTCAATAAGGGGCGTAACATTTGGATTCCCAAGCAGAAGGATTGTTTCCCAGCCAAGGAAAAGGCAATTTTTGGTTCAGCATCTCAGGGATGGTCAATTTATCAGTACCTCATGTGGCACCACTGAGAGATGTTATATATAATCATAATGCATTTCAAAAACCCTCTTCCACCATAGCTTGGTGCTATTTAACCTGAAAACTGCTTTTTCCCATCCAAAAATCTCCTTTTCTTCAGGGAGGTTGCCCCAGTGAACAAGAGCTCATCCCCTGGGGACCACCGGAAAGGGCTGGGAGGAACTTCCCCTTGTGGTGGGAACTTGTCCACCACGAGGGACACATGACACACCCCAAGGCCACCAGTGCTCTGGATGGGTGGCGCACCCCATGAAACAAAGGTGCTCGTAGGATGGATGGGCACTTACCACCTGTGGCTTGGTCCTGGGGCCGTGCTCCTCGGGCAGCCGCGAGCACCGGGGCAGCCGGGGCGGTGGGGCAGCGGGCGGCGAGCGGGGTCCATCCCCAGGACTGGGGGACGTGTCACCTGAGTTGAGGGCCAGCATGTACCGCTTGGTGACATCCTCCAGCGAAGGAGGCTGGAGGGCCGGGAAGGATTTCCCAGGTGAGCGGCCGGCAGCCGGCGCAGGGAGGGGGCCGTGGTGGCCGGAGGGGACGAGCGGCTCGGGGACGGTGATGGGGACGAAGGTGGTGGGCTCGCTGGTGTGACGGACGTGCTTGGTGGCCGGGCGGCTCTTGGCGAGGACGGCGGGCGCGGGGGGCGGCTGGTTCTCCTGGTGGGCCGCGCGGTTGGAGCGCTTCTTGGAGCTGCGGCGGGCGATGCGAGGCGACAGCACGTCCGCCAGCTTGGGGTCAAAGCCGTAGCCGCGGCCGGTGCCCGGTGCTGCCGGCTGTGCCGAGAGGATGGGCTCGCTGCTGGACGGGGGAATGCTGGGCTCCAGCTCGCTGATGGCCTCGCCGGGACCCTCGAAGGCGCCGGGCGACAGCTCGCCGCGGCGGCTGGGGTCACTCAGCGACTTCTTCTTGATGGTCTTGCCGTTGGCCTTGTCATCGCCCAGCTTGGCCATGGCGCCGGGCTGGCTGACGATGGTGCGGATGAGGCTGCTGTAGTCCCGGGGCCCATCGCTGCCCAGGGACAGGTCGCTGCCCGCGCTGCCCGCGCTGCCCGCGATGGCGGCGGGCTGCGGGATGCCCGCCTTGGCGCTCAGCGAGCCCAGCAGGTTGCTGTCGACGGAGAAATTCTTCGCCTCCTCCGCCACCGAGCGTCTCCGGTGAGGCATGGGGTCGCTGAGGGAGCGGTAGGGCTCGGTGCCACCCTCGCTGCCGCCCTCCATCCCATTGGCGCCCGCTGACGGGAACTTACGTCGGCGCCGCAGGCTGCCAGGGGTGCTCGGCGTCTCGGGTTTGCCAGCTGGAAGGTCTTCCACCGCCGCCGTCGGGTGAGAGGGCAGCGGCGTGTCGGAGTCACCCACTGCCGGCCCGGCACCGGGCAGCATCCAGGCATCCACAGCTTTGTGCAGGTCTTGGAAGGGCATCCCCACAGGCTCCGGCTCCGTGACGATGCCCTCGTCCGTCACACTCGACTCGTGACCCGACAGCTCCTCCACAGATTTACTGTGAGCGAGGCTCTCCTCCAGCTCCACGTCCTTCAAACACCGCGTGCTCTCCACCTGTCCCCGAAGGGTCACGTCTGCCGTCCCCGTCGCCGGTGCCACCACCTCAGCGCCCTCCACACCTCCGCTGTCCTTCTGCTCGGCGGCAAAGCCGTAGTCCTGCTGGGAACCCATCCTGCTGATCTTCTCAAACACCTGCCTCGCCTCCTGGATGTACTGGTCCTGGATGACCACGGGGAGAGGATCCTCGTCCCCCTGCTGTCCCCCGCCTGGAGCCACCCGGTCCTGGCTGTGCGTAGAGGCCAGAAGGAGCTCGGAGGAGCTCTGCTTCATGGTGCTCTGCAGGAAAAGCCGTCGCGTCCCGGATTTTTCGGAGCAGGTGAAGGACTTGGCACGACGCAAAGTGGCCGTCAGGTCCTTGAGCGTTGGCCGCTCGCCCGGCGCCCAGCGGTTTTGGGGATGAGCGGCACCGCAGCCGCCTGGAGAGGGGCTGGCACCTCTGGAGCATCCATCAGAGCCCACGTCAAGGCCGATCCTCACCCCTTTCTTCTTCACCTTCAGCTCTGAGAGGTCTGATTTGAGGAAGCTGAGCAGAGTCAGGGTCTCGGTGGCAATGTCGGGGTTGGACAAGGACTTGCGGTGCTTGGCCCGCTCCCCTTCCAGCCCTGGCTGGTGCAGAATCTCGCTCCCATAGTCCGCTTTCGCCTTGGCCACGCTCTGGGGCAGCTTGGGGCGGACGCGGACCCCTGGCTGTCCCCAGGCCAGGCCATCGCTGGCCCCGAAACTGGGCGATCTATAGATACCATAACCTGCCTGGAGAGCCCGTCCTTGGCTGGGCCAGCAGACTCCAAACTGCTCCTCTTCCTTCAGCGTCTCCGTGCTGGAATAACGACTGCTGCTGCGTGACCCGCCGGGGCTGCCGAAGGGCAGGATGTTCACCTTGGAGACGCGGGCCACCATGGGCAGCGGGTGCCGGGGGACCACCCTAGCGCAGCCTTCGGCCTCGGCATCGCCATCCGCCGTGCCCTCCTTCTTCTTCTTCCGCGCGGCGCGGGGCCGGAGGGCAGCGCTCTGCCCCTCGCCTTCGCTGCCCGACGAGGCGCGGGGAGAACGGGCCGCCGCCGCTTCATCGTCCCCGTTGGAGCGGGGTGATGGGGAGGAGGAGGGTGCTTGCGGTCGAGCCGAGTTATGCCAGGAATGCGGGCCGGGCTCCGGCGGAGCTCCGCGGGGAGAGCGGAGCGCCGGGTGCGGGACGCGGCTGCGGGGCGGAGGCGGCGGGGGAGCTCCGCGGGCGCTGCCGCTGCCGCTGCCGCTCCCCATCCCATTCCCGGCGGCCGCCGTGGGCTGCCGGCAGCTTTCCCCGAAGAGTTTCCGCATCGCCGGGACGCTGGGCCAGCGCGGCGGCTCCGCGTTTAACCCCGGGCCCGGCGGCGGCGGCGGCGGCGGCGGTGGAGCCGGGCACGGCGGCTGAGCCCCGGCATGAGCCGGGCCCGCCGGCTCCGGCTCGGCGAAACGAAGCGAAAGCTGCCGTACCGACGGGGCCAGGCTGCCAAAAGCCCGGCCCGGTTGTTGCTCCGCGATCGGCGCTGAAACTTTCCTACCCGGGAAGAAGAAGGAGGAGGAGGAGGAGGAGGAGGAAGGCGGGGAGGAGGCGGGCAGGAGGCACCGAGCCGCCGCTACCCCCCGGCCGCTGCCCCCCTCCGCCATTGTCGGTGCCCCCCCGCCGCCGCCGCCGCCTCCGCCCGCCCCCCGGCCCCGCCGCCGCCGCGCCCCGGCCCCGGCCCCGCCGCAGGCACCGCCCGGCCCCGCTCCTCCTCCGGGCTGCCGGCGGGCTGCATCCCTCCCGCTTTGTTTTCTCTCTCTCTCTCTCTCTCTCCCCCCACCCCTTCTTCTTTTTTTTTTTTTTTTTTGGCTTTTCCTCCTCCCTCACGCCCCTGCTTTTTTATTTGTTGCATTCAAATAAACTTTCCTCCCCGGAGGCGGGGTTTGCTCCCGCGGAGGGGGAGGGTTGAAGTTTTGCTCCCTTTTAAAAATTATTTATTTAATTTTTCTTTTTTTTTTTTTTTTCTTTCCTTTGGAGGGGAGGGGGGGAGAGGAAGGCGGCTTTGCAGCTGCCCTCTCGCTAAGCGGGAGCACCTCTCACCTCCTTGCATCTTTCACCCCCCTCCCGCATCCTTCCTTACCCCCTGCCCTGCATCCTTTCTTCCACACCCCCCCGCCCCCAGCATCCTTCATTCCCCTTCCCTTTCATAAAGTGGCTTATCAAAAAGTGGGAGAGCAACTTTTTACACGGGCAGATAGCGATAGGATGAGGGGGGGATGACTTTAAACTAAAATAGGGGAGACTTAAGTGGCATATTGGGCAGAAATTCCTCCCTGTGAGGGTGGGCAGGCCCTGGCACAGGGTGCCCAGAGCAGCTGTGGCTGCCCCTGGATCCCTGGAAGCGCCCAAGGCCAGGTTGGATGGGACTTGGAGCCACCTGGGCTAGTGGAAGGTGTCCCTGCCCTTGGCAGGGGGTTGGAATTAGGTGGTCTTTAAGATCCTTCCCAACCCAAACCACTCTGTGATTCCCTCCATCCCTTCCCAGTTTTTTTCTTTTTAGGGGAAAACAGGACAAATAACCAAAAACGTGAGTGCCAGTGAAAGATTCTCCCCGTTGCAGCAGATTCCTCCAGACCCTGCTTTGCTGCTCATCTCGGGGAGGAGAGAACACCTTGTTCCCAACTCGCAAAGCTCTGCAGGGAAGCACTGCCCCGTGAACAGACTTTCTCGTGGGTTTTCAGCAGCGCTTGTCAGCGCTTGCTATTTGAAGCCTCTAACCCTTTTTTCCCCCCCAAGACAGCAGATTTATTGCTGGGGATGTGAAAAATGAAGGTGGCTGGGACGGCTGGTGGGTGAGCTGTGGCTTGGAGACACGGATGGGGCTGCAGAGGTGTTCTGGCCATGTAGAAGACATTTCTGGCTCTGACCCCAAGGCACAAAAAAGGGGGGAAAAGAATCCAACACCTCCTGTAAATGCATTTTTCGGGGCCTAAAAATGCGATGCCATGAGATGCTCCAGCCCAGCAAGTCTTCCTTCCCTGGCTCTCCCTTCCCACCCCCCTCCCTGCTTCCCCCAGGCCTGGCTGCAAGGATGACATCCCCACGATGTCCCCCCCAGGTGGTATTTTGGGTAGATTTTATGAAAATGATGCAATTATGTGTTTCATCCCCGCTCGGTTCTGTGGGAGCTGTTCCTCAGCTGCTGGCTTTGAGCATCTGGCACGCAAAGGAGATTTGCTGAAGCCCTCACCCCATTTCTAAGGCATCCCTTTATTCCCATCACTTCCAGGCCTGGTGGTGCCAAGGGAAGTGCTGACACAGCAGGGCAGGACATGGCGAGATCCAAAGAGAGCTCTGTGCGTCCCCTTTTCTCCAAAAACATTCCAAACTACTGATTCCAGTACCAGGAACACCATCCTGAGTTTGTTGGATGTTATCACCCGAGCCCTTGCAGCCACCACCAGACTTTTGGGATGCTGATTAAATTTTTTCCCCCCTCAGAGCTTTATTGTGGTTCTGTTTTTCCGGCCACCTCCTCCCATGGGTCCTATCCAGGCGCTGGGTGCCCTGATGCTGCAGGGCTCCTCCCTCCCTGGAGCCAGGTGGACACCCACAGATCAGCCGGATTTCTCCAAATCTAAATATTTTGCGCCCTCTCCTGGGTCCGGATGGCGTGGCCCGGCCCTCCCACTCCGTCACCTTCCTCCTGTCTGGGAAGGGATGGGGACATCAGGCTGGGCTTGTCCCTCCAGCCACGGCTCTCGCAGCCCCCCCAGCACTTTGTTCTTCCACTGCAGGACCCCAGAGATGCATCAGAAGGGATTTTGGCGTGGATGAGGCCAAGGAAAAGCACGGGGCTGCCTTTGCCTCCTCCATCACACTCTGTGCCCCAGCCCAGAGTCATTGTCACCGTCAGGACAGGGACGCAGCTCCTGCAAAACCAGGTGGTTTGAGCTAATGCTGCTGCAGGATCCCTCTCTGTCCCAGCCCAGCCGTGATGCTGAGGTCTCTGAGCATCACCTGAGAGCCTGTGACCACTCTGGACACCCTCCCATCCTCATGACAGCAAGGAGACACAGTGGCACTGCCAGCATGGATGGGTGATGGCCAGGAACCTGAGGAGAACCTGTGTACCTGCAGGGAGCAAGGCAGGATGGAGCTGCACGCTTGGCCAGCTGCAGGCAGCCAAGCTGGAGGGCTGCTCAGCCCTGGAGATTGGAAGCAAATTACTTCAATCCACTTAGGTGTGGTTATTATAAGCAGACATGACAAATGCAGTCATCCACATATATATTTTTATATATATATATATACATTATAGATACATCTACCGTGTTCAGGCAGAGAATTTCTGCAGTGCAGAGCCTGGGCTGGGCCACAAACCTCCCTCTGCTCGGATGGATTCTATGTCTGTACATCCAGTGGGTGTATACACCCATCTGAGAGAGAGCAGGAGTTAATTCCATACATCCTATATGTTAGAGGAGACTCGCAGAGCGATGAGTGGTGCATCCACCTCGCAAACCCCTCCTTGCTGTGGGGGAGCAGCATCCCCACAGAGGCTGGGGGAGCACAGCTCAAGTGCCAGCCCCATGGAGAGGCCAAGCCAGCTGTGGGATGTGTGGTGACATGGCCAGGACACTGAGTAGCTCTCTGTGGAATGCATCTGCCAGCTCTGGGTGTTGTGTCCACGTGTGCTGGCTCTGATTGTGGTGGATCCTGGTTAGGAGGTGACAGCAGGGCACCACTGGCACCAGCACGGGCCAGATTTGGGGTGCTGGGCTAAGCAGGGAGCTGGATTCAGGTGAAGGTCACCAGGAGGTGACAGTGCTGCTAGCTTGTGCCTAACCCAGCCCATGGTCGTGGCTTCAGTGGGAAGTCCAGCATGGGTGTTCCAGCTGCCCTGCTGTCCCCTTTCCCTCTTCCCAGTCTGTCCAGGAGTGCTCCTCCACCATTTTGCAGCACCAGCAATACCAGTGAGCTTGTGTCTCTTGCTGGTGTGGCCTCATTCCAGGCACTGGGGGATAGGGATGTCCCAAAAAAGATGTTTCACTAAAACCACCCATGACACTGATCTTGAGCTGGAGGAGCACATGGCCCCGTGGTATGGGCTGAACCAACCCCTTCCCAGCCTTCATGCTGTCCCCATCAGGGAATTTGTAATTGAGTATGGGGACAAATCATCCCCCAGCAGCTCATCCTGAGCCAGGATGTGTCCTCCATGGAGCTCCATCTTGTTCCCACGGTCCCAGTGGGTTTTTGGTGCATCGGTGGCTTGACCACTAAGGTGCTGAGCTGCTCCAAGTGAGCAAGGGAGAGAACACTGGATCTGTGATGGGGTTAACACTGTACGGAGGTGGATCACCGTGGGTCCATCACCCGGCTGCAGATGGGCTGAAAGTGCTGCCAGCTTGGGAGATGCCATCCTCCTCTCCTCCAGCATGTTCCTGGTGAAGCCATCTCTACTCCGTGGAGTTTAGAGCCGAAATGCCCCGTGCCTTGGTGGCCTTGTCCTCGCCTAGGAGCCGTAGGTGACGCAGTGGTCGTGCCGCCACTTGGAGCTCACCTTGTCGAGGAGGTAGCGGGTGCTCTCGCGGAACTTGCGCTGCGTGAAGTAGAAGAGGATGGGGTCGAGCACGCTGTTCATGCTGGCGAAGGGCCGCGTGCACTTGTAGGCGATGGCGAAGGCCTGCAGGGCCGGGCAGGGCAGGGCGGGCGACGAGCGGACGATCAGGTAGATGGTCTTGGTGAGGTGGAAGGGGAAGAAGCTGATGGAGAAGACGATGACCACGATGATGACCATACGCACGGCTTTGTCCTTCCTCTTGTGCACGGCCAGGCCGATGAGCTCGTCCTTCTGGCACAGGATGCGGGCCATGCTGCAGTAGCAGGCCAGGATGGCCACGAAGGGCAGCAGGAAGCCGGTGAAGGTGAGGGTGATGCCGTAGGGGAAGTAGGCGGCGGAGCGGTCGGGCGCGCTCAGGTCGTAGCAGACCGTGCGGTTCCTCTGCGTGCCCGTGGAGGCGAAGACGAAGGTGGGCAGGCACTGGGCGATGACGATGAACCACACGGCCGCGCACACCAGCCATGTCAGCTTCTTGCCCTTCTTCTTGTGCCACGAGGCCAAGGGGTGGCAGATGCCCAGGTAGCGCTGGACGCTGATGCAGGTGAGGAAGAAGATGCTGCTGTGCAGGTTGGTGTAGAACTGGAAGCGCACGAATTTGCAGGTGAAGTCCCCGAAAGGCCAGTAGTCCTTCTGGGTGTAGTTGTAGATGAGGAGGGGCAGGGAGCAGACGTAGAGCAGGTCGGCCACGGCCAGGTTGAGCATGTAGATGGTGGTGCGGCTCAGCGCCTTCCGCGCCAGCCAGATCTGCCCGATGACCACGGCGTTGAGGGGCAGCCCCACCACGAACACCACCGAGTACACCAGGGGCAGCAGCACCTGCTTGAACTCCTCGTGGTAGGTGCACGAGTTCCTGCCGGCGCTCGTGGCTGTCAGGTTGGCCATGGTGGTGCTCCCAGCCGTCAGTGCCCTCTCTGCCGGCACGGCGCCTCCGCAGCACCTGTGAATGTCAGAGGGGACAGCTGGTGACTCGTCTGCGTGGCGTCACATGAACCTGGACTGGTGTTCTGTGGGCTGGGACAACCCCCAGTATGCACACGGGCTGGGGGATGAAGGGATGGAGAGCAGCGCTGAGGATGATTTGGTGGATGGGAAGCTGGACATGACCCAACCACTGCAGTCATGTGCAACCCCCCTGTCCTGGGCTGATCCCCCAGCGTGGGCAGCAGGGGAGGGAATTCTGCCCCTGAGCCCAGGTGAGAGCCCAGCTGCAGAGCTGCCCCAGCCCTGGGGACACAGCAGCAGCACCTGGAGCTGCTGCAGAGAGCCCAGAGGAGGCCCCAGAGCTGCCCCAAAGGAGCCCCTCTGCTCTGGGAGAGCTGGGCTACCCAGGGAAGCTGTGGCACCCCTGGAAGTGTCCAAGGCCAGGTTGGGCAGGGTTTGGAGCACCCTGGGCTAGTGTGAGGTGTCTCTGCCCATGGCAGGGGCTTGGAATGGATCTTTAAGGTCACTTCCATCCCAGACCCTCCTGTGGTCCCAGGTTTCTAAGCCACAGTGATGGATTTAGGCAGAGCGAGTGGGACAGCACAGCACAGCGTGGTAGCCACACTTGCCACCATCCCAGCTCCACTTCCCGACGCGCTTATCCCGCACAGAAAGGTTCGCACGGGGCCGAGCCGCTGCCAGCCCCCTCCGGCGGAGGAAATTGCGGCAGGATGCTCGGGTAGCCGCCGGCAGGGCTTCCTGCTCCTCTGCAGGGGGTGCCAGAGCCCCGCGGCCGGCCGGGCTCAGCCCGGGACGTGCCACCCGCCCGGAGCCCGGCGCGACCCCCGCTCCGCCCGCGGGTGCAGCAGGTCCCGCAGAGCCGCTTCTCCTCCCTGCCCTCCTCCCTGCCCTGCCCTGGATGCAGCCCTGGCAGGAGGCACGGCCCCCGCTTCCCCTGCTGCCCTGGGCACAAACCTGCCTGGAAGGGGGCGGCCCCTGGGAAGGGGAAACTGAGGCAGGGAGGAGGTGCCCGAGCTCCAGCCAGGAGCATGGGGCACAGGGCACCAGGGAGAGAGAGACAAACTAGCCCAGGGGCCAGCCTGTCAGCTTGTACCCCCCCATTTCAGGTGTCTGAGGATTCAGCAGTCCCCAGAGCCCAGCCCAGCCATGGTGCCGGTGTTGGGGACACGATTCTGGGGCTTGTGAATCCGTCCCCTGGCTGCTGCACACACCTCCCGTCCCCTGGTACCCTGCTGAGTCCCCCTGCACCCCCGTTCGTCCCATCACACCCTATTTGAGTCCCTCTGTCACCTCACTGAGCCCTCATCAGCCCCCCGTGCCCCCCTAAACCCTGCTGAGCCCCCCTGCATCCCACTGTCACCCCACTGTCACCCCACTGTCACCCCACTGTCACCCCACTGTCACCCCAGCTCCAGGCAGTCCCAGCACCTCCCTCCCCTCCACGCCAATAAATGCTCCAGGCCTGTGAACTTTCCCATCCTCTGGCTCCCCCCAAAGCTCCCCCGGGTCCCCCCAAAGCTCCCCCAGGACCCAAGGTCGGGGCAGCACCCACAGGAACCTCTGCCACCCCCCCAGTGTCCCCACCAAGGACACTGGGGACAAGGCGGCTGGGCAGAGGGGGCCTGCGAGTGCCTCTTACCTCTTGGGGTGCCCCGGGGTGCTGGGAGCCACGGCTCTGCCAGCCCTCGGCACATCTGTGGGTGCTGTGCTCGCCCCATTGAGCAACACTTCCCTTTCCTCTTTCAGCCCGGGGGAACGGGGAACAGAAACCCAGCTGGCAGGAATGGCTCTGCCTGGCACTGCACGGCTGTGGCACGGCTCAGATGCCGCCAGGCAAGGGGATGCTCCTGCCTGAAGGTGCCAGGATGTGGCTGGCTCGGGATTATTTGGTCTTTTCTGTACTTTAAAAAATTTTCCCTCTCATTTTTTGCTCATTTTTCCTCATTTTTTTTGCCTCCTTTCCTCCATTTTTGCCTCATTTCCCTCATATTTGGCTCCTTCCGACTGTGGGCAGATGCTGGGGACAGGGAAGTCCCCTGGCACTGTGGCACCAAGAGGAAAAAGATGCTCCAGCTGAGCAGGTGCTGCAGTAAAACAAGGGAAACTGAGGCACAGGCACTGAGTTTGAAGTGTATTAGTGTGGTCTACACCCGTTTTCAACATATTTTCCCCCCAAAACACCCCTTGGAGGTGTTGGCAGGGCATTGCTGAGGGCCATGCCCAGGTCTTCAGTTAGGGAGGGCACCCAAAGAAAGGAAGAGCAGCCAGAAAAAGAAGGATTCCCCCCAAAAAATGGCAAATGAGGAAAAAACCCCTCTTTGTAAGAGGGAAACAGCACTGAAGCCCCCTGCTGCTGGGTTTGGAGGGGTGGGAAAGCTGGAGGAGAGGAGGAAAAATCCCTCCTGATCCCAGGGAAAGGTGGGACACTGGAGAATGCCCATCCCAGCTGTATCCAGGGCCTGCAGCTGCCCAGAACCCCCAGTCACAGTCTGCCAGCACCTACCAATTAATGAAACCAGTTAATGAAACCACACTGACACCCTCAGCCTCGACCAATTTCTGTGCCCTGGGAATGTTCCCACCTCATTGTCTGTCGGGGTGGATTATCCCAAAAGTCCCTTTTCTCACCCCAAAACCCCATCATGGGAATCCCTGCCAGCTCTTGGGGTGATGGGGCTGGCACCTCCCACATCCACAGGAGCTGGCACCCTGCCACCACAGCGACGGGCACTGGCTGAAACCCATTGGGAAATGAGACTTTAGGGGGGAAAGAAGGGGTGCCTGTGGTGTTGGGAAGGGTCAGGATGGGGTCACCCTCATCCCAGAGGTTTCAGGTGCCTGCAGAGGAGGAACAAGGATCGGGAAAGAGAAGTGGAGCTGCTTCTGTGGCCAGATGGGGAAGAGATTAAAAATAATCACCCGCAGCCGCGAGCTTCCCCCTGCACGTGCCCCCTCCAACCTCTTTGCTTTCAAACCAAGCCCTTCTCCAGTGGAATTAGCTTTAATTAACGCCCTGCTATTGATTTGGAGGGGGATTCTGCGAGCTGGATACGGTGGAGAAAAGCTTTTGGATGTTGCTGCCCTGGAATAGGATGTGGGGAAGGCTTTGTCCCTTGGAAATGTTCCTCTGTGGTTTATCTTTCCCATCCTGGTCTCTGTGGCTGGCTGGCAGGGCTGGCACTCTGGGCTGGGTGGAAGTGAAAGCTCCAGCTCAGCAAGTTCCAAAGAGGGATGCTCCATCCTGCGTGTCACTTGGCCAAAGCCACCACATCCTTATCCCCAAACATCTCCTGGCTGGGGCCAAAATATCCTCAGGTGCCCATCTGCCCGGTGGGCAGCCAGGCTTGGATGTTTTAAGGGAAATCTCCATTTAGTGAAGCCTCAGGGTGTAACAATGTGGAAAAATTGGGACAACACTGGAAGTTTTGGTGTGCTAAACATGGATTATTGGGCACAGGGTGGTGGCAGAGCCACTCTGTCCTTGGGTGTGCACATTCATCTTCCCACAGTTTGGTGCCCCATCATAAATCAGCACCTCAAGGAGGCTCTGGGCATCCTGGGCTGTGATTCCATGCTGGAAAGGGAATGATGGGGACAGGGAAGGTGCAACGAGCTTTCCCAGTCTCAGCTGGCTTATACCACTATGCATGTAAATATAAATACAAATACAAACATAAACACATATCTCTATACATAAATACACCTCTGCACATCTCTCTACATATGTATCTCACTACATCCAACCATATCTATGGCTCTCCACACACACACATTACATATTTATAAATATAAATATATATATATATATATATATATATATATATATAAAAATATATATAAATCTAAATCTCTCCGCTCACATATACAGAATATACACACACATATACAGAAATTTCTACACCCCTACACACAAATATATGTCCCTGAGCACCTGGAGTCACACTCATGTTGATACATGTCTCCATCCATGTATACAGAAATATATTTATACATCTATACATGCTCATATAGAGGGATATATTTATACCTCTGGATACATACGTGCACAAATACATTTAAATATATATAAAAGGTAGAGGCCAGGCTCCGGGCACCCACAGCAGAGGTGCCAAGGAAAACCAGGTCCCTTGAGCACACTTAAGCACATTTATGTGCAATACAACTTCTGGCACGGGGCTGATCCCTGTGGATGCCTGAGGGATGCAGGCACCCCAGACCACGGGAGCAGAGGCACAGGGGAGAATCCACCCTGCACCAGCCCTGCCAGCGGGATCACGGTGGGAATTTGAGCCCTGCTCCACGGTAAGAGCTGCCAAACCTCCCCAAGGGCAAAGCCGGGCAGCTTCCATTCGGAGCGGCTCTGGGATCACCCCAAATCCCAAAGCGCGGCTGTTCTCTGCATCTGACCCCGTTCTCTTCCATCCTGCCCAGTTCAATTCGATCTGTTTGGGTCCAGTCCTGCCCAGCCTGCCCCCATCCTGCCCAGTTTGGTTTGGTCCCGTTGGATCCCATCCTGCCGGGCTCAGCCTTGCCCCTCGGGTCTGACCCTGCCCGGTCACTCTGACCCGCTCGGACCCCTCCTGCCCAGCTGGGTCTGACCCCGTTGGGTCCCATCTTGCCCTGTCAGTCCCATCCTGCCCGGCTCACTCCGATCCGCTCGGATCCCATCCTTTCCCGGCTCGGCTCGTCCCGTGCCCCACTCCCCGCTGGCGACGCTTACCGGCAGCGGGATGTGCCGGGAAGGAGCGGGGTCACTCTCACCCTGTAGGGTCCCATCCTGCCTGGGCGGGTCTGACACCGTGGGGTCCTTTCCTGCCCGGTCCGGTCCCATTCTGTCCGATCCAGTCCCATTTTACCCCGCTGGGTTTAACCCTGTTGGGTTCCAGTCCCATCCCGTTCTTCCTGCCCGCGAATTCCATCCTTTCCCGGTTCGGCTTGTCCCGTACTCCCGGTACGCGGCACTTACCAGAGCGGGATGCTTCGGCAGGCACGGGCTCACTCTGACCCCTTAGGGCTCCATCCTGCTCTTTCCAGCCCCATCCCTCCCGATCCTGCCCGGTTCACCAAGATCCCATCCTGCCCGCTCGGCTCTGACCCTTTGGTGTCCCAGCCGGCCCGGCTCGCTGTGCCCCAGCTGGGTGCCGTGCCGGCCCGGCTCGGTGGATCCCGTTCCCACCGTTCGGGGCACTCACGGGAGCGGGATGCGCCGGGAGCCCGCGGCACGGAGCGCTCGGAGCAGCCCCGCTCCGCCCCGCTCCGCCCGCTCCGCCCGCTCCGGCACCTGCGGGAATGCCCGGAGGGGCTGGGGAGGGGTCACAGCTGGGATGGGGCGGGACAGGCGGGACAAACAGCTGGGCCAGCACGGGGGGGCTCCCCAAAACATCTGGCTTGGGATCTTGGGCGAGCATCTGTATCCAGGCGGGTGTCGGGGGAATTCCAGCGGCCGCAAAAGTGGGATTTGCAGCGTGGGATGCCCAGGGGACAGCTGGATTGTGCTGGCCCTGGGTGTCGGGGACAGGGTCTCCCTGCGGCAGCGGGTGGCAGCCGAAGGGGTCGATGCCTGCCGTACTCATTAACCAGGCGGTCAAAGCCCCGCGCTTCCTGAGCAGGGCAATTAAAGAGCAATAAGGCAAAGAACCCCGCGGGCACGGGCTGGGTATGGAATGGCAGATGCATAAACAGCGCTGGGATGCTGAGATTCCGCTGGATGATGGGCTTGACCCTTCCTTTGCCTGGGAGCTCTCCAGAATTATTCCCTGCTCTCTTTTGGGGGGCTTGTGATGGGTCTCGGTGGATGTGGAAGGGAAGGAGGTGCTGAAGGAATTACCCAGATGATGGAATTCCATATGGGGGGCTCCCCAGTGTCAGCTCACTGAGCAGGCACCCAAATATGCCGTGAGAGGGTTTGGGCTGTACGGAAGGGATGGTGCAGTGGGATGTGGCATCTGGATCCTGCTGCAGTGGACAGCACAGGCTTTCATTGATCCTGGCACGAGCCCACGGCCAAGCCAGGCAGCGTGGCCACGGGAGATATGGGCTCTGGCAGGATCTGACACGAATATTTGCAACCACAGCCAGGCTGGAGCCATCCCTCACATCCCGGGGCTGCCCGGGCTTGTGGGGTTGGGTTGGCGGTGGCTCGGTGCCCTTGTGAAATTCCCCGCTTCCACAGGGAGAGGAAAATGGGGGGGAAATGTGCTTTTCCCCAGAAAACACACCTTGTGCAAACAAGCCCAACATCCGCGGATGGGGAGCCCGGGACTTCCCACAAGCATCCGGGGAATGCAGCTGAGGATGGATGAAACTTGTTCCCCCCCACGAACTGCCAGTGAGGGCATCGATCCCACCCCCAGTGCTGCCCCTGGCTTTGGGGAAGGCTGGTGTCCTCCTCCCTCCCGGCACAGAGGGTGTCCTTGCAGGTCCCCAAGGTGAACTGTGCTGCTGTGGGGACACTGTAAATAGTGGTGGGAGTGTTAAAAAACAGAAAATAGAATAGTGGCTCCTGGCTGCCTGCCAGCTCCAAACACCTCCACTGAGACACAAGCCCAGCCCTAGAGCACCTGGAGTTAATGGGAAATCCCCAAAAATGACATTTTGAGGGCTGATCATAGGAGAGACAAATTTGGACGCAGTAGCTGGGTCTAAAAAAAAGAGATTTCAAGCAAAGCATTGTTTTTATACCTCTTTTTATTCATACCGAAGGATCCTCGGGAAAAATAAGTGGGGAAAGGGACTAGCCTGGGTTCCTCTTGGAGTCTGACCGAGTGAATTAATCCTTGGCAAAAAGGCCTGGCACGGTGGCTGGGCTTGAGTTTCCGAGCCCCTGGTTTCTGCTCCTCCGGCTGCATGCTGCCAGTAACTGCATTAGCTCCTGAGTGCAGGTGACCTTTGCCACTGCTGTTCCCAGGGGCAATTGCACCTTCCCACCACTATCCAGCCTTCCAGCTGCCAGCAGATCCCAGCATGGCTGGATGAAGACAGCAGCCTCTGTGGTCAAGTTTGGAACGGGGACGGTGGTCTTTCAACAGCTGCAAAACCTTCTGGAGGTGAAAAGCAGCATTTTTCAAGTGCTGAAGCTTTGTGAGGGCCTCGGGGCTGGGGTGTCCCCACCAGCAGACACTGGCTGTCCCCATGGAGAGGTTACTTAGAGCTCTCAGGTTGTTCCCCAGCACAGACATGCAGGGATCAGGCTGGGTCCCTTCTGCCTCGGGCTCCGCCGCGTCTCACCAGACCGGAGATGTCTTGCATGAAGAATTTCATTACATCTAAAAGCTGTTTATAACGGAAATGGAGTTAATCTCTCATGTCCTGACAGCTCCAGCCTGCCAGGGTGGTGGATCTGGTTGAGCTTGCCCGTGAGGAGGTCACATTTGATGACAACTTTCTCTTTTAAACCAGCTCAGGGGATATGGTCACCCCAGACTCCCCCATGGCCACCTGCTATCCCAGCACCTTTTGAGACCCTGGATTTTTGGCAGAGAAGGTGTTTGATGCAGAAAGTCTCATCTTCTGAGGTCTTCTCTGATGGAGTCCTGCCCGTTTTTGCTGCAACCAGAGTTCACCACAGCCAGAGCAGTGCAGCCAGCTGGGGTGAAGTCAGACGAGTCCTCTCGCTGCTGGACTTCTGAGGTGGAGAAACTGGTCACCCTCCAGTGCCATGAGGGGTCCTCCACAATTCAGACCTTCACAATTTGGACCTTCACAGTTTGGACCTTCATAATTTGTGGTCAACTTTCTCTCTTCAAGGACAGAGCTGGGGTCTGGGGTGGTGATGTCGCGGAACTTTTCATGGCTGAGTGGAAATCAAATGCCTCCATGTTGGCCACAATCCCTCCTTTGGCTCCTTGCCCTCTTTCCTGAAAACCCTTAGCTTTCCACCTCTGTGTGCAATTTTTAGTCTGTGCAACAAGCATTTCCATAATGGGAATTTAAAGTATTTTCTTAAGTGATTCTTCAGATCAATTGAAGTTATTTCCTCATTAATATCATTAAATGCAGCACTGTTGACTCAGTTTGTCCATCCCCTTGCCAAGGGCTGTAAGGATGGGGCCTTGGGGATCCCTGAGAACCCAAAATAACTTCAAGGCATGAAGCATCTCCCAGAGGGAGCAAAGCCTTCCAGAAATTCAAAGTCAGAGCATGGACCATTTGCTTCCCAGGAGAATGCAGGGATCTGCTCAAGTCTTGGGCTGGTTCTCCCTTTCCTGCAGGTAGGTCCATCACACTCACCACAGCAAATATTTAAAACACACTTCCCTGTTCCTTCCACTGCAGAGGAAACCAAACTGGACATTTATTTTGGGGGGTAAAAAAAACTCTGTTTCATGTCTGGCATCACTGATGATGCTTTTGGTGGGGGCTACTCATGTGTCTTCACTTCTCCCTTTCGATTCTGCTTCTCAGAAGATCACGCTGTGCCCTTGAAGAAGATGAAAGGGGAAGGCATGTCCCAAGTGATTTATTTTTTAAATTCCAAGAATTGCTCTCTTTCTTATAAGAAGGAAAAGACTATTTTTTTCCCTTTTTCTATGGAAGAGAAGAATTACAATGACAGGGCGAAATTGAGTCACAGTTTTCTTTTCCGTCATTCACGGGTGGGCAAAAAAAACTCCACCAGTGCTTGAGGTTTGCACTCAGCTAAACCAAACGTGATGGTAATATTTTATAGTAAGATTTTGGAGGTATCCCAGGTAATAATACCCGTTGATTCAGGTATAAGAGGTTTTTCTGCTCTGCTTGTTGGGAGATGACTGAACCACCACTTGTTGGAGGTTTTACCAGGAGCAGCCCTAAAGAGGGACAGTTCCATGTCCTCCATTCCCAAAAGGGAATTATTTCCATTTCTTCCCCCACCCAATCTACCAGAAAATCCCTTGGATCTGCTGCTGTGCAAGCAGAGAAGGGCTCAAAGCTCCAGCAAACCCACTCAGGGCTTGCTGTAGGGTTTGCTTGGTGTTATGGTCAACAGTAGGAGCAGGAATTGGGGGTCTGGGGCCAGCTCAGTGCCCAGGACAAGGAGGGGGACAGGAACAGCTTCCCAGGACAGGCTGGGTTTTTGCAGGGATGTGGTGCTTGTGCAGCAGTGCTGGGAGCAGCATTATCTTGGCAGCACCTCCTAAACAAAGCTCAGAGCAGAGCCAGTGCCCAGACACTTCATCCAAACACCGGGGGGAAACCATAACAAGGAAAATACAATCCTGGGGGGTCCTGGCCATCAATTGTCTGCGTTTGGGCAGAACCAAGCATGGCTGCTGAAAGTTCTCTTTTGATGTGATGGCTTGCACGTGTTTGGGGGTTTCAGTGGGTGGGATTTGAGTGCCTGTCCAGCACAGGAGCATGGCCCCGAGATGCTCATGGGTTCTCAGGAGATGTTGATATGTCAGGTGTAGCTTTGGGGTGTTGTAAGACCATCCTGAGCAAGGAGGTCTGTGCCTGTCAGGAGTGGGAGTGACAGGAGGAGATCCTGTGATGACCTCAATCCGCGCCTCAGTTTCTCCAGTTGCACAAAAGAATGAAAGCCCAGCTTTCAGCTTCCGGGTAGCAGCTATAAAACCCTCAAACAGAGCGTTGGCAGGTTGTATCCACCATCTGGCACAGGTAAAAACTCCTGGGCAGGAGCAGCAGGCAGGGCCCTCCTCCCCTCAACCCGCCCGTCCTGTGCCATCTGGGACACCTGAGACCTGCCCCAGCCAAAAATGTTCAAGCAGGTCCATCCCGTTGGGGATGTGTTGCAAAACCAAGGCAGGGGCTGAGTTCTGCACCTCGGCAGGGAGGCAGGGAGGGAGGAGGGGAATCTGATGGGAAACAAGATCAGCTCGTTGCCCTGGAGCTTGCGTGTGCTGGCAGGCTCAGGAGCAGCGGGTGACCTCACTCACAGCACCTTTCACAGCGTTTCAGCCTCTTGAATTTGTTTTTTAAGTCATTTTCCCGCAAACAAGGTTCTAGTCTATTCTTTCCTATTCCAAGTTATTATTTTTAAATCCCATTATTCAGGCCAGGAGCTGCCAGTGCCTGGGTCACTCTCTCTCCATGCACGTCAAACCAAGAGTCCTGATCTTGGCAGAGTGGTGACTCCTCCAACTTAAGGGATAAACACCCAGACAAATCCGACATAAACAGAAAAAATGATGAAATGGGTTTGATTTAATATATCCAGTAATCCTAGGCATTCTCACTTCCTTCCCAGTATTATCTGATGTGTCTTCTATTCTTGGACACTCAGAGAAATTTGCTCAAAGGAAAAACGAACAATAACAGACAGGAGATTAAAATAAAACCAGAAAAATAACGGGAATGGCGGACAAGAAAATGGTTGGGTTTCCAGGAAGGTTCAAGGGAATCTCCTGTGCAGGGGTGTGACTGTGCTGTACACCAAATTCCTGTTGGAGGGGGATCTGAAGGTGCTGTGCTCCCTTCAGGAGCAACTGCTGGGTTTGGGTGTCCTTGGTCCAAATGGGCTCATCTCAGCAGGGTGGCTGGGAAGGAGCCCTGGGATGTTCTCTGGAATGTGCTGTGGTGGGCTCTGTCATGTGGCTCTTGGTATTATTACCACCCTTGTCATCCAGAGGCCAAGATGGACTGAGACCAGGCGGCTGTAATTAAGCAAAACATTAAATCTCTGTTTTCCAGGCACTTGGACATCTGGTTTTTAACCCAGCCACGAGAGGAAAGGCTGGTTTTTCCCCCCGGGATGACAGCAGGTGCAAACCACCCTTGGCTAAGCAGGACCTCTGAGCATGACACACCTTGAGGTCTCCTCTCACCCTGGCACACCTGGATGTGCCTCTCTGCTCAGTTCCAGAGCATGGCTGAGCTGCACCCCACCTCCTGCTGGGTGAGTGTCCAAATGTCCCAATCTCTGGGATTTTAGAGGTACCATGAACCAACACAGCAATGGTCTGGTTGGGCCATTCCCAGACTGGGAACCTCCAAAGAGAGCACTTCCCTCTGCTCCTGTGTGCACAGAGCTTTCAGTCTGCAAACAACCAGCACAGCTCAAGGGCTTGGCTCCCACTCCGCCAGCTCCTGGATGTGTTCCTCCACTGGATCTTCTCCCTCCCCCTCTCTCCATGTCCCAGCAGCCCCGCTCCTCCCTCCTCTCCACGCTCGTCCCTTGCCAGGCACTAACATGGGAGACCTTCCAGCTGTCAGAGACATCCCCAGGGGCTGGGGACCTGTGTGCTGACTCCTCTGGGCATCTTCCATGTCCAGGGGGCTGTGCTCCTCCTTTATGTTCCCAGGAATTCTTTGTTGGTGTGCAGGGCCTGTGCCAGGGCCTGCGCCAGGGCCTGCACCAAGGCCTGCACCAGGGCCTGCACCAAGGCCTGAACCCACCCAGGGGAGACAACAACCATGCCCACATTTCTTCCAGGGCTGTCACATAGGTCCTATGGCTGTCACAGAGATGCTGTGATTGTCACATTGTCCTAGATTGTCACACCGTCACCCAAAGACCAGTGTGGAAGACACAGCCACACCAGCAGGCGACATCAAATGGGTCACTGGGGTGGTGGTGAAGGCAAACAGCCTGGCTTCTCCTCCTCCTCCTCCTCTTCCTTCTGGGGCAGTTAATATTGGTAGGGTTTATGAATTAACTTTCCTCTGAGCGAGTCGGCAGAGCCGGAATGGGGACATTAAACAAAAAGCGAGTGGCTTGTGACTCACGCCGTGGCCCCGTGCCAAGGCAAGCACAAAAGCAGAGGCCTGGGCAGAGCTTGGGAATTGTTCACTGCTCACATCCACGTGGTCCTGGAGAGCACACCGGATGGGTCCTCTCAGCAAATTCACCTGGGGCAGGTGAAAAACTTCTCCCCTTCCCAGGAACTCTGCTTCTCAGCCAGTGCAGAACAATCCATGCAGAGACAAACCTTGTCCCTGAGGGCCACCCAGCTCCCACAGTGACACAGATCCCGGATTTGGGAAGGTCCCTCTCCCACACCCCACAGGGCTCGCCTGCTCCTGCATGGGATGATGCAGCCCTGTCCTGCAGACTCCCAGAGGGCTGTAGTTTTGAAGAAAATGAGTAAGAGTTGATTGTCCTTTTGGATAAGAATGAATCAAAGAAGTTTAAAATAGTAAACCTGTCCTTTCCTATAGTTATTTCCCTTTTTATTCCCCCTCCTGGCTGCTGGGAGGTTTGTAAACATTTATTAAAATCTGCTTTGACATGTCACGCTGAGTATTTCCTTTTGGCCAGCTTCTTACACGTTTGCTTCCATGCAAATTCCCATACAAGGACAAAGGGGAGCCAGACCCCTTTCATCCCTCACAGCCTGCCCAGAGCCCTCTCCGGGGTCACAGCTGGAGGGCAAGGAGGCTGAAAACTCTCCAAGGTTCTGGCTCAGGCAGATCCTTTCTCTGATGGGCTAAGGAGGGGAACTGTCTCCTCTAGCTGTTTGCAAGGCAAAAATCCAAAGGCAATGGATAAGATGGATAAGAAAATGGAGCCAGAGTCTTTGGAGTGGTATCCAAGCGATGAACATGAGAAATCCTGTTTAGATGTAAGAAAATGATTTTGCAACTGCGGGGGTGGTCAGCTGAGGTTGTGGAGGTGCTCAAAATGCATCTTGACATGGCCCTGAGCAGTCCACTCCCAGTCCCCCCACTTGAGCACTGGGCTAAACGGTCTCCAGAGGTCCCTGCCAGCCTCAGGGCCTCTGGAAGGGAAGGAAGGAGGGGACACCCCTAGGAAATAAACTCTGTGGGAAGGGGGGAGTTTCTCCCATGCCAGGGAAGTCCTTGAAGCCATGGTTTTGTGTGATGAGGGTGTGTCTGACCCACACTTCTGCATGATGGAGGGGATGCTGATTCCAGCCCTTTCCAAGCCTTTTGTGAAGCTTTCACACACCACAGGGCACAGCAGAAGTGCAGTCCCCTGCCTTGACTCAGGCATGGCTCTGCAAGGACACAGTGAGCTCATCCCTGCTCCCTCCCCATTAAATCCCAGACATCCTCCAGATGTTCCTCAGAAGGATGAGCACCACGATTTTGTCATTAGATCAGAGACAAAAGCTCTGGCCGCAGTGGATGAACTTGTGCCCTCTGGAGCAGGTGCCCAAGTCCAGATGTCCACAGCACAGGCAGGGATGAGATGAGGGAGAAGCTGGTCCAGGAGAAACATCTGGGCATGGTGGCTGCTTGATCTTGAAAGAGGGACCCCTTTCCAGCTGGTTTGGAAAGGCAGCACAAGCTGCTCTGGAGATGAAAAGCACTGGGAAGCACCTGCACCTCTTACACTGCTGTGCACAAAGAGCCACGGTTGCATCTGGTTTGGGGAAAAAGCAAGGGAAATGTTGGGCTGGTGAGAAACTGTGAGGTTGGAGAAGGATTTTTGGCCATGAAGAGCCACCTACTTTCATAAAATCACAGAACAGTTTGGGTTGGAAGGAACCAAAGTCCAAACCCAGATGAGGTTGGTCAAAGCCCCATCCAATCTGACCTTGAGTGTTACGAGGGATGGGGCATCCACCAAGTCTCTGGGAATCTTGTGCCAGTGTTTTACCACCTTCATTATAATAATAAAAAAAAAAAATTGCTGTATCTAATTTTCTGTCCTGTTTTCTTCTTTCTATTCCATAAATCATCTCACAGCTCACTGCCCATGAATGTGGAGTGAAGAAGGGAGCAAGGCAGAGAAAGTTGCTCCAGAGGTACCATCCAAGGGCTGGAGCTCAATGTTTTCCTGGGAGCTGCTCAGAGGAGGTGTGATGTCCCTCTGCCCCAGCTCCACACCCTTGTTCTGCAGCAAAATCATCTTTCTGAGGGCCTTCAGCAGCTCTAGCCAGCTCCTCCCTTAGCCCAAACAACCCCATTCTGGCTCCAGCCTGTGCTTGCCCTCCAGGGCTGCTTGGTTCAGTGCCCTCAGGGGCATCCTGAATGTTTCACCCACTGTGGATAAGGGGACAGGGTCATTGTGTCCCTCCCAAGCTGTGCAGGGGGGCTGGAGGCTCCTCTCTTCCAGCAGAGCCTCCTATCACACTCCTGACATTCCTCCCAGTGCATCCTGGTTTGAGGATGGAAAATTTAGAGAGAAGTGGTGAAAAAAAATAGGGGGGAAGAGGGTACAAGCATGTATTGACTGCCCCAAACCACCCCTCCACGCTCACCCAGCCTGCAAACCCAGCTGGCAGGGGAGGCATGTTCTCCCAAGTTAAAAATGCTCCCAGTTAAAAATGTCTCCCAGTTTATAAGCACAGGGAGAGTGTTTGGGGGGAGATAAGGGCTGGTACAGACGCAGGGAGCTGGGCTGAGATAAGAACAGCCATTGGCTGAGCTGCAGAGCACGGAATGGTTGCAGCTCCAGGAAGCTGCATCCAGGGCCAAGCCACGCTGGACTGCACCAGAGATAGGAGAGGGACACTCTCTGCCAGCCCTGGGGGCATGGACAAACCCGGCCCCTCGGGATTCAGTCCAAAATCATGGATGTTACAGCTGGATTCCTTTGCTCTGCTGCCCTTTGCATTCCTGGGGTTACAAATCCCAGCTATAACTAATTATAACTGAGCATCCCCCAGCACCTTGATCCAGGCTCTGGCTGCTTCTCCAGCTCTCTGTGGCATTGTGGTTGGATGCAATACCATGCTCAGAGTTGTTTCCTTGGGAAATCACCCTGGCTTTGGGTGTTCCCCTTCCCTTGGCCTCGGAGGGAGGTCAGACACTCCATGTCCTTCTGCTTGGTCCAGTTAATGGCTGGACTTGATGATCTTCAAGGTCTTTTCAAACCTTAATGATTCCATAATTCTATAATGTGCTGCCAACTTTTCTCCCCTCCCAAGCCACCTTCTTTGATTTCCACATTGTTCTTTGCATACAGGTGTAGTGTGCGCTGAGCAGGTCTAAGCATCCCTGAGGATTTGCCTGATTCCCTTTCCTTCATGCTCTGGAAAGGATCTTGCTTCATTTATCCCTTCACCCAACAGAAAAGCTCATTTTCAAAGGACAATGCAAGCCCTGAATGCCACAAACCAGCGGTTTCTGAATATTTGGGGACAAGGCTTGGGATTATGCAGAGCTGTTTGCTGCCTACCTCGGAATTACAGTGACCTCCCACGAGCAGCCACAGTGGGAGCACCAGGGAAATACCAGTGCCCCAGAAATACTGCGCACAAACAGCACAAAAAGCCAAATATTTGTCCTTTCACACTCCCCATGAGGGTTCCTTCTGCAGAGCTCTCCTGGCCCTAGACTGGGATGAAAGGGAGGGGAAAATGTGGAGGGGAAGAGAGGCTGGAGGAGAAATAATAACAGAGGCAAACAAGCAGCACCAGAATCTGAGCCAGAGCCTGGACAGTGAACTCAGCTCTTCGTGATGTCTCCTAGGACACCAAATCTTCCTCCCTGCTAGTTTTAACGGATTGTTTTAACCAGGAATTAATGTGTGCTGCTGATACCGGCCACATTTCTCACCACAGCCAGCAATTCATGTGTTTGCACATGAGAAAAAAAGTGTCAAATAAGTGAAAAAGAGGTGACGAAATACAGATCAGAAGTCCCAAGGAGCTTGGAAAGAAGAGCTGGTGCTTCAGCAATGTTTCTAATGATGGGTATCCATCCACTGGGTGCAGAGGAGCTGCTTGTCTCAGTTTGGAGACTGGGAAGTGACAACTCATGAAGTTTCACCTTTCTGATCCCTGTGGCAACCCTATAAAATCCTGGAAAAGCCCTGTGATAAGAAGATACATAGACAGAATGCAATAGCAGAGCATGTGTTACTCTTGTGTTCTCAGAGCTGGTTGTATTTGATTTTGGATGGGCTGATGGTGGCTTCTCTAAGACAGCAGGCGTTCATGAGCACACTGGGGTGTGCTTCAGAGAATCATGGAATTATTTGAGTTGGAAGGAACTTTTAAAGACCATCTTGTTCCAACCCCCCCACCACGGGCAAGGACACCTCCTACTAGGCCCCAGCCCTGTCCAACCTGGCCTTGAACACTTCCAGGGATTCTGGATGAAGCACCCAGGGTTTCATCTGCCTCTCTCTGAGCACAGGCTCATCACTTCAGGTCCTTCCCACCCTTGCCTCCATGGTGAGGAGGAAAGTCTGGTAAGAGGTGACTCCCAGGTCAGCCTGCCCTGGACTTTGTGTCCCAGTGCTCCCTGTGGCTTCCCAGCTGGCACAGCCTGGTCCATAACCAGGGACAAGGAGCCGCCTCACTGCTGCCACAAGATCAGGAACTGCTCCCTCTCTATCCTCCTTGCCTCTGGGCTCTGGGGAATTTACATATTTGCTCTCTGGATTATGTTCAAACCCTCAGGCCACGCAGAACAACAGCAATGAGGCAAGCTGGAGTAGGGAAATGGCATTTAGGGGACAAAGGAGATGTCCCCATTCCTGTTCTCCACAAAGATGGACAGGTTAGGAAATGTGTTCATCTCTAAGAGCCCCCAAGATATCCACAGGGGATTTTTATCTCTTCACGTGTGCTCAGCCAGGAAAGGAGTTGCACACCTGGAAAAAGGACCTGGCTGCATATCAGGGCATCTGCTGTGCCCATAGCATTTCAGCAACACAAAGAGGACTTTGCACGAGACAGCACTTTCTCACTCTTGTGTGAATTCACAGACTTTGAGCTTTCCTAGGCAAGAAAAAAGGCTGTGTCTTGTTTTAGGGGTGTAGAGACACCATGCAGCCAAGTAAATGTGCAGGTTTTGCACTGTTACAAGTTGAAGATGCTCTTCCTTAGCTTTTCCTCTTCTTCTGGAGGATCTATGCACAAGCTCGGGGTGCTGCCATCGAGCTCTGGGTGGCCAAGCTGTGACAGGCAGAGCCAGGACGAGGCATCACAACACTGACCAGTGACTCTGAAGGGCTCAGTCTGGGAAGTCACAGTGTCCTGGCCCACGGCCAGAACAAATATTCCTTTTAAGCTCATCAGAGTGAGGCTACATGTCTGGAGAATCACTGCCAGCCCCGAGTCTGCTGGCCAGAGCAGAGGTCCAGAGAGGCTGTCCCTGGAGGACAAGGGGCATCTAGAGGTGACCACACTGGCAAAACCTTGAGGACCAGAGTAGAAATGTCCACAGCCCCCTGTTCCTGACTGAAGCACCCTTTGGTTCTCACCAGCTCTGGCTGTCCCAGAACGCTGTGTGTGTCAGGGAGGGTTCCCCAGCACACGCAGTTCAGCCAGGCTCTCACCACCTCCAGCAGCCTTGCCCTGAGAAGATGCTGATGGGGGTGAGATCCTGGGCCCGGGCCTACACCATGAGATATGAGAAAAAATAATTTTCTACAGCAACATTTAAGAGATTTTAATTTTCTCTCTTTTATTGTGACCATCCAAGCGATGCTTTTGCTGCAAGATGCTCTGGACTTTTCTTTGTAAAAGCCCACAGCCTGTAAAGCCTTTAAAGCTCTCAGATCCTGAAATCCCTCCTAATTTAGCCCTGAATTAGTGCTTCATCCTTGGAGAGGACAAATTCATGGCCAGCCCATAGGGTTGACCACCCTTGGGTGTTACCTTGATGGGTTTGCTTTGGCCCAGCTAAACCCCTGCCTGGCCATGGTTAGAAAGTTGTTTGGATTTAGCAGAGAAAGTTCAGTATTGCTGCAAAGTATTTTCAGTGGAGAAAAATTCCTGGTGCTGCAGTGTTTGATAGCAAAAAGGGAAATGACAGAGAAATGAGGAATTAAGCAGCTGAACAGGATGAGATGTTTGTACGGGGAGTGGAAGTGGGCTGAGGATGCAAATGCAAAGCACTGATTCAAAAAGGCTCAGGGCAGCCAGGTCCAAGCCACCAGGGGAAAGAAAATCTCCTGCAGAAGATCCATGGTGTGTCCAGCTGGGAGGCATGGGACAGGTGATGGACACAAGCTGAATGTGAAAATCCACTTGAGCAGGTGGAAGATTTTGAGGAACAACCCACTGAGAGCTGCAAAAGGAGTTAACAGGAAGCAGAGCCCACAGCGCAGCTCTGCAGAGCTTCGTGGTGGTGGTGGTGGTGGTGGATAAAATTAATTGTGCTGAATTGCACAGTGCTGAGGAGGTGGCAGCATCTCCCGCGAGCTGTCCCTGCCCTGCTGTTCCACGGGAGATGGGCTGGAGTTGTCACAGGCTCCACGGGGCAATGGAGACCTCAAACACTGATTAATGGTTGTAAAAGACCTGCCCAAGACCCAGGACCAAGATCCAAGGTCACCTGGATGGAACAGGTGACCTTGTTGCTCCAAGACTGGAGGAGGTAGTGACGTGAGGAGGTTATAAAAGCAGGGAAGTTTCCAAAGCAATGAAATTTTCTGGCGATTATCTAACTTACCCCACATCCTTCTCACAAAATCCCTCAGCCACAAAAGCAGGGTGTGATTCAGAGCAGGTATCACATTGCTAATTCCTTCCCCCTGTCCCTTTCCCTGTGGCCTCTGCCAGCAGTGGGGCACTGGGGTTTATGCAAATACGCATGAAAAAAATGCAGAACACATCTCAGAATACATAAATATATATTTATATAACAGGTTTCACAAGACACTTTTGACAAGTGTCACCTGCTGTTACCAGGATATCTCCAGATATCTGTAGGAAATTCCCCAGTGGAGACATCTCCAAGTGACAGCCTGAGAAACACAAAAGAGGCCCTTTTCAGTGGTACTAAACCATGTCATTAAACCTGAGATTACCCGGGGTCAGCTGGTACCGTGCATGGTAAACATTTGCTCTTACTGGAAAAGGATTTTTTTTCATCCCTCGCTGCTTTTGTGAGCGCTTTATCTGCAGGGTAATGAGGGAACTGGGTCTTTCTCTTGCCTTTTTCCCGACTAAATCAGGTTTCTTAGAGTCTTCAGGCTGATCCTCCTCCCACACAGGGTCGACGTCAAGTGTGCGTCCACCGGTTTCACAATAATCCCATTAACTTGGAACCGGACAAAACCCACAAAGCCAGCCCTGGGCAAGGCTGGGGCAGGAGGCATTTTGTGACTGGGTGGCTGAACCAAAATTTGGGAGGAAAACATGATTCCGGTCAAAGGGAGGTCAAAGCCAGTGGTTGCTGTTGATTTCTTTTAACCCTTGCTTATTTTGGTAAAATAAATGAGTGGAGGTTTTTTTTTTTTGTTTGGATTGTTTTTTGTTTTGGTTGAAAAAGTGTCCTTTTGAAATGAAAAGTCAAATGCTTTGTATCAGAAAAGTAGGAAAGAGAATAATTTTTTCTATCTTCCAAAATTATTATGTTTTCTGGGAGTTGAGTTTTTCACAGAAATCACAGAATCATTTTGACCTTGAAGATCAACCAGTTCCACCCCCTGCCACAGGAAAGGACACTTCCCACTATCCCAGGTTGCTCCAAGAGCCACCCAACCTGGCCTTGGACACTTCCATCCCCATCTTCTCTATTCCCACCCCCAAAATATCTCCACCCTCAATTAAACACCTCTGGGCAGCAGAGCAACACCTTGGTGGTAAATCTTCGTGTGGAATGATTCACCCTCCTTGGACACCACCAGCTGCATCCATAGCCCTGGGCTGGGAATGTCCAGATTAATCATTGCACCACCACTGGCGCGCTTTGGACCCAGACTCCTCCAAAGCAGCTCCGTTTTTGGGGGGATGCCCATCTGGATGTGGCCACCTGGGCATGTTGAGTGCCTCAAGAGGGTCCACGGGGTCCTGGAGGGCTCATCTCTGTCTTGTGGGCTTGTATTGGGGTTTGTGCCAACATCTCTCCCAGGACAGGCTTTAATCACCAAACCAAGCAGGGGGGAGGAGACCCCCAAAACACCACGTGTCCCCAAAACACCACGTGCCCCCCAAAACACCATGTACCCCCAAAACAGCACGTGCCCCCACCAAGCAGGCAGCTGGAGGAGGAACCCAGAGGGGGGCAGTGCTCTTCCTCCATCTACGGGCAACCAGGAGGAAGAGCAGCTGCTACAAAGCCAAATTTGCAGCACATTTCAATCCAGCTGCGTTCTGGGGATGCTCCAACAGTTACCATAATCGGGACAAAAAATGGGAAATATTTTGGTGATGAGGGGGATTTTGATGCTTCATGGGATTGCTGGAACGTGCTCCAGACTTTGTGCTGCCTCACATCACCAGCCAGATGCTGGAATGCAGGGATGGGTTGCAACATCTGGGAAGCATTGCCTCGGAAGGGACGATGGATTTCGAGGAAATGACCTCATCAGGTTTGGATGAGGCTCAGGACAGCGGGGTATTAATCACCACATGGAATTGGCATCCTGGGACAGGGGCACTCACCGCTGCCCACGGCCCTGGCCTGAGCCATCATCCTCACGTTGTTTATTCCAGGCCCATGATCCCAAAGATTCCACCCCCCTGGCACGGCTGCTGCTCCCCACACCAGGAGCTGACCACAGAGGGGTCCCCAAGCCCAGACCACCCTGCTGGGGCCCGTTTGCCTGAGGAGGAGCAGATGGGGAGGCACGAGCTGGGAAGCTGCTCCAGGGCTTTTGAGACTTCCCTGGCACCCCATCAGGGTTCCTCGGATTCTGGGGCGCTGCCACCTTGTGCCAGAAGGGTTTGGGGCTGGAATGGGAGGGCAGATGGGCTTGGAAACACGGGCTTGGCAATGCTGACGCTGGTGACAGCGATGCCCACCCACCCACTGCCCCCAGGGAGTTATTTTTGGGTCTCAGCCCTGTGAGCTCAGCCTGGGAGGATGCTGGAGGGTGAGGCATCGGAGTATCGGCATCTTGCTGAGCACAGGGCTGCAGAAGCTATTTAGGGATGATTTGGGTCATTTAGCAACTCCCAGATGGGCTGTTTTGCCCAGGGAGAACCACAAGAGTGTGGATTCCTGCAGCTTTCTGCTGGGCCCTGCAGGGACAGGATGACACCAAAGAGCTGGACACCCCACACGAGCTCCCAGCCTGCCCTGCAGTCCCATCCCAAGGCTCATTTGGGACCAGATGGACTCGTTCCACAGGCCACGAGGGGCGTTGAACCCGCACCCTGTTTGCAAACAGGCTGTGCTGGCACCCACGTGGCGCCTTGTCCTGCTGCCAGGCTGCAAAAGGCACCCAAGGCACGGAGCAGGAGCAGGGCCAGGACCGCATCCGGCTGGGGGTGGTGGAGCTGCTCACCTGGAGAAGCTTAGGAAGCACATCCCACCCTCCTGCTTCTCAGCAGAGGAGGTTTGCAGGGAGCTCCAGGGCCCAGATGAGTGACTGATCAGGGACTTATCTGAAATAAACTCGTTCCCAAAGGCAGTGATGGTGGGGAAGCCCCACCATATACCAAGGTCCTCCTGCCAAGTGGCCTCCACCTCCATCCATACAATGCCATCCTTTCCTAAAGGTGTCCAGCCAGTTTCGAACCCACTTGCCCCAGCTGAGGAAAAGGATGGCAGCAGGTTAAATGAGCATCCAGGCTTCCCTTAGGGGAAGGGATGGAGCTGGAACAGCAAGTGGGAGACTGGATGATGAGTTCATGGTGACCACGCTCTTCCCCTGTCATTAAAACCACAGATCACAGGAGGAGAAACCACACAAGGGAAACTTCAAAGTGAACAGAAAACTTCCCCATTCCCTGGAAAGTCTCATGGATGAAAATCAGGACCCTGCCTGGAGTGGTTGTGAGTGCCACAATCCCAGCCTGGGGACAGGGACCCCGCTGCTGGCACGTCCCCTTGGCACCAGCAGAGGACTCTGCTGCTGCAGGTTCAGTTCATTCAGATAAATTATTTCTCCATTAAAAATCAGCCCAGGATGGATTTTGCACTGCTGGGCCCAGCATCTTCCATGTACCTCCCACCATCTGCCAAGGTCCCCCACAGGCTGAGATCACAAGAAACCCCTCACCCTTTCTTTCCAACTTCAAAGGTGGGAACTCCATGGTTTGAGGGCATCTCCAGGCTCCCCCAGGATTTAAGGGGGGCTGGGAATGGGGTTGTGACATTCTGCCTTTCCACAGCGAGTGGCAAAAGCAGAAGAGAAGGGTCTGGTGGGAGAATCTCCTGCTCTCCCACCAGCAGCATCAGAGGGGGCTGCAAAACCCACCCAGGGGTTTGGGGATGCTGCAAAGTGGAGCACTGAGCTGAGACCTTGCAGCTCATCCCAGGAGGAGCCACAGCCAGGAAGATTTCAGCTGGCTGGGAGGACTTGTGGAATTGCTGTTCTCGTATAAATGAGGTTTTTGGGTTTTTCTGGCTGATTTTTTTCTGAATTTTTTGGCTCTTTTTTTTTTTTTTTTCTGAATGCTTTCCTCTGCCCTTGGGAGATCAGGCAAAAGGCTTGAGGGTTCAAACCCTTCTCTAGTCCTGAAGCATGGAAAAGTGGGGTGTGGGCATATGTATACTTAAATACAACACATGCATGTGTGCCTACATGTGCACAATCCAGCTGCTCCCCAAAACACCCCCCAAAATGTTGGTGCTTAGCCTGGGCTTAAAACTGCAGGTATTTGAGGGGGATATAATTTTTAAAATGGGTTATTTTAACCTTTCAGGTTTTCATGAGCCTTTATTTGTCAGAGTCTGCAAATATTGGTATTGAAGCTGTGAAAGTCTCCAAATAAACTCCTCACAAAGCTGGGTGATTGACATGTTATTTCAAACACCCACTGGCTTGGTTTCTCCCTGAGCAACTGCTGCCTTGGCCCATACCGGGGGAATTTCTGCATGAAAATTGGTTTGTGGGATTTGGGAATTGCCCCCGTGTTTGAACACAGCTTTGGGCTGCAGGGTGGCCTTTGGGCCTCTCACCTTCCCTCACACATCACTCTCCCAAGCCACCTCAGGCTCTGGTTTCTCTGGTGTCTAAAACAGGTTTTGAGCTGTTGGGTGACAATTCCTTCACATCACAATTTCCCATGAAATCCCCAGGAGCTTAACAGTGTGCTGACTTTGTCCCTGAATCAAACTGGCCAACCAGACCAGGAATGACTTGGAGGGGCAGACAGACTCGTTCCTCTGGATAACCCAGCCCCCAAGGCAGAAAAGCAGAATAAAAATGGAGACAGGACTTGGAAAAAGAGGTGGATGCACCAAGTGTTTACAGTAACAGCATGGCCTGTTGCCTGCCACTGTCCCATTAAGGGCCTGCTTCCTCGGAAGGCATGATCAGGAAGGAAAAGCTCTCCACTTGGATGCTGGGAAAGTCCAGCAGAAGTGTGCATCCCTCCAGCCCATGTGGCAGATTTGTTTCCTTGGCAGGAAACCATCAGTGCTCTTAACTTTCGCTTCCTGCTCCCCGGGCTAAGGGATATTTAGAAAAAGTGGTTTGTCACCACTTGGCGTGGCCGGGTGGCTTTTTTCTGCTCGTTCCTCTGCAGAACCTCTGTGCTCCCCATCAGTGGTTGTTTCTCTTCCTTAATTCTCATTCTTGGGTTTGGGTGACTCAGTATGAGCTGTGCACAGTCACTGCAGTAAAGATTTGGTAATGATGCTCTAAATCCCAGAAGTTAAACCTATTGTGTGAGACCTTGGGCCCTGGGCATTGCCCCCAGAGAGAGACCCCCAAAACAGGGACTGAAAATCAAGAGGGGCTTTCCAGAGGGTGCATCCTGGGATATCTAATTTAGCAGTTCTGGGGCTCACAGCTATTTCTCTGGCTTTGTGCTTTTGAGACTTTGTGTTTTGGCAGCTCCAAGGGCTGCAAAGTTCCTGAAAAGAGTAAGGAAAGCAAAGCTTTCTGCCCTGGTGCAGGGGACCATGGAGGGCTTCTGTCCCACAGAGGGGTGATGAGTGACTGTGGCTGCCTCTTAAAGACACTGCTGGGACACCAAGTGTAAACTGATTTGGAAACAGCTTCAGGATGAAAAGTGAAGGAATTCATGGAAGAGAGTCATGGAAACACAGAAAGTACCTTAAAGATCATCTCATTCTAACCCCACTGCCATGAGCAGGGACACCTTGCACCAGCCCTGTCCAGCCCAGCCCTGAACACTTCCAGGGATGCACAGAGCAGTGGGTTTCCATAAAATTACATTTGCAGACATCATCCATATCCCCTGGAAGTTCCTCTTTGAGCTGCCCAGATTATTCCTGAGCAGACTGCAAGGTGACTTGGCCTCGGTTTGGAATTAACACATCCATGGAGCTGAGTGTGTCCTGAGCCTTGTTTCACTGAGAGAGAAAATGAAAGTCAGGCTGGGGACAAAGGTAAATTGCAAACCAAATGCAAGCTAAGTTGAAACCAAATGTATTTTTTCATGGGGACTGTGGTTAGGCTCAAGAAACCTTCTTCTGGTGTCTGCAGGGGAAGGTGAGGAGCCTCTGAGAACCAGAGGTTTCCAACATCTTGGTTTGGTGGCTTCTGAGTGGCTGGGAGAACAAGAAAAACAAAAGTTATATGGGATGGGAGACTAATTATTCTGAGATTTGTTAATTAATTACTTAATCTGACAATTTATTCTAGTCTTCAACAAGAGCAGCCTAGGAGAATCTACAAAGACCATGGAGACACAACCAAAAAAGGCTGGCTATTGAATTTGTCACACTCCAAGGGATTTTGTCCCCTGTGAAGCCCTGCCATGACCACAGAGCTGTCTCTGCACCTGGATTTTTCCAGAACTGGTGGCACCAGCTCCATGAAAATTTTGAATCAAGAGTGGAGATTGAATTCATTGAATTAGATGGAGATCAAGATTCACAGAGGAGTGGACAGCTGTACCTGGAGCTTAAAATATTTCCATGGCACTCAACAACCCAGTTTCTACCCCCAATACCCATTTTTTTACATACCAGAGGAGACAGCAGAGAAATGCTTGTAGTAGAAATAAACTCATTTACTATCAGAAATCTGAGGTGTTTGCATGTTACAAAAATAAAAATGTACAGTCACTGTCATAAAACTCACCTTTTTTTTTTCTCTCTAGTATAAGTTAGTGCTTTTACAAACAAAAACAAAAGTCTAGAGCTAGATTTCCAGCTGGTACCACTCCAACCGCTCTGCACTGGCCAGTGGGATCACCTGAGGATGAGGATCACAGAGGGACACCCCTGATGGCACTGGCAGCGCTGCCCAGGGTGGTGGCAGCTCAGAGGCAGGTGGGATTTCCAAGCAGGACCAGAGGAGGAAACTTTGGGTCTGTTTTTTGTTGAATTATTCAGAGCACGTAACGTGTCCACACCGCTTTTTTGGCAAGTGTGGGAGACCGGGCAAGGCCTGGCCTGGAGTGATGTTTGTACCAGCTCAGTGCCCTGGCTGAATTCATTTCTCCCAGCTGTTTGTCTCGCCCCAGTGACTGTGCCATGACCCTCACCATCAAGCCAAGCTCCCTTCACAAGAACAAAGGAATAAAGGTGCTGCCATGGTGCAAGTCTGCTCTTAACCCAATCCTATCCCAAACACACCTGAGGGTGGCATGAGCCACCCTACAGATGTCCTATTTGCCTTTGCCTCCTTCCTGTGGTTGTGACATTGTTGGCAGGGACGACCAACATTGGGGGTGGGACCACAGGAACCTCCCAGTTATCCCGGAATGGTCCCAGTCACCCGTGACTGAACACACCTGGTGACATCATGGTGTGGCTTTGTCTCCACCAAACTTCACAAGAAGGAAGGATGGGAGAAACTAAGGTCTGGGTCTAAGCCAACATCAGTGTTTGCCTAGTCCTGAAGCAGAGCTTTAACAAAATGTGACTCGTCCAGTGCTGCAGCTCAAGCAATTTTCATTTCTGGGGGCAGGAATAATTTCTCCTGGAAACCATGGACCTGGGCTCTCCAACCCAACAACCGCAGGGAAAAACACCACAAGCACCTTCTGGTGAAATGTTCTGTGGACATTTTTTACAAATCAGGCAGAATGGGGTGAAGCTCAGCACCACTTGCAGCTCCTTAACTCGGGCTTTAGTGCTGGCAAATTCTGTCACCTCTGAGGGACAGCAATGGGGACGTGGCAGCGCTCAGCCAAGGGGATGAACACTGGTCTTTGCTGCTGGGCTGGAAACATGAATCACCAGGAAGGGGATTAAAAAAAAATACATGAAGAGCTCACCTTAAATTTTAATGAGCTGGAGATGATTATTAAAGCCAGCAGCTGGAAGCTGCAGGTTCCTAAAAGCTTTTAAAGGGTGACTGCTGCTGTTGGGAAGCACTAATGGGTTTTTTGGAAGATGTTGGCCCCACTGGAGAAACCTACAGGGGACCTGCTTGATGGTACCAGTAAACTCCAGTGGGCTGCTACCAGTGCACTCCAGTGGGATGCAGTGTCCAGGTTAATGGGAAGGCAGCCCTTGGAGAGGAGCTGGGAGTCCCATCCCTGCTCTGCCACCTTGAAGCTGGGAGAGCATTCCTGCAGGGATGCAAAGCTGTGGGAGACCCTTTCCTGCTGTGGGTGACACTTGTCCTTGACATTTGCATCAAGCTGCTCAGCAGAACTGCAGCTGCCTCTCCTCATCCACCCAAAGCCCTTCCTGCCTTGCCAAGGCACAGAGGAGCTCCGGCTCCCCCTGTGCCAGGCAATCTGCAGACGGAATTCTTTAGGGGCACTTTCTGCACACGGCGTTCTTGCTTTGGAAAATGACTCGAGGCACGATTTCCCCCCCAGATTTGGTCACCTCAGCGTTGATCAGAGGGGCAGGCTGGGATGCAGAGCCAAGGATCAGGGTTCATGTGCGCAACCACAGCTGCACCTTCCTGAAAAAAATACAGCAAAACAAGCAGAGGAGCGCGTTTGACACGCTGGAGCGGGTGCAAGCCCAGGCACCCCAAACACCCAAAGCCTCGGGCCCCGGAGCATCCTGTCCTCCCTTCACAGCCAGGATAAACCCTTCTGCTGCGGGGCAGAGCTAGGATTTCAGATCCTTGGAGAGCGTGTCCGTGTCGCTGCTGGTTCCCAGGTGACTGTTGGGCACGATGCCCAGAGCCACTTCATTCTGAGGCTTCCACGGCACTTTGTTGCCCGCAAACTTCATAAATCGTTGCCCTGCTAAGAAATACAAAATGGGATCCAAGCAGCTGTTGGTGCTGGCCAGGGGACGAGTCACCTTGTAGGCCAAATTGATGGCGTTGAGGGTCTGGCAGCTCAGGTCCCAGCTCCGGAAGGAGTAGTACAAGGTACGAGTGACGTGGAAAGGAAGAAAACAAACAATGAAGACCACCAGGACGATGATGATCATCTTCACCGACTTCTTTTTGGAGCGGGAGAGGCGGGAAATACCCCGGGTGGGCTGGAGCAGCCGCCGGGCCATCAGGCAGTAGCAGACGATGATGATGAGGAAGGGGATGCAGAAGAGCAGCACCAGCATCACGGAGCTGTAAATGACAAACTGCCCGAAGAGGTCCTTGCTGGACGTGTCGTGGCAGGTGATGGTGTCGCCCTTGGCGCTGGTGGTGACGAAGAAGAGCACGGGGCACTGGCACACCACGGTCACCAGCCACACCGCCACCGACACCCGGCGCGCGTGGCGCACGTGGCCCCACTGCAGCGACTTCAGCGGGAAGCAGATGCCCAGGAAGCGATGGACGCTGATGCAGAGCAGGAAGAGGATGCTGCAGTAGAGGTTGGTGTAGAAGAGGAAGCGCACGATCTTGCACAGCCCCACGCTGAAGGGCCAGTTGTCCCCCATGGCGTAGTAGTACACCAGGAGGGGCAGGGACACCACGTAGAGCGTGTCGCTTATGGCCAGGTTGAACATGTAGGTGGTGGAGGCGTTCCAGGTCTTGATCCTGAAGATGAAGGCGTAGAGGGCCAGCAGGTTGAGAAAGAGCCCCACCACACACACGATGCCGTAGGAGACGGGCAGCAGGATGTATTTGAAGTCCTCGTCAAACACGCACTTGTAGGGGTTGTCATCTGCGCCACCTGGGTCCGAGGAGCTGTTGGTGACCCTGGTCCAGGCTGGAGGAGTTGTGAGGGTCTCCATCCTCTCCCTGGGGGGAAAGCCAAGAGGCTGTAAGGACATGCAGACAGTGGCTCAAGAGGGCAGCACATCACTGGCCACAGACACCACGGCCTCAGGGTGCTGGTGACACAACTGAGCAGTGCCTGGCATGGGGGAATTATGGTCAGGTGGATGAGGTGAGTTTTATTTCACCTCATTTTCCATCTGGAGCACAGAGGAAGAACTGAGCTGCTTTAAAGCCACCAACAAACTCCAGGCCACATGTGGGAGCCCACCTCAGAGCTCCTGCAGCCCAGTTCAATGTCCCAAACCACCCTTCCCACCAGGTTCACACAGAAATTTGGTCTCCTGCATCACAGAACAGGAAAGATGCTCCATTCTGTGTTTAACCAGCCATGAGGGGTGACTCAGCTGAGCACCATTAAAAATGCATCCTGCTAAATTCCAAGCAGAAAAGATTAGAAAGTGGAATTTCAGCAAGCAACCCTCGTGACTGGCCCCCATTTCAGAGGTCTTCAGCTCCTTCTGGTAGGACAAACCTCACCACATCCACAGGTCCTGCAACCAAACCTTGCCAAAAGGAGCAAGGGGCTCTGCCTGGCTTGGCTGTTGATGAGGATGAAGGGTCTTTAATGAGTTTAATGTTGGGCTGATGGTGGCCAGGTCACAGTCCTGCCCCCTGGCCTTGAGCCCTGCTTGTGCAGAGCTGGTTTCTGCACGGGACTGATTAGCTGGGAGGAGAAAAATGGCCTTGAAAGGGTCTCTGCAGACACACAGAGCCTGGCCTGTCTGTGAGGAGGGACAAGGGCCCTTTTGTGCCCTGGGCTCTGCTGACACGCGATCTCCGAGCGAGCCCATGGGTCAGGAATCAAATTAAAATGCATTTCCTCCCTTCCCGTAAGAGGAGCCGGATTGATGTCCCTGCTGTTCCCTGCCTTACGGGAAGCCTGTGGAAATGGGGGGTTGCAAGGAGACAAATCTAGCCCAGGAGATCAGGGACCAGCAGCTCCTGCAGGAGAAAAGCTCTGGGGAAAGGTGCCCTTGGAATGAGTGAGTGGGATGTACCCTGACCCAAACCCCACCGGGATTTCAGGGCTATCCTGCCCCCACCTCCAACCCAGGTCCTGTAAGGAAGAAGGCAATGACAATCTCTTTGAAGCTGCCAGCCTGGATGATCTCTCACCCAAGTAAAGCACTTTGTATTAAAAAGCACCTTGACAGCTGTTTGCTGAGGGAGAAGGGATGAAGTGATGCTTCCAGCCCATCACAAGGGGATAACTCCAGTCCTTGCTCTGGGGACTGGATCAAACAACTTGTCCAGAAGTCCACTGACACCATCCCTGACGATGTTTCCCCTATCCTGATGCTTTCCCCTTGGAGCAGAGCAGGAACAGGTCTGGCTGAGGCTCACACTTCTCAAGGACAGGGGTGGAAATCACACACTCACACCCCAGCTAATCTGCAATATCTCCAAAAACCCCAATACAAGTTTGGCAACCACTCTGTGATGAAAATCAGGAGCCAGCACTGTCCCGGCCTTGGGGATTTGCTTTTCCTGCACTCAGCTCAGCTTTGCTCCCATCCTGCTTCCCCCGAGTCCTCAGCAGTGTGGCTGTGGATGGAGAGGGTTAACAGCTCTGGCAGATGGGAAAACATTTTCCAGCTGCTGTTCTCCGCAGCTTCTTCCTTCCCTGTGAGCTTTGCAGCTCTGTGGCCAGGCAGAGAGAGGTTGCCCACAGACCTGGCAGCTGATGAAACGGGTTGCACAGGCCACCGTGACCGAGGGAAGCCACACAAGATGCCCTAAAAGGCTCAGGGAAAGGTTACAGAGTTCCAGAGGCTTCAGCCTGGCATGGGATTTCTCCATCTGCTTCCCCTCCCTCCCCTGCACATAACCCAGCACTGGTGGGGGGAGATCACCCTGAATTCTGGCTCATCTTCCCACAGGCTCCTGAGACCCCAGTGAGAAAACCCAGCCATAATCCATCCGTAAGCCAAGGTGGGGAATCTCCTCTGGCTGCCCAGGGATGTGCCAAGCCCCTCATCTCCACCTTCAGCACAAGGAGCAAACAGCGTTTGCTGGTTGGTTTGAACGGACCCTTGTCCTTGCTGTCGTGCTCTCCCTCCTTTTCCTCTTGGGAATGCAAAAGCCTTTCTTTTTCCTCTTTTTCCGCCTAGTTTTGCCCAGAATCCCTGGGACAAAACCTGCTGTGTGTGCTGGGCCCGTGGCTGCAGTCCACCCCCTCGCTGCATCCGCAGGGAGCGAGATGGAGAGGCCAGGGCCAGCCAAGGCACAAGAGCTGGCAGCTGGCACTGCCCTTTGCTGCGCCCACGGGTGGCACAAATGCCAGCTGAGACACCCTGAGCTCCCAGCAGGAACAAGGGGAGGGCGAAGGCAGCCACAATCCCTGAGGATGCCAAGCAGGACAAACACTTCTGTGATCCCCAAAAGCAAAGAAACCACGATGCTTTGGTGAGAGCCACCTGCATCTGCCTGGTCACTTCATCTCCCGGCCCTTTCCAAGGTCACAACGGGAGGTTTTTTCTGTGGCATTGGATGCAGGTGACCAGGCACAGCTTTTTAGGTACCCTGCATCCATCCACTCACGGTTTCTTCCATGCTGAACCACAGGTTGCAGTGGCTGGACCATCCCTGTCTCTGCATTGTGGCTTTGGACCTGTTCATCCCATTATTTCTTTTCCCAGAAAACCTCAGTGCCAGAGGATGAAGGCAGCACAGGAGAGGAGCCTGGTGATGAGAGGAACCTGGGCAGATTAAGCACCCACAGGCATGTGCACGTGAAGTCAGCATCCCAAAATGCTCCTGTAACTGTATCTGCCAGGGATATTTAGATCAGCCAGCATGGCAAAGGAGGGGGCTGTCATGGGAGAAGGTCACGGGCAGCTGAGGGATGGGCAGCACTCCACAGGGAGACCACGGGACGGGCACTGAATTTCCAAGTAAAGGCCTTGACTCCTGATTTCTGCCCCATTTTCCAGCATTCCCAGTGCCGTCCCAGCCGTGTTTCATGCTGGAATTTGCCAGGGCAGCAGCAAAGTCACTGAAGACAGCAAAGCGCAACCAAATCACGGCTGCGATTAATACGTTTTCACAGGGAGGCTGATGAGGTTTAATTGGCCTTCCCAAATAATTAATGTGGATTAATTTCCCAGCAGGACCTCACAGAGGCAGCCCTTGGCTGTGCCACGGCTCCCATTGTTTTATGCTGGAGGCTGAAACCACGATCCCTCCACGGCATCTTCTCCCTGACCCCCTTCCAAAGGACACACGGAGAACGTGGGTGTTTTCCCTGCCCTAATTCTGAGGCATTCAGTAGACTCATCAAAATCCTCGCTCAGGACCAGGAACCACTCGAGACTCTGGGAAGCAAACGACCTGGAATCGTTTTTCACTGCTCTGGGGCTGTGGTTCCAGCCCTTTGTGACCACAAGCAAACAGGCAAGGCGTTCGGGAGCTCCTGTCTGCTGGGAGCCTGGAGACAGGATCCGGCCGAAATCTGAGCCTGCCAAACTGCCTGCTGTCCATCTGCCCCTTCCCTTTGGATCCTTCCTGCCACGGTCACCTTCAGAGCCTTTCTCCTCCGGGCTGGCCCCGGCCACCAGCGTGGGCTGAGGATCTTCACAGCAGTTCCAGCTCCACCATCCCCAGCGCTTCTCTCCAACAATCCCAAGGCAAAAACTCCAAAAATTCATTTCCAGGACAGCCAAGCAGCTTTATCCATCTCCCTGCCAGACAACATCCCTCCTTTATCCCTGCTGGGTGTGATCTACCCCTCCTCCATTCCCAACATAGCCAGAACACCTCATTTAAACCAAAACCTTGCAAAGGATCTGTGTTTCTGTCCCTACCAAAAAGCACCTTTGGAGGGCAGCTCCACTCCAGAAATGCTGCCTCAGTTTCCCCTCCTGTCAGCAGGCTGAGAAACAGCAGAGTTGAATTTGTTTTCTCCGTGAAAAATATTTTATGGGTGTGTTTTGGTTTCCTAGAGGGTTTTTCAGTAACTTGATGCAAGCTAAAAAGGGGAGAGAAAGTCTGGAGAAAAGATATAACAAGTTTAAAAGAACTTTATGACTTTGTTTGGAGGTCAAATAAAAGGTTTTGCTTTGAGAGAAATCCCTTCTTCTGGAAATTTCTGGTTTCCCCCAAGAAACTCCCTGAATCAATCTCCCTTCCAGCTTTTGCTTCCCTGGGGGTACCAAAACCTCCTGCTTTGCTCCACACCATGGGAAATCAATGGGGATTAACCAAATGTGTGGCTTTAAAGTGAATTAAGAAAGAATTAAAACCATCAGTGACAACGGTAATTAAGGCCACCTTCATTCAGTTGAACCTGACTCAATTCCCAGCACGGCAGAGCTCTGGGGATGGATCCTTCTGGAAGCAAACATCAACCCTGGCCAATATTTAATCCCTTCATCAACACTTCCCTTCCTGCTTCAGCAAAGTTGATGCTCCCTGCCTGTTTCTCCCTGCTGTGGGATAGGGGCAGATCCTATTTGACCCCTAAAACTTCCAGTTTTAATTATTCCACGGGGGAAACTGAGCCCTTGCATCCTTTAGACTTCCTGGAGGTACAAGGTGGTGTTTCTGCCAGGAGTTTGACTTTGCTTTTGCCCTCCATGACCTGATGGAGGAAGGAACAGTCAGAGAGAGGAGTGTGGGGCCAGCTTCTGGCCGATTTGGTAACCCTACAAGCTCCGTATGTGGGAGAAAGGACATTTCCATGGAGACCTCCCAGCCTCCTGCCCACACCAAGGGAGTCACAACCACCCTGGAAAAACCAAAGGCACTCAGGGGGGACAACCAGGATAACACAATTACCAGGCTCCACCACCAGAAAACCCCACAGGGTTTGGGGGATAAATGTTTTGCTCCACAGGCAGCATCCCGTGGAGGCAAGAGGGTCTTTGCCCCAGGGGTGGCTCCCAGTCAGGTTTTAGTGGGGGCTGCTCAGCACTGAGGAGGGAGCCCGGCAGCACGCTCGGCTGCCAGAGAACTATTCGTGGCTTTGGTTTTGTGCCAGCAACCCGAGATAAAAATCGCACTGGGCAGAGACAGGATAAAGTCACTCAGTGCCACGGCCGTCAGAAATCCTGCTGGAGCTTTTATAACCCGCTAAGCCCCGGGGTGTGGCTGTGCTTTGGGGCTCAGAGCATTTTGGGGTCTCTCCCTTTGCACTGCAGCCCCTTAACCTATCAGCCGCTAAGCCTATCAGTTGAGGGAAAACAAGAAGAATTTGGTGGTAGTGAAACGGCCCAATTTTGGCAGCAGCAACCATGAGCTAGGGCCACCATCCCCCAGTGTTGGTGGCCCCCCAGAGCTGGGTTTGCTGCTCCTCACCTCCTCTGTACAGGAAGGCAGCGGGTTGCCAAATGGCTTTTGCAATAAACTGATAAGAAAACTGGAACAGAAAGAGAAATGAGACGTTTTGCCCCTGAAGTTGTTCCCGCAGTGATGTCAGCCAGTGCCCAGCTCAGGGAAGAAGGGTGTTTTGGGTGTTAGGAGGTGCTAGAAGGAGTCAAAAAGTTTGAAATGAGAGTATCACCAGTGCAGTGTAAATTAAAACACTCCCAAATAAATTACATAGGGAGCCCGGCAGGCAAAGAGGTGGAAAAACACGCGGAGCAAAGCAGGGAGTCAGCTCCAGGGTTTAACCTGAGCTGCGTACAGGAAATCACGGACAAACAGCCAGCGAACTCCCCGGGGAAGTGAGAAACCGAGCAGCAAAGATATAATTGTGAATTAAGGCATTACAAATCCAACAATTCAGGCAAAGAGGAGCAAAAGGAGCAGGAGGCTTCCCTGAGTGCCCAGTTTGAACCATTTGTGCCAGCACCCTGCCATGCCAGCGACTCCCTGCCGGCTGCTGGTGCCTCTGCCCCGTCTTGGGGCACTTTGGGGCTTGAGAGGGGGACAGCAGGAGGGTCGGGGCTCGGCTCTGTCCACGCAGTGCCCCACTCGCTGCTCTGGGTGCGCGGGGACAATGTGCCACCCGCGTCACCCAGACGGCAACAAGTGCCACCACCTCCGCGAGTACGTGCATGTGTGTGTCCGTGTGTCCGTGTGTAGGGGGCTGTGTGCGTGTCCCACCCGTGCGTGTCCCCCGTCCATGTGTGGGCATGTCCCCACTCCCCCATGTGCGTGTCCCCACTCCCACCCCATCCACGAGTTTCCCACCCGAGCCAGGAGGTCGCCTCCTGTCCTTCCTTGTCGTGGGCAGGACACGCACCCCCACATCCCCCCACGATCCATGATCCATGATCCCCCCACGTCCCCCCACGATCCAGGATCCCCGCATGTCCCCGCACGTCCCCCCGCGCTCACCGGGCGATGCCGAGCCGGGGGCTCCGTGCCGGGGGTTCAGCGCCGATCGCCCCGCTCGGGAGGCCGTGCCATGCCCGGCCCCGCTCCTTCCCCCGCTCCTTCCCCCGCTCCTTCCCCCGCTCCCGGTGCCGCTCCCGGTGCCGCTCCCGGTGCCGGTGCCGCCGCGTGTGAGCCGGGCCGGGGCGGGCGCGGGGCTGCACCGCCCTCCCGGCGCTGGGAATGGGGCTGGAACGGGGCTGGAACGGGGCAGGACCGGGGCCAGAGCTGCCCCGCCCGGGGCCGGGACCGCCCCTTCCCCCGGGGACGGGACGGGAGCTCTCCTCCCGGGATGGGAACGCGCGTGGGATCGGGACAGGAGTCCGGCCGCCCCCTCTTTCTCGCTCCGGGATGGCACTGTGGATGGGGTCGGGATTAGGGCTAGGGCAGGATCCCCCGCTCCCTGCCCCGGAGATGGGAGTGTGGATGGGATTGGGGCTGGGCACCGAGCGCTCTGCCCTTTCTCCCCCGGGAATGGGAGCGGGATTAGGGCTGGGACAGGAGATCCCCCTCCATCCTGCAGAAATGGGAGCGTGGATGGGAGCAGAATTGGGACTGACACTGGAGACAGTGAGTGCTCCCCGAATCCTCCCCCGGGGATGGGGCCGGAGTTAGGGCAAGGACAGGACCCCTCCCACCTCTCTGCCCCGGGAATGGGCCCATGGATGGGACTGGAGCTGGGACTGAAACCAAACTCACTTCCAGGGGCGCTGGGACCGGGACTGATGGCAGGACTGGGATGCTGGGACTTTTCACCATTGCTGGATCCAGGAGGACACGGCTGAAGGTTTGCTCGAGGCGTGCTCCTTGCTGTGTCCCTCTGCCCTGCTGTCCCCACAGAGCCCTGCAGGACACAGCCTCCCAGCAAGCTGAGCAGGGCCACCACCAGCCCCTGCCCTCTCCCGCAGCTGGCTCCTGCCCCGGGGAAGCAGAGGCCAGGTCCAGCCCAACCTTCCTCCTTCACCTGGGAGAGAAACCTTGGGATCTGCGGGGCTGGAGGAGCAGGCACAGCCCCACGGGATGACGTGCAGGTGGCCCAGTTGTTTTCCACCGCCGCGAGCCCCGGTGCTCCCCCGAGTATTCCCCATCTGTGTCCCTGGGTGACAGCCAGATCCTCCTTCCCCAGCTGGAGCTGATTTCATCTGGGGGTCCCTGGGCCCCCTGGATGTGGCTGGGGGGCCATGAAGCCCATGATGGAGGAGGGGAAGGACACCAATGGCATGTATTATTCAACAGCAGAATGTGGCAGCTGGCTAAGGAGGCATTTAGAGGATATGAACTCCTGGCATGGACACAGTGCTGCAGAGATTTTGCTCACGGACCTCCATGCCAGAAAAGAGCAAAAAAAAAAAATAAAATTCCTGTTTCCTTCTTCTGATGTAATTTGTTTGAGGAGGGAAAACAATACATCACATCGCAGCTATTTGGGGCTGATAAGGGAGGAAGGACAGGCTCTCAGAGGGAGGGAGATGCCTGGGCAGAGCTGCTGAGTGAGGCTCAGCTGGGTGAAGCTGCCCAGCAGTGCCCTGGCTGCTGAGTCCAGCCCATCCCTCCTGGATTTGGAAACACTTCCTGGGCAAAGCTTGGGTCCACCCCACCACAGCAGCTTGGTTTCATCCTCCAAATCCTTCGCCCTCCCAAGGAGGGATGATGTGCAGAGGTGATGGATGATGTCCAGGGAGTTGTGGCTGTCCTTGCAGGAGCTGTGACCCCATCAGCAGCCCTTGCCTGGCGCCATCTCCCCCAGCCTGCTCCTCCAAGGTCGGAGCACCTGCAGCTCTTCCTCTGCAGGATAAAGCCACACAACTCAAAAACAAGAGGCAGATGCCTTCCTCATCTCCAGGGGTGATTAATTGTGGCCAGGCCGGCTGCGAGGGCTGCTTGGCAGCTGGGTGCCTCAGCAGGCCAGAGATGTTTTTCTGAAAGCTTCTTTGGAGCGGGGAAGTGTCCCCTGGAGAGCCCTCTTCCCATCAGACCTTCCCCGAGCCTGGTTGAAGTCCCAGCAGCTTCCAGCAAGCAGGAGCTTCCCATCTTCACTGCTGGAAAAACCTTGCCTTGTCCTTCCTTTTGCTTTTTCTCCTCTCGTTTGGGCGTGAGGGAGGTGGAAGGAGGGTCTCAACCCTATCCCACCTTGCTCATTTCTGTCCTTCGCGCACCTATCACCCAGGGCACCCAAATCTCCATTTCCCAGCTCCACAGCAGCCCAAGGAGGAGGCAGATGTTTTAAATCCTGTTGAAAAGCCAATGATTTGTGCAGCTGCAGAGCAGAAGACAGAGGCGATGCCCAGCGAGCTGGCCTGGAAAGCAGCCCCACGTTTCCCTTCGCCGCTTCATTTTTCAACTGTTTTGGCAGCCCGGCAGGTTTCTAAGACACTTTCAAAACATTCCCATGTTGTCTAGCAGGCAGGAATGTGATACAGGAACGGGTGGACCGGGAAGGTCAGGCTGGCCACAGCAGAGCCTGCGCTGCACCCATGGGTGCAGCTCAAACACACCAGCAGCAGCGCTGGAGACAAGCTGGCATGTATCAAATCTCTCTTCTTTTTTGCCCCTTATTTTCTTTTTAAAGCCTTAGGTGCAGCAAGGAAGACAGTTTGGGTGTGTAGGGCTGGGCCTGCAGCCCTGCCCTGTGTGACTGGGCTTGCAGGAGGGACAGCCCATGGGAGTAGATGTGACTTTGCAGCTTCCCAGGATGCCTGGATTCTCCCTGGATTCTCCCTCTGGGATGTTCAGGACCACCACCACCTTTCAAGGGGCAGCAAAAGCCAAGGCAGCTGGAGAAGGAAACCTCTGTGCACGGTGGCCTTGGGGTGTGCTGGAGATGAGGTCAGGTAGGGATGGAGAGAGACATGGAAGCACCTTCCCAGCAGCCAAACAGGGTGGGTTGGTTGGAGGTGGGAGCTGGGGCTGGAAAACTCAAGAGTCCTGGAATTAGCAGGGTTGGAAAAGCCCTCTAGCATCATGGAGTCCAACTGCTAACCCAGCGCTGCTGTGTTCACCCCTAAACCACGTCCCCAAGTGCCACATCCACACATTTCTTGAGCAGTTCCAGGTACTGTGACTCCACCACTTCCCTGTTCCAATGCCTGACCACCCTTTCAGACAAGGAACCTTTCTGAATATCCACTCTAAACCTGCCCAGTAACCTGAGGTCTGGACCAGGAGCCAGTCCCTCTGTCCATCCCTCATCCCCACAGGCTCTGGGGGAGCCCTCTGAGGCTGCAGCTCCCAGGAGGTGGTGCTGAGCACAGGCACACACTTCCCTCCCCTTTCCACCCTTTTCCCACTGATCCCCTGAACAGGAACTGACAAATGGACCCAGACAGGGCACAGGGGACCTTTGCTGTCTCCGTGGGGAAGAGGGATTTGGAGAAGATCATGTGGGGCTCTCTGGGGCAAGCAGCTGCAGGCAGTGAGCCTTGAGCACATTGCTTCAGTGCAGGGAGGGCTTTGCTCTGTGGCTGTGGCCATCTGGGTGTGGATTTTCTCTTCTCCACCAGCGGTTGGGGATTTTTATTTTAGCCCAGCTTTCGTTTCCTCCCCACTGAGGGCATGTGATGTCTCTCCCCTCCTCCTCCTCCTCACCATCAGGAAGGTGATGGAGGTGCCACTCACTTTTCCTCCCAGCTCCTGCATAACCCAGGTGTTTTGGAGGGGTTTTCAGACTCCAAGAGCATTTTCCCCCCTCAGGATGATGCTTGCAAAGAGGATGCTGCCCCAACCCCCCAAGGCAGCAGGAGCTGCCTGCCAGGGCCTAAACACAAGCATCCTGTTGTGGCCAGAAGTGTTTGTGCTTTTAGAAAGACCATAAATAAATAAACCACCTCACACCAGGGCAGGTGTGTTAAAATAAACCCATAGGCTTGGGCTGTGTGTGCTGTGGGTTCCCAGATATGGTTCTGCTCTGCAGCCTGTGCAGGGAGGGAGGGGGATCACAAAAAATCACAAAACTCAATGAGGACAGCTCTGGCAGGGTCATCTCTGCTTCTGCTGGCCCCATTGATGGCTTTCTTAGGAGCAGAGATGCTGAGTTTTCTGCCAGATTTCATGACACTTCCTCTTCCTCTGGGACTGCCTTGAAAATAGTAAATAAGACAGATTTATATATATAAAAAAAAAAGTAAACAAACCCATTCAAGGTTTTATTCAAGAGGGTTTGAGCAAGTTGCCAACAGCAGGAGCTGCTGGAAGAGGTGTCCTGGAGGACAGAACGTGGTGCTGGAGGAGGTTTTGCACTGATCCTGGCATTTAATAACACAAGTAAACACACGTCCTCAAACAAATCCTCCTAAAACCAACAGCAGAGACCCATCCACGTAATGGTCCCAGCCTAAAATAGTGCTGGGGGTTCCTGAAAAAGGCTCCTTTCTCCTCATTTCTCTATTTGCAGAGCTGCTGAGGAGCTGTGCAGGAGTGGCCCCAGCTGTGCCTGGATCCCTGGCAGCAGCTTGGGATTCAATGGGCATGGGCAGCTGCATTGTGGGGTCCAATCACCCCCAAATTTTGTGGGGTTACAGCTTGGCTGATCCCCAGCAGCTCAGCCTGGGGGTCAAACACAGCCTGGCACCAGGATGGATTAACGCCAGCTGGAGTTTGGTTCAAGGGATGGAGTGGCAGGGCTCCCGTGGCACACCATGTCTCCCATTTTTCACCTGATCCTCGTGAAATCCACAGCAAAGAAAAGCCCCAGAGAGGCTCAGGAGCAAGTTCCCATTGGTGCTGGAGAAAAAGCCATTTTCCAGTAGTTTTGTTGGCCATTATTTTTGCTGTCAGCTCCCAGCCGTGAGACCATGGAGAGCAGCACAGGGTCCCACCCTGGAACCTCTTTGTTTAAAAAAAAAAAACAAAACACAAACTCGTTCTCACTACGGGACTTTTGAAATCACTTCCTTCCCCTCCTGCTCCACAACAACCTTTGTGTCCTCAGGGAGATTCCCTCAGAGACACCCCCAGGGATGGCCCTGGACCCCAGAAAGCCACTGCTCCCTGTGGGTGCCACACAAGGCGGGTGATCCTTATCCAGAAAACAGGAGCTTTGCTCAGCCCCAGTGAGCCCAGCCCCTGCCTGGAGCCCCCTTGGAGATGTCCATCTAAATTACATTCAGATAAATTTTATTTGAGTTAAATTTTCAAATGGGTGAAAGAATCACACCAAGTGTCTCCTCAGAGCCCCAAGCTGATCATGTGGGGATTTGAGGGATGGGTGGGGATGGGGAGGGCACCATTACACCTTCCCCACCATTACACACCTTGTCCCAGCAAGCCTCCTGGGTGACCCATCCTGCTGCCTGCCCTTTGGGAGAAGGTTGGTGATGTCCTCCTACGCTCAGGTCATCCTTTAGTGGCTTCCCCATGGATGCAAACCCTGTTGGAAGAAAACCAGCGTTAGATCTGCTTTGACTGTCAATAAAAAATAATGGAATCATAGAAGCTGGAAAAGACCTTAAAGACCATCAGGTACAACCATTCCTCAGCACTGCCAAGGCCACCACTGATCCATGTCCCCAAGTGCCACATCCACACAGCTTTAAATCCCTCCAGGGATGGGAACTCCAGCGCTGCCCTGGGCAGGAAAACCTCCCTGCAGAGGATGGATGCAATTCAGCTTCTCCATTTTAAAACGCCCTCCATCATCATTATTTATTCTAAAATCGCTTTTTCCTGTATTTTTTGTCATTTAACACACCAATTAGACCCAAACTGGGCTGAGGAGTGCAGAGTTCTGTGACCAACCCCTGCTTTCCTGGCTGGAGCAAAGAGGGAAGGTGGGGAATTGTGTCCACATGGATTTGCCCCAGCCCAAAAAGGGAGCCCAGCCCTGAGGCTCGTTCCCAGCTGGAGCCCTTGTCAGGAGGCCAATATTGTTATCTAGGGCCTGGCTGGTGTTTCTCCTTTGGCCCTTTGCCACTGCAGTTAAAATATCTCTCCCACCACTCCCAGCATGTAAAGGTCACGTTCCAGAGATTAATCCGGAGTCTCCCAGGCCGCCTCCTTGGCTCGGGATCCCTGCTGGGACAGACAGCCTTGGGATGCTGGGTGTGCACTCCCAGGGCTGGAGATCCCCTGGCCAGGAGTGGCCCTGTCACCATCACCAGCTCCAAGGTCCCCCAGGAGCTGGACATGGAGCTATGGACAATTCTGAGCTAAACAGGAGCCAGTTCCCCCATGTCAAATGGTTAATTCCATGCAAATCTGCTCCCAGCCCTCAGCCAAGCAGTCCTGGGAAGTCCAAGTTTGCAAAACAAGCTTTGGAGGCATCCAGAGTTTGTTTGACAGGTCTTACAGCTGGTCCTGCACTTGGTTTTTGTTCAAACAAGTCCTGGAATGATAAGAAAGGGTTTCCAAGTTAAATACAAGAGGAGAATGATTGAGTGCATAATGAAATCAGAGGGACTCTCTCCAAATGAAGGGATAAGTTGTGCCTAAGGAGCAGAGGATGTGTGGGCGAGGAGAGAGGGAAGGGGAACAGAAATTCCATGATCCCCAGGGATAGATGAGTGGAGAGTCTGTGGCCCAGGAGATGGGAAGGACAGTGGGACCTGCAGTGTGTCCTCCCTCTGCAGAGACAAACCTTCACACCAGCACCATTTTCCCGGCTGGATGGACCAAACCTGCAGCACCCAAATGTGCAGGAGCAGCTCAGGACAACACAAGGGCTGCTGCCCCAAATCTCCCAGGGCTGCTCCTGGTGTCAACAGGGCTTTTCCAGAGGGGTGATGGTGGTGCTCCCTGGAACTGCTGCCTTCGTTCTCTTCTCGTGATGAGGAGACCTCTTTGGGGAAGTCTTGGTTATCCTGGCAGCACTGCTGGCATGGTCACCTCTGACATTCCAGGCTGAGGATGAGGGAAAACTGTTCCACCACAAGCAGCTTGTGAGACCTCTGTCCTGGGGGCTTTTTGAGACCCAACTGAATAAAGCCCTGCCTAACCTGGTCTGACCCTGCCATGACCAGGAGGTTGGACTGAGACCTCCTGAGGTCCTTTCCAGCCCAGCTCATCTGTCATACTCTGATCCAAGGATCACAAACAACAATAGAGCAGCATCATGGCCTGGTCTCCTGTGGCTCCACTGATCCAAGGGTCTCTGTCACAGACTGGGGCAGTCATGGGGAGTTTCACTGAGGCCAGCAGAAAGTCAGATCCCTTTCTTTTGGCTTCTACAAGAACTTCCATGAATCCACTATGTCTGGGCTCTGAACCCTCCAGCAGGTGACATTTAATGACACTCACCTCGGGCTGGTAGCTGTCATTAGAACTGAACCATGCAGCACCAAGAGAGTCTCACTGTGGCTGGGATCTACCTCTTCCTGCTTAGGAAACCCCATGAGGAAGACCCTTCCCTTAGCTAAGAGCCTGCAGGTGTTTCCTGATGATTCCAGGCGTGGGGACTGTCCAAGCTGTCCCTTTCAATGAGTCAGACGTGGGGTGTCCACGGCAAAGTTTTGGAGCCACAGATGGAACCCTCAGGGCTCCGTGATTTTTTAGAACAAATAGATCATCTGATAAGAAAACCCCAGGCACGGGTAATTTCGGGAGCAGGTATTTCCAAGGGAAGTGGATGGAGATTTCTCTGCAGATAGATAATCACCAGGGAAAGGGATTGCCTGTGGCTTACACAGGAGTGAGTCACTCACCTTCCTGTGGCAGCATTGGCACTCCATGCGCTTCTCCCTTGTCAGGAGGCCGCTATTTTGGGACACAATGCTACAATGCTCTGCTCCTTCCCGTGTCCCTCAGGGCCAGCAGCGTGGGCTGGGGGATCCCCAGCACAGTGGTGACCCTCCTCACCACCCTGGCTCTGTGATTCCAGCTGGGAGCAGGGGGAATTTGGGCAGCTCGGGGCAAGGCTCAGTCCTGGTGCTGACCAGGACACAGGGGAATGGCTTCCCACTGCCAGAGGGCAGAGTTAACTGGGATATTGGGAAGGAATGGTTCCCTGGGAGGGTGGGGAGGCCCAGAGAAGCTGTGGCTGCCCCTGGATCCCTGGAAGTGTCCAAGGCCAGGCTGGACAAGCCTTGGAGCAGCCTGGGATGGTGGAAGTTGTCCCTGCCCTCTGGCAGACAGAGGATAAAGTGAGACAGAGGATACAGGGCAGGATTGTGGGACCAGCATCCACAGGAACTGGCCCCATCCTGGCCTCCTCAGAATAACTGAGGCTGGGGGGTCTCTGCTCCAAGCCTGACCTTCAATGAGATCAGGTTTTGTCAAGAACAGGCTTGACTGCCTCCAAGGATGGAGATTTTCCTGCTCCCCAGTGGGACCTCCCAGCTCCTCCATCAGCCCTGCCTCTCCCAACCCAGCCATGCTCCCCAAGCTTGTTCTGCTCCCAGACTCCCTGAGCATTCCCATTCCATCATGCAGGAGTGATGGAGGCTGTCCAAAGGGCTTTTGAGCCTGTCCTGGCCCTCCAGGACTCTCTGGAGCGTGCAGGAGAGGATGTCCTGCAGTGGGACATGGCATGTGTGGGATCAACAGCCCACAGCCAGCACTGGGTTAACCCTTCACATCCCTTCTCCTCTGGCTGTCCTGCTGTTGGAGGACAGCGCTAGGCCATGTCCCTGTACCTCCCAGTGACATCCTGATGTCACCTGGTGTCCCCAGGATGCCAGTGAGGAGTGAGAAGACCCTTGGAGAAGAGTGGGACGAGGGGATGCCACAGAGGGCTGACAGAAACATGGGTAAAGCACGTTGGTCCATGGGACAGCCTACCCCTGGGAAATGCCTTTTGTCATGGGAAAAGGGATGCTCAGAAGACAAAAAATGTTCCCAGATCCTGGCAAAGGCAACCTGCACTCCCAGGCAGGGCTTCCTTCCCGACCTTGGCTGCCGAATCCATCTCACCTGGGGCACGGAGGTGCTCTGTGTCACCAAAGTTCATCTCAGCTTGTGCAGAAGTGGAGTTCCCACGTCCTGCACACCCTGACGTGCTCCCCAGATGCTCTCCCAGGGCTGGGAGGGCAGCAGGGGGCTGCCCAGGGCGTTCCCAGCTCGGAGGGTTCCGCGTGGCGTCGCGTTCCAGCCCGCGCCGGGACACGCCACGGCCGGCAGCCAAGCGTGGCACAGCAGGTGACTCAGAGCAGCTCTGCAGCTCGGCCAGCCCTGCCTGGCATTTCTGGGAGTCTGGGCATGTAGAGCAGCAAACACGGGCAGCGCAGTGTGCCTGCCAAGTCGGCGGCAGCAAGGGTGGAAAATCCTAATTTTCATGGTTTAGGTGCATCCAGGGCACGCCTGGGAGATGTGGGGCTGGGGTGGTGCAGTTGTGCTGGTGCAAATGCTGGCCAGATCATGGAATCATGGAGTGGTTTGGGTGGGAAGGGACCTCAAAGATCATCCAGTGCCACCCCCTGCCATGGGCAGGGACAGCTTCCACTATCCCAGGTTGCTCCAAGACTCATCCAACTTGACCTTGGACACTTCCAGGGATCCAGGGGCAGCCACAGCTTTTCTGGGCCTCCCCACCCTCCCAGGGAACAATTCCTTCCCAATATCCCAGTTAACTCTGCTCTCTGGCAGTGGGAAGCCATTCCCTGTGTCCTGTCCCTCCAGGCCTTTGTCCCCCTCCAGCTCTCCCTTTAGGCACTGGAAGGGGCTCTGAGCTCTCCCCAGAACCTTTTCCTCTCCAGATTGAACAGCCTGGCTCCAGAGCCCTTTTCCTGAGCTTTCTTAAGCCACACATTCCCAGATAGGCAGCTTCTCTCTGTAGGGCCAGTATAAAGCTTAACCAAGCTCATGTTTATGCCTCCAAGTGCTGGGACTTTCCACATTTAAGATCTGCATTTGTGGATGGGCAAAGCAAATGGATTAAGTATTTCATGAAGTTAAAAGCCGGCACAAATTCTTGTTTCATTTCCCCTGTGACTCAGAGATGAACACTCACTGCCTGGCATGGCTCTCGTGTTTGCCACTGCTCCCCATCAGCTGTTCCTGGGGAAAAAGAACCTTTCCCAGGGCAGGAGCAATGCTTTCAAAGCAGGAAAAGCAATTTTGGCAGGAAAATCACAGGTCCTCATAGTGGAAAGGGGCTGGTTTCATGCAGGTGATGTACAAGCCCAGCTGCCAGCTCAGCTGAGCCCAGGGTTATTTAGAACTACAGAATCATTAATGTTGGGAAAGCCCTCTAAGGTCATTGTGCCAACCATTAACCCTGACCCTCCGTGTTCACCACTAAATTGTGTGTCCAAGTGCCCTAATTCTGTGCTGATAATCCACTAGGGTTGAACAAACTCAAATTTGGGAGGGCAACATGAGGCTGTTCTCTGCCTTTTGATGAGAAACCAGCACTGAATTTGTATCTGTAAGGGGTTTGTTGCTGCTTTCTGGTGCTCGGGCTGAAAACAGTAATTCAAGATACAGGAAAATCAAACCACTCAATAGATCTCCATTTTTTTACATTGGGATATTAAATTAGGGGATTGCTTGCTGTTAAAATGCTTTGATTGGTAATTACAGCCATAATGTCTTACAGCCATAATGCTCCAGGAGAATAAAAATCTCTGGGGCCCTTTCTTATTCTCTTTCACATTTTGGTTTTTTCACCTTTCAAAGCCTCACCCTCCAAATAACATTTCACTGGCACAAACATGCAGCAGAGGATAAAAACTGGCAGGAGTGGGGTTGATCTCTGTGCCTTTGCTCATTTACAGCAGGGATGAACCACTTGTGCCCCCAGGATGGATCTTTGTGGTCACCTTGCTTCAGCGAGCAGGATGCTGCAGCCCAGAGCATTATCTCTGGGAAACAGAGAGGAATAGGAATTAAATTGGCTGGCAACACATCAGCACATTGCTCCCACCACTTCTCCTTCGTTCAGGAAGTCTTGGTTCCCCTTTGTGTGTGAAGATCCAGCTCTAAACCCACGTTTCTCCCACACCCACCCTCGGGACGGAACATGCCAGGCCATGCACAGAATGGGCAAAAAAGTGCTGAAATTGGCTTATGCCACACTTTCAGCTCCGTGCCCAGTTTCACTTCCTTCCTAGCCTTGGCAGAGATGGGTAACTCCAAGATCTCCACGGCTGGTGACCTCTAAGGCCACATATTCCTCTCCTTCTGTCTGCATCAAGGAGCTCCCTCCTCATTCAGGTCCAGTCTCCTTACAAAAGGAGATTTCTTAGGAGCTTCCTCTGTTTCCTTAAAGGCACCCAGCGTCAGGGAAGACTTGACAGAGACACTTTTTGTTTGGAAAAGGTGCTGGGAAAAGGGAATCTGTGTAGGATTTTTCCCTTTATTCTTCACCATGAAGGTGGTGAGGCCCTGGCACAGGTTTTCTAGAGAAACTGGATCCCTGGCAGTGTCCAAGGCCAGCCAGGTTGGAGCAATTTGGTTTAGTGGAAGGTGTCCCTGCTCATGGCAGGGAGTGGAACTGGATGAGCGTTAAGGTCTTTTCCACAAACCATTTGGTGATTCCATGATTTGAGGCTGCATCCAGATCCCAAAGTTTGCAATTCCCCTTGGTGGAACAAGAGCCAAGCTCCCAGGCTTCACAGCCGGGAGTGTTGGAGGTTGGAAAGGGCTTTTCTTCAGCAAGGACACTGCTTCTGCCCTGCTGCCCTGGCTGCAGGAAGAGAGGTGGAAAAGGGATTTTTAAGGATGAATGGAGGTGCCTGCATAAGAAACTCAGTGCCAGGGCGGAGGGGATGGCTGGTGCTGATAACCAGGGCTGGACTGGGATGTGGCCCAGTGAGGAACACAGGAAAGGAGCCATCCCTGGCCAGCCCAGCAGCTGGGGGCTGATACAGACCCCGTGCAGCTGAGCCCCAGGGACAGCAGTGCTCTGATAAGGGCAGGGAGCAGCCAGGGTCTGGCATCTCCATCATCCTCCTGCTCTGCAGGTCAGGCAGCTCTTCCCACAGCACCCCTGACCCACACACGTCTGCTCTGGATGTGCCCTGTCCTTCCTGACACCCACCATGGATGCAGGAAGCAATCCAGCAATCCCCTTCCCTCTGCTGCTGTAAGTGAGGAGGAGGAGGGCTCTGACATCTTCTGCCAGCCACACAACAGCCTTGAGCCCTGTGAAACTCCTGCTCCCCAGAACTGCTCTCAGACACATCTTTGTAGAAAATGAACTCCCTTCAGGTGGTTATCCACTCTCTGTCCAAGACAGGATTTTTCTCAGCTGCCCTAGAGGGATCACAGAATCACAAAATGGGTCATACTGGAAGAGACCTCAGAAATATAAAATTTCTGAAGTTGGGAAGGACCTGCAAGACCATCAAGTCCAGCCATTACCCAGCATCACCATTTTACCTTTAAACCACATCCACAAGTGCCACATCCACACATTTCTGAACACTTCCAGAGATCCAGGGGCAGCCGCAGATTCTCTGGGCACCCTGAGCCAGGGCCTCGCCACCATCACAGGGAACAATTCATTCCCAATATCCCATCTAACCCTGCCCTCTGGCAGTGGGAAACCATCTCCCCTTGTCCTGTCACTACAAACCTTGTCCAAAGTCCCTCTGGAGCACCCTTGGAGCCCCTTTAGGCACTGGAAGGGGCTCTAAAGTCTCCCTGGAGCTTTCTCCTCTGCAGGCTGAAGAGGAGACTCTGAGGAGATACTCAGCCCTCCCCATCTCTGCCCTTCACATCCACCTGCAGACAAAAATACCCGGTGGGAGCAGGCAGGGATGGAGCTGGCCGGGGACAGACAGTGCTGGGATCACAGCAATGTGCTCCGGCCAGTTTCGGGTTACACATTAACGAGAGAAGGGGGAGAAAGGGGAGAGGGTGACGCACGAGCAGGCAGGGAATTTATAGCAGGACTGCCCACTGGACAGCCTCATCCTGACGTGCTCCTGGCAGGATGCTGTGACACGCTGAGACTTTTGGGATCAGAGCTGTCTCCAAAAGGCCAGGGCCAATTTGCAGCAGGATTTGTCAGCCTGGCAAGCTTGTACTCCCGAGGAAGGTGTGGGAAACCAAATGGGGACTGTAAGAGAGATGGGGACAAACTTTTAAGCAAGGCCTGTTGTGATGGTACAAGGGGTGATGGATTTAAACTAAAAAGAGAGGAGATTTGGTTTACATACGAGGTAGAAGTTTTTATAATAAGGGTGGGGAGGTTCTGGCACAGGGCGCCCAGAGAAGCTGTGGCTGCCCCTGGATCCCTGGAAGTGTCCAAGGCCAGGTTGGATGGGGTTTTATATCAGCAGTTTTATACTATCACATCCACTTCAAAGCACCAAAAAACACCTGGATAGCCTTGGAAACACAGCCACACTGGGATGGGACAGAGGGCAGACACAGAGCCCTGCTCCAGATGTGTTCACATCTGGTCACGCGCAATCAGAGAAGGAGCAGGAAAGCTGCCAGTTCCTGGAGGAAGAGAAACCCCATAAAGCTGCCAAGCGTCCCTGCTCAGGGATATTTACACTTTCAACGTGTTCTCATGGAAATTAATCCCAGGCTCACCCCTGCAGGTATGGTAAACATGAGAAGTGAGGAATGGGGAGAGGCCAGGACAGCGGGGCGAGGGGAACAAAGCTGTTTGGGTGTACCAGCCTTCCCCAAAATGTGGTGGAACAGGCCCAAGCAGGACGTGGCAGGGCTGCTGGGGCTCCCTCCCAGCCCCCCGCAGCCATCCCGGCTGCCCGACGAGTCCTCCCACCCCACTGGGACCTGGAGAGGGCTGATTCCATCCCCTGGGCTCCCCGACAGCTCCCTCGAGGTTTCCTCAGCCCATTAATTTAAACAAGCCCCAAAGAAGAGTTTTTAATTCTGCTGGGGAAAGGCAAAGCATGCAAGAAACAAAGGAATTCTGCGCATGGGAAAAAAATGCATGGAGCCCTGTGAAACTTATTTTCCCCTATCCATAGAATTCCGTGCTTCCTGCATGCTTTATGAATCTTGTCCTTCCCAACCCATATATTTTCTTTCCTCTTTTTCCCTACATTTTAATACTTCTTGATGCTTTTCTTTCCTGGCGAAAAGCAGCGAGCAATGCCAGCCTCTGAGGTGTCACCTGTGCCCTGCCCGCGGCTGCAGGAGCGCTGGGATCCGCATTCCCATGGCACCCCCACGTGGGGAAAGCCTGGAGGCTCCGGCCCCAGTCTGGCCTTCTCCTTTCCGTGCAGGGAAGGGAGGAAGGAAGGCTGGAAACACCTCGTTCAGTGCCACCCTGAGCTCGGAAGGCCTGGGAGGAACTCTCAGAACAGAATTGTGGATGTCAGATAATGCCAAACTCAATTTCTGGCTTTACCTGCTCCTGGGAGCAGTCAGGAGCATTATGGACATTATGGTTCATTTCTGCTGATAATTTTGTCCTTTCTTTATTTTTTATTTGTTATACTTTTATTCATTTTTTTCTTTTCATTTTTTAATTATTTTATTCTTATCTAGATATGATCTTAGATGAATTTTCCAATAGAAATGAATTTATGATTCTATGTGCTTGTCTCTCTCAATGTCTCTCTCTATGTGCATGTCTCTCTCAATCATTATATCATTAAGCTTTTCATTACTTATATATTCATTTAAATATAAAATAAATTCCTACCCATTCATACATATCCACACATAATACAAAATAAATATTCCTATACAAGAGAGCTGGGGAGGGACTTTTGGATAAGGGATGGAGGAACAGGACAAGGGGGAATGGCTTCCCACTGACAGAGGAAAAGGATGGGGTATTGGGAAGGAATTCCTGGCTCTGAGGGTGGGGAGGGCCTGGCACAGGGTGCCCAGAGGAGCTGTGGATCCCTGGAAATGTCCAAGGCCAGGTTGGACATTGGGGATTGGAGCATCCTGGGCTAGTGGAAAGTGTCCCTGCCCATGGCAGGGGTGGAACGAGATATTTTTTCCTTCCAACTAAACCATTCTGGAATTCTATGACACTCCTAAACATTCATATTTGCTACAATTAAATATCATACATTCCATTAAAAAAGCTGAATTCCCTGGAGGAAGCTGCTGTGCTGTCAGCCCCTTCGCTCCACGGTCTCTGCTGGCAAACCCTCATGACAGGAACGCTCCTGTGAGCCCAGGGGGCAAAATCCTCAATATCAGGGAGCAAACCCTTCTGCCAGGAGCGCTCCTGTGAGCCCAGGGGGCAAAATCCTCAATATTAGGGAGCAAACCCTTCTGCCAGGAGCGCTCCTGTGAGCCCAGGGGGCAAAATCCGTGGCTGGGGAAGCTGCTGTGCCAAGGCTCCGGCAGCCGGAGCTGCCTGGTGCGTTAATCACGGGCCCAGCGCGGGTTCCAGCTCGCCGGATTCCGCTCGGAAGCGCGTCCTGGCAGCCAAGAACCCTCCAACACATCGTGGTTTTGTGCTTGAAAAGGTTTAAACCCCTGCAGGGATTAAATTCAGGTGTGAAGAATGAACAGGCCCGATAGGACAACGCAGCAGCTGCTTGGGAGCCGGGATCCAACGCGTTGCCTTCGCCTGAGGATGGGAATCTGGGGAGCTCCGTTCCCTAAAGTTCCTCTCCAAATTTTGCCTTTATGGCTAAATTCTTCTTCTTTTTTTTCTTTTTTCTTTTTTTTCTTTTTTTTTTTTTTTTTTCTTTTGGATGAGGGAATAAGCTGCTGTTTTCAGCTGCGAGTTGTCACCATCAGCTGGAATTTGGCTCTTGGCGTTTCCAGCCTTGATGTCTCATCCCTGTTGGGGTTCCTTGAGAGATGTCAAGGTGTTGCTCTGGGGCTGTATTCTGCACCCTCCTTCACATGAAATGAAATGGAATGAAATGGAATGAAATAGAATGAAATGGAATGAAATAGAATGAAATAGAATGAAATAAAAATAAATTAAATTAAATAAAACAAAAATTAAATTAAATGAAACAAGATAAAATAAAGGTCAATAAAATAGAAAATAATAACTGGTCTAGTGGAAGGTGTTTCTGCCCATGGCAGGGGATGGAACTGGATGATCTTTAAGAGTCCTTTCCAACCCAAACCATTCTGGAATTCCATGAGATTCAGCTGCCTTCAAGTCCTGCAATAAGAAAGGAGAATCAAGGGATAAAGGCTCAGGATAAGCTGAACTCCAATTATGCTGTGAAAACAAGGGTTTTGATAAAATGTACAACACTTAGACACTTATACTATGGACTTTTTGATAACCTTTATTTCACATCCTTTTTCCCCCCTATTATCAGCACTGTTATTAAGATGTGGAAGAGCCATGGGCAGCTACAAGAGGCAGCTCCATGAGGATTTATCATCCCAGATGCAAAATCCTCCAGGATTCACGTCGAACTCGCAGCACTCCATGAGTCAGGCTTCAGGGAATCTGTGGTCAAACAGATAAAACATAATTATTCATGGAAGAAAACAAGCAAATAGTGGAAAAACAACTGCATCATAAGAGAGGATGATACATCTGCCTGCAGGCCTGGTACCTAAAATGCTTCTTAGTCTTACATGCAGAAGTCTGGGCATGTTTTTTAAAAAACCTGGACTAGTGGAAGGTGTCCTTGCCCTTGGCAGGGGAGTGGAACTAGAAAAGCTTTAAGATCCCTTTCAGCCCAAACCATTCCATGATTCCATGAAGAGCAGATCCCATCCCCTTGCAGCACTAATAGAGAAATGAAATATTTTTTCACAGCATCTGCTGATGCACCAGGTCTCACTAACCATTTCAAATTTCCCGGGGAGAAAGAGTTAAGGCTAATTAGCAGCACTAAATAAACGAATAGCTGGAGGGGAAAGCAGAATTCAAGTTGCATTTTAGTTTCAAAGGTGGTTAAAGAATCTTTAAAGGCGAGGGGTCATTTTCTGGGAGCTGGAGCAAAGCAGCTCATCAATAATGAAAGAGCCGGCGATGGAGCAGCGGCAGCACCGCTGCAGCACTTGGGAAAATACAATTATGGGAATTGCCTGAAGCTTTGCAAACTGCCCCGGTAATTTGCTTAAGGGAAACAGCCAAATGCACGTTAATATTTCAAAGATTTCGTTGCAGCAGAACTAATAAGCAAAGGCCAGGAATTTCAGTGCTGGGGACCCCAAAAGTACTTCTGATCAGGATGTTTAATTCACACTCAGCGAAACACAACAGGGCTGGGAGCATCATTCTGCCTCCTGGGCTCTCTGCATCTGCAATGCTCAGGAGTTCGGCTTTGTTTTATTTTCCTTTGGTTAATGGAAAGGCCCTGCAAAGGCTCGTGTCCGGGTGCTCTGCTCCCCGTGTGCTGCCCTTGGGACGCACCAGGATCTGGGATTCTCCATCAAGGGGTTCTCCAGCTGCTGTCAGGGGGTGATGCTCCCCCATGTGCTTCAGCTCAAGGCCAGCTCTTGCTGCCCAGCTTTGTCAGGGCAGCCTGGGCAGTGCTGGGGTGAAGGCAATGGCTGCTTTGTGCTGGGCAGCACCCCTGGAGTGCCACCAGCTGCGTCCTGCACCCCAATCCCGCTGTGTGGATCCTTTTGGAGGGCACTGCACTCCTCTGGGCACCTCCCTGCACCCCTGAGCACCCCAACAGCACCCTGTGCACCCCCTTCACTGCCCCTGCACAGCCCGCACTCCCTCTGTGCGAACCCCTTCACCTCTGTGCACCCCTTGTGCAAACCCCAAACCCTTTGTGTATCCCCTTATGCTAAACCCCAAATCCTTCATGTACCCCTTGTGCTAAACCCCAAATCCTTCATGTACCCCCTTGTGCAAACCCCAAATCCTTCATGTACCCCCTTATGCTAAACCCCAAACCCTTCATGCACTCCCTTGTGCAAACCCCAAACCCTTTGTGTATCCCCTTATGCTAAACCCCAAACCCTTTGTGTACCCCTTGTGCAAACCCCAAACCCTTCGTGTACCTCTTGTGCAAACCCCAAATCCTTCATGTACCCCCTTGTGCAAACCCCAAATCCTTCATGTACCCCCTTGTGCAAACCCCAAATCCTTCGTGTACCCCTCTGCGCACCCCCTACACAGCCCTGCACCCTCATTGTGCACATCCCTGCACACCCCATAACCCCCCTTACACATCCCATTGTGCACCCCATACGCACCCCATTGTGCACACCCTTGCACACCCCAAACCCCCACCGTGTCCCCACCGTGTCCCCATTGTCCCCCCTCCCCTCTCCTCCCCTCACGCCGCCGCCCCCGTGGCGCCCCCCCGCGGCCGCCGCGCGCCCCCCGCGCGCGCCGGGGGCGTTCCCGCCCCGCCCCTGCCCATGGCGGCCGCCGGGGGGCGGCGCGGGCCCCGGGCCGGCCGCTGGGGGGCGCGCGCGGCCGCCGCGCGCCTCTCGCTGCGTCGGGATTTTTTTTTTTTTTTCGCCTCTATTTTTTTTTTTTTCGCTTTCCTTCCTCCTTTTATTTTTTTTTTTTTTTCTCTCCGCCGCCCGCCGCGTCTTTTCTCTCCACGGTCTCCCTCCGCCGCCTGCCTTCCCTCGGCGCTCCCCAGCGCCGGGACGCCGCTCCGCTGCCCGTGAGGAAGAGGCGGCCTCCCCCCGCCATCCATCCCTCCCTCCCTCCCCGCCTCCATCCCTCCCTCCCTCCCTTCCTTCCCCGCTCCTCCCGCCGACCGGGACTCGCCCCGAACCGGGAGGGAGACGCTCTCCGCCCGCTCCTCCTCCTGCTGCTGCTCCTCCTCCTGCAGCGGGGGCCGCATCCTGCTGCCGGGGGGGAGGGAATTGATGTGGATACCCAGCGCAGCACCTCCACCATGCAGCCGCCGCCGAGGAAGGTGAGACCCCCGCCCGGCGCAGGGGCCGCCCGAGGGTGCTTCTGGGGGGCTGCGGCGTGGGCTGGGCTGGGCTCGGGGTGCGGGCGGGATGCGGGGGTCCGAGGCCGCGGGGAGCGGGGCGCAGGGTGCGGGAGGCTGCGGGGAGCTCCGCGGAGGGAGCGCAAGTGCTGGGAGGGGAGTGGGGGGGCGCCGCGGCGAGTTGGGGGCCGGGGGGCTTTGGCCCTGCAAGGTGGGTCGCGGGTGGGCTGGGATGGGCTGGGAGCGCGCTGCGGAGGTCGGGCAGGGCAGGGCAGGGATGGAGGTGCCGGGGGGCAGCGCTCCGGCGGGGACCCCCTTTTCCAGCGGGGGCTCTCCGGGGGGACGCGGAGGGCGGGCAGAGGCTGCGCGGAGCCGCCGGGGCCGTGCCGCTCGCGGGGCGCCCGCCGCGGGGTTGGTTGTCGTGGGGAAGAAGGTCACGTCTGGAGTTGGTCCAGGGACGCAGCCTGTCCCGGCGTGTGCCAGGGGCGCACGGGAGCGCACGGGAGCGGGGGCAGCAGCGGGAATTGTGCGGCGTTCTCCCTCACGGCCGGCCCCGCGTGCCATGGGAACGAGCTGCGGGTGCTCTTCGGTGACCCTGCGGGCCGTGGGGATGTGGGGGGCTGCCCACCTCGGGGACTGGTGTGGCAGCGGAGGCAAGCGGGAGTGGAAATTTGGGATGAACGCTGTGCCCGGCGTGGCTTGTCTGGCTAGGCAGGTTGGTATCTGGGATGCCTGAGCTGCCTTCAGCTGCTCCGGGCTGGGCTTTGGGCACGTTTTGGGGGCTGTGGGGAGGATGGAGAGGCTGCTCCTGGAGTTCCATGGGGGTGGGAGCCGTGCCTGTTCCGTGTCCCTGGTCCTGCCCGCTTTGGGGTGCTCTGGCTGTGACGGTCTGCAGCCCCATGGAGATTCTCCATGTGGGATTTCTCCGTGGGGAGAGGAGATCGCCCGGTTCTGCGCCTGGCAGAGCCCTGCCACAGCGACCAGGAGAGGAGGGAATGTGAGCAGGATTCCCTTGCCGTGCCCAGAGCTCCCCAGTAGCCCTGGCAGGCAGCTGCAGTGAAGGTGTCTCATTCCTGCCTCCCAGCCTCTTATTTTAGGGGCTGACTCTGCTTTTGTCAGACAAAACCAATTTAATCTCAATTATTTCAATTTTAGTTAATTCATTTTCTTTGCCTGTACTATTTCATTTGAGCTTATTTCCATCACCTGGCTTGTGCCGTGTGGGTTTATTTATTTTGAGTTGGGATTTTTTTTATATACAGATAAAACCAAAAATGCTGAAAGTTCACATTGAAAATAGACGCTTTTCCCACTTAAAGTCAGGGGCATACATGTGATTTATTTTTCTGGTGTCATGTGAAAAGCTTGTCTTTATGTGATGTTGTGATTAAAGGGTGCTTGTTGCTGGGGCATGGTTTTCAGAGTTGAAATAGGGAAGCTGATGTGATCCAGGATTTTTTTTTTTGCCTGGCTAGTGAAGAAGAGGGAGATGGGTACCTCTGTGAATTTCTCGTCCCTCTGCAGTAACAGTTTGGCATTTCTGTCCTCGTGAATGCATAATGTGTTCAGAGATATTGGCGATCATTTTTTAGGCCGATATGTGGATTCCCTGTGATCACTAGAGGGCTTAAGTACCAAGACCTCTTGTTTAATAAAAAACAAGAACAAAACAATTCCAAGGCTCCCTTCCAAAATCAAATTGTTCCCAATACCTGGGCCATTGGTGCTCCTTGGCAGTTACCAAGCAGGTTCCCAAGGTATTGGAATTTTGGCTGTGCAGGATCACAAGGCTCAAAGGAAAATTACAACAGTACTAAAAACGTAAAGCCAACCTCCTGAAGCCTTTCCCAGTTTGTTTGTTTGTTTTCTTGTTGAAATGTGACTTAAACTACAGAAAATTTAAGTGGTCCTTGGGTTGGTTTGTTTGCTTTCCTGATGAAATGTGACTTAAATGACAGGAAATGTAAGCGGTCCTTGGGTTTGTTTGTATGTTTTCTTGTTGAAATGTGACTTGAACTGCAGAAAATATAAGTGGTCCTTGGGTTTGTTTGGGTTTTTGTAGGTGAAAGTTACACAAGAGCTGAAAAACATTCAGGTTGAGCAGATGACAAAACTTCAGGCCAAGCATCAGGCAGAATGTGACCTACTGGAAGATATCAGGTAAGGCTACAGAAAATGTTACCAAAATTCCTTTAAGGTCCAGTTTTTGGAAGAACATTTGAGTTACAAAATTCAGGAACTGACGATGGAATTTCCTCTTTGGATTTCCTGCTTTTAGGCTGTTAAAGTTTTGACACAGCTGGAAATTATAACTGGAGCTAACACAATGCAAACCCTTTTTTTCTTCTCTTCAATGGGGGAAATGTTAAAAGAAACTCACAAACAACATCCAAAAAGCATTGGTCTTTTCAGCAATATTTATTTACATAATATACTGGGACTTTGATTTACCAGTTGTAAAAGGCTGCTAAAATTACTAAAATATTTTAAAGCCACTGATGATTTATGTCTCTCTAGAGATAGCTTTGAAAAGCACTTTCAAGCAGATTGCATTTTTTACCAGAAAGTTACAAGAAGATATTTGCATTTATAATTTAAAACTCTGCATGGGTTCAAAACAATAGAGAAAATCCACACAACATCAGTCGTGGGGGTTTTGTGATTCCTTTTACCTAATGTGATTTACTTCTCCTGAAATTGAAGGTTTGCTTTTAACAAAATATGGTGGGAGTGGGTACCTGGCATTACATGGAGGATTAATCATTCAATTTCCTGTAAAATATTCAGCAGAAGTCCATTGCTGCCCTGCTCTTTTTGGCAGTGGATAGTCCACGTGTTAATTATTTAAATGAGATTTCCTGCTTGATGTTTGTATATTAAATGCAAGTGTTTGGCTTTGACAGATGAAGTTCTGTTTGTCTCACTGTCAGCGTCCTCCATAAATCAGAATGTCAAGGCTGGAGCCTTTTCTCCCCCTTGTTTTTTTGGGTGTTGAAACACTTTTTTTTTTTTTCCTATGGGAAAGATCACAGTGTACGTTTCCTCAGATTAAGATTATTCTGGGGAGTGTGTAACACGCAAATGCTGAGTAATAAGTAACAGGCTGATCCAAGGAATTTTCCCTCCTTAGATGGAAACTTATTTTTAGAGCATCTAGGTTGGTAGTGCTGCTCTAGCCCAGGTTTTGTCAGCACTTGCTGTTTTTCAGGAGCTTATGATCACTTCAGCCTGTATTCTGCTGAAAGATGTCGTAAGCCTGTGGATACAAACCCAGAAAGAACGTGAAAATGCCAGCTTAAAATATCTTCCTTTAATGTAATTTAATTTCTGCAGTTAATTAAATTTCTGAATTTTAATGTTGGGGATTAGGAAGCTGGGTTAATATGTTTAATTCACTCCCGTGGTCACTGAGTGTGTTCAGTGCTCTGGTTGCAGCATTGCTGTGTGGATTTACAGATTAAACATTCTTTCAGTGTGGCATGATGAGATGGCAGCTCCGTGGTGGCAGTGATTTGTTCAAATATCAGATAAGAGAACCAAAACCAAGGAATTGGGGGTTAAAAGCATTTGCTGAACACCCCTGATCAGTGTGTGATGCAGAGGCCTTTGGATTGGGAAGGGGGGAAGCTTTGGGGGCTCCATGGTGTTGGTCAGGGTGTGATGCTCTTGGGGGAGTTTAGGTGTCAACCTCACCCCAATATCCCATCATTTATGGCTGGATTCAGGATATGCAGCCACCGTGGTTCCAGAGCGTTCCAGAAAGCTGGAACCACACACAGGATCTTCTTGTGTCTGGAAGGAGGGTTTGTTTTTACAGAAAGCACCCTGCTGTTATCCCAAAATACGGAATTTGAGCAGAGTGCCATTTGTTTATCAAGACTCAGAAGAGTTTGGGTCCTTTGGCAGCGTTTTTGGAGCTTTTGGGCACTGCAGGAGCACAACTTTGTGCTCAGAATTCCAGAAACTGGAGTGCTGCAATGGCAACAGGAAACACTGAATCAGGGCTTGCAAACCAGTGATTAAAAATGCATGTTTGAGAAAGTTACTTTATTGTGAATAATTGCTTCGTTTGTTGGCACATAAATGCAGGCATTCAAATCGCATTTTTTTTATCGCTTCGGTTGGGTTTTATGTGCAACTAAAGAGAAGTGATAGGAGGAAAAGATCAGAAAGTTCTCCAGCAGAATACATCTATTGTCTGGTGTATTAGCAGATGATTTTTGGCAGCCTACCAGCCCATAAAGCATGCTTGCAGTAGCAGCAGCTTTGATATCTTTATGCAAAACTGGGGATTCTTGGTCAGGGTTGAGGTATATGTGTGTAACTACCCTTTTTTTTTTTGGATGGCTTTTGACACTATGTAAAATTCTAGTATTTATTTTAAAAATACTGAATGTCCATTTCAGTCTTAACAAACTGTGTTGTTCCTCTGTGGAAGCTCAGTAGCATTAAGCTGAAGTCTCTTTGACAGGACTCTAATAAAGAATGTGTTTGAAATGTGTTAGCAAATGGATTTAAAAATACATTTCTGTGTTTATAATCTCTATTTGGTCTTCATGTTGCATTTCTTCATGCTCAGTGACTGGAGAATTTGGGGAACAAGTGATTCAGGATGCTTTCAGAGTCTTTGGCTTGCTTTTAGGCATGACATGTGTTTATCTTCTGTAGCTCACTAAACCTGTCTCATGCCTTCATGTGGGAGATATGTGTTGGCATTACCATAAAAAAGGTTGTCTTTCTGCCACTGGGATGAAGAAAAAGTTGTTTCTTTTCCTTGACAGGTAAATGTAGGTTTTGTTGCTGTGATCTAGAAACCCTTCAATATTTATGGCAAGGAGTCCTTCACTCCATCCACACTGGCTGCTTTTAGGCAGTGAGTTAATGATTTTTTTGGTGGGCTATGAATGGCTGAATTTATCAGAGGTGTTAGTAATATTCATGTATTTTATTTTGGTTTTAAGATTGCCTTATTTGACTGATGGTAGTAAGTAAGTCACAGCCAGGGTCTGCAAATGCTCTTGGTTTGCTGGGACACAGGGATGCTTTCCTTTTGTAGGTGTACCAGTGCCTGCAGAATTCTAAAGAACTCTGTATGATTCACATTCTAATTCAACTTGGCATTTCTGTGAGGTATTTATGTGCTACAGACTTTATAAACTCATTAAGTGATAATTGCTTTACATTAAACATTGGGTCTTGCTTTTTCAAAGGCTTGGGGTCTGCTTTTCCAAAGCACTTGTTATGCCTTTTCAGGTTTTGCTGAGGTATCCTAATATGTCCTTTCTAAAACTTCTTCACATTTGTGTTTTGCTGGAGACAATGAAGTTGTGCTTATGTGTCTGTTTTAACTTTAGTCTGGACTAAAGCTGGAGGGCCAGGTCCACTGGCCCAGCTAATTCTGCTGCAGCACAGGGTGGGCGAGTTCTGTGGATCAGGGAGCTCACCCACCTGAAATCAAACCTTCCCTGGCTTTTCTCCCGGGTTTTTTGGTAAATCCAGTCCCTGCTCCAGTGTGGCATGGGAGGGAGGAGGAATGATGAGTACCTGAGGGAGGAGAGGGAAAGCCAAACTGCTCAACAGCAGCCCAGGTTCACACGGGTTTAAAGCCACCGTGTAAGCCCAGCCTGATGGCCCTGTAGAAGGCACAGCTGCTGCTTTGTGAGTTACAGCTCTGGAAAATTCACCTCATTTAAGTCTTAACTCGTTTTGGCTGTCTGGATGTGCTGATCTACGTTGCTTCATCCTTTTAAGTCATTTGAAATGAGATGTAAAGATTGCCTGATTTCTGGCTGAGAAGGAGTAACAATACAGTCCTTTCATTTGTTGGCTCCTGAGTTTAGCTTTTTCAGGGTTTGTTCACATTCATAATTTAAAAGGAATTGCCAAAAAGACAGGCTCACAATCTACTTGTACAGCTGATAGAGATGTGAATCTATGTACAAATACTTCCTCCTGTTTCCTTCCCTCTTCTGCCCTTGTGGTTTCTGCCTCCTGACACGTTCTGTTTGATAAAGCTGCATTTCTCTGTGTTATTCACCTTTCTGCTGCTGCTGCCTTGCCTTCGTGGGGTGTCCTTGTGGGTCCCTTCCAGCTCAGAATATTCTGTGATTTTCTGTCTTCAACTCTCTCCTCCAAAGCTCTGCCTCCTGACGATTCCTTCTCCCTTCCAATTTGTCAACTTATTTTTTTTGTTTTTTTCCTCCCAGGTGTTCCATCTCCTCCCTTTCTTTATCCAGTGCTGACCTTGTGAATTTTAATTAGTTCTCTGTTCCTGAGATTCTTTCCTGTTTAATGTACAGCAGAGCCACTGAAGATGTGTTAAGCCAAATGGGGAGATCTTGTGGCTCTTCCTTCCCAATGTGATCCCTTCCCTGTCTTGGATGCTGTTGCTGGGCTGTCCCTCCTGCAGGTTGTGAGGGAAGCAGTAATTCCAGGGCAGGATTTGTGTTTCTGTGCCCAGGATGAGGACAGAGCACTCCTTTCAGCCTGTCATAACAAGCCAGAGCGAGCAGCAGAGATCTTTAAAAAAAGAAAGTAAAAGTATGAATGAATTTACATCTGTAGCCAGCCAGTTCCTGCTCGTTTTAACATGTCATTTTCTGTGCTCAATTATGCTCCGTGGAGGCTTTTGCTGTTGGATACACTTTGTACTCCCTGGTGGAATTTGTGCTCCTGGAATCTGGCTGGCTGTGTTGGCAGGTTCCTGATAAGGTTTATGGCAGCTGGGGCTGAGTCTGGAGTAGAGACCAGCAGCAGTTCCAGTTTTAAATACAGCAAATCTACAAGATCCCTTAAAAGATTCTGTGTTAGGGAAGAGCCTCGTGGAGGTGTGGAAGGAGGAGCAGATGGAGAAAAAAGCTGTAAAATATGCATTTACATGTGTGTAGCCATATGTATTAGAATCCAGTAAGAGATTCTGAATAATTTTGAGAAATCTCTGCTTTTCCTGCCCCCAGGCACGGTGGTGGTGAGGAGTTTGCCTTTCTTCCTGTTCTTTCCAGTCTCCAGCTGCAGGGAATGCAATTTATTTGGGTATTCCTGAACCTGGGCTCCAGAGCATGTTTGCCTCTGGCTAGTGGTATCTGCTAAAGCCCCTTTTTAAAAAATTCATCTATCCATAGCAGGTCCATCTCTTTTTTCCCTTTATCCTGCTGAGAAATGTGTCCTTCCTTTTTCCCTCAAGGTCATTCCCTGCATTCAGCAGATGCAATCCTTGCCTCTGGTGTTTGGGGCTTTATTTCTCTCGGAGCAGAGTGATTTGCTGTGCTTACAGGTTCTGAAACCTGCAACCTGCCAGAGTGGAAAGCAGCAGAAAAAAATCAGAAAAATTCCCAAAAACAATGTGCAAAATGTTATTTTTCCTGGGTTTGACTCACACTTGAGGCTTTCCTTTGTGTGACTGGAATATTTATTTCTTTAAAACTTCCAATCTTCTTACGAGCTGATGACATTTCTTTCCTCCTGGGTTGATCTTTCTCACCACCAGTGATTATTGTGACTTTATTTTGTACTTTCATTTGTTTTCCCAGGCTCTGCTAATTAGTTGAGGACACACAATTCTTTGGTGCAACACTAAATAAGCAGAAGTTTCAGAATTTTTGAGAAAAGTTGGTGCAGTTACTTCTGAATAATATTCCATATAAAGATACCACAGAATCTGTGGTCTGGGCACGTTACCTATAATTAGGCAGGGCTTTAATGAGATGCTCACATTCTTGACGGAATTAAAATCTGGTGATGTTTTGACTGGAACTGTTTGAGGGAAGCTTGGAATGTACTTTAAAAAAAGCTGTTGCCTACTGGGTGTGGAAATCCAAGTTCTGAGCAAAAAAAGAAGAGTTTTAGTATAAACATGGCCACAGTGTAATGATTCAGGCCTGTCTTGGCACAGTGGAATTGAGAAATGGACCACATTCCTTCTTTTTTTTTATCCCTGACAGACAAAAATTAATGGATCCCCTGTTTTAGTATTTCTGAGTATCTTTCAACTGATGAAAGTTAAATAATCAAAAGAATTTTTTTGCTTGCTTTTTTTATAGCAGAATAGTGTAAATAAGTCCAACAAGCCATTTCTCACATCAGAACGAAAATTCTTTTTTTTCCCCATTTTTTTCCTCTGAGGTTTGCATTTGAATGAGCTTTTTTTCTTAAAGCAATTCCACACACACTCTGGAAGTCTGATTTTTAAGGACTTTCAGGAGACCCTGGGCTTGTTCTGTTAAGCTGTGGCTTTAGTGTGAGTTTGTCTTCCAAGACATAACAAGAGGATTTGGGTTCTGAGTACAACAACTCCTTGCCAAAAGTTGCATTTTCACTCTTGCCTCATGCCCCGTTTTTTAAGAACGAACTCTTTAGTTTGCAGAAAGTCCTGTGGGTTTGAATTTTTTTTTTCCCCTGAATTTTATCCGAGCATGGCTTTTGCTGGACCCAACTCTTGTTTTTCACCACGATGTTACTTGGCAGAGCTCTGGGGAACCAGCAGCTGCCATGGAGTCCTGTAAAGTTGCCTTAGGTACAGATTTTAATGGGGACAGTTGCAGTGTGTATTAAAATATATGGCACAGGGTGGTTCTAAAGGAATAACCATGTATTCTTTTAATCCAGGTGTTCAAACTAAAGGTGCTTCTTGGGTTTTCTTTCTTCTCCATCACATCACTTCTGTGGTGAAGGCTTTCCCTCACGGCTTTTCATCCCAGCTCTTATTGAAACCCCTGTGTAAGGGGAGTTGGAGGTATTGGGGACATCCCACAAAGGTCAGGATGAGCTGTGCTGGAAAGAGGAAGAGCATTCTTCCCATTCCAGGCACAAGCAGGGTGGCCTGGCCTGATTTCCTCTGGTGGTGGTGTCTTATCACAGAGCCATGGAATATCCTGATGGAATGGGCCCATCAGGATCATCCAGTCCAACTCCTGGCCCTGCACAAACACCTCAAACCCCTCCATGTGCCTGACAGCATTGTCCAAAGGCTTCCTGCAGTCAGGCTTGGTGCTGTCACCATTCCCTGAGGAGCCTGTCCAGTGCCTGACCACCGTGTGGGGAAGAGCCTTTTCCCAGCATCCAGCCTCAACCTTTTGTTCTCTTTAGTTTGGTGCCAAAAGGTTTAATCTTGCAGGTGTTGCTGCCTTTGCCAGTATCCCATCAAGAGACATCAGAATCCTTGTGCTTTGTCAATTCCAGCATCCTGAAAAATGATGGGAATGGCATTACCAAATCCTACACCATGTAAATATTCCTTGTAGGAGAGGCAGAGGTAAAAAGAGGGGTTGTGGGTTTGTTTTGTTGGTTTTTTTTCCCAGAAAAGGGCCGATGTACCATGGTTATCTTGGCTGCAGAGAACTTGGTGTCCTTACTTTCCATTCCCAGCTGGTCCTTGAGATCAGCCTCTCCTGCTCCCAGTGAACTTTTGACCCAACTAATATCTTATCTTAGATGTGGTGAATTTGGTTTTCTGATGAATATGCATCTGATTTTTAAACTTTTTTTTTGCTTAGTAAAACCATTGACCTTGTTTAATCATCTTGATTGCTTTTTGCATATGAAAGCACACAGAAAATTTATACTTATGCTGCATTTATACTTTCCAAAACTGGCAGTTGAAAAAAGGCTAAATCCTTATCAAACCCAAGCTGCTTAGGTCAAATGTTTGCAGTATAAACTGGTTTATAATGGCTCAATGTGGTGCTTTTCTGACTGGTTTTTATAGTAGGTTTTAAAATTTTAATAACATTTTTCCTAAATGCACGGTAGGAATATATTAAGTTTGGGGCTTGTTATTGACTTTAGGATTGTAAGTGTTGGGTTGTGTTTATTTATGGAGTAAATGCAATATTTCCAATTAAAACTCGACGAAAGAGAGGGAAAGTATGGAATTAATGGTTGTAAGTCTTGGGTTGTGTTTATTTAGGAAGCAAATGGAATATTTCCAATTGAAACTTGAGGAAAGAGAGTAACTATGAAAATAATCTTCAAATCTAGGTTTTGGTTTGGTTGTGGGTTTGTTTTTTTTTTTTTTTTTTTTGCTGTGTGCTACTGTAAGCATGGAGATTCCATTCTCAGACTTTTAAAATTATTCCTAACCTTCGGAGCCGCTCCTTCTAAGAGCCTTTGGAGTTATTTTAAGCGTTCCTTTCTTTGTGCCACTGTGAGAACAGTTTGGGCCAATCCCCAGTGGCTCTGGGAAGGTTGTTCACACACTCCTCTCTCCTCCTGCGCCGGCTCCACCAAACATCCTTTTAATGAGACAGACAAAACGCGCTGGTGTCTAATTTTATGAGCAGAGCTCAGCCATGCAGAAGACTTTCGAAGATTTATGGTGGCAGAGCCACTGAGTAGAGTTATTTCTAGACAGATGCAAGCCAATGTTAGTGGGGAAAATGTTGGCACTTCTGGCCATGTTTAAATACATACAATCCTCAGCATAAATAAGATTTTTTTTGAGGGGGCTCTGCTGTGTTCTGTTTGCATTTTTGAAGGAGAAAAAAAAAAAGGCGGCAAGAAAAACTGAGCAAGCCACAATTTTTCTTGAGGGTATGATACTCTGAGATGAGCTCAGATCAGAAGTGCCTTTAAAGATCTTTGAATATAAGAATGAATCATAGATTTGTGGAATGGTTTTGGGTAGGAGGGGGATGTTAAAACTCATCCAGTGCCACTCCTGCCATGGCAGGGACACCTCCCACTGTCCCAGGTTGCTCCAAGCCCTGTCCAGCCTGGCCTTGGACACTGCCAGGGATCCAGGGCAGCCACAGCTTCTCTGGGCACCCTGTGCCAGGGCCTGCCCACCCTCACAGGAAGGAATTCCTTCCCAAAATCCCATGTAATCCTTCCCTCTGGATGGCTCCATCCTTCCGTTGTGTCAATTGCACTGCTCAGCTTCGCTGCAAACTGGGAATTTGAGAAATCACTTAGCTGTGTAAAAGGTGGAATTACTTTGCTCTTATTTCACAGCGACAGACATGAGGGGCTGAAGTTCTTGAAAAATGAAGTAAAATTGACCCCTATTTTTCAGTCTTTCAGCAGGGAGTAAAATAGTTGTAATCTCTTGACATAATTGGGAATTCCTGTCTTGAAACATTGCCATGTGTTAGGCTGCTGAATTTCTGTTAATGTTTGACCTGAAAATCATTGCCTTCCCATCCTAAAGCCAGGCAGGGGCAGAAAAGACAGGCTAGATTGCCTTGTGAATGAAAAAGAATATCCAGAAAAGCAATAATAGGCCGTGTTATGGTGTCTTGATTTCTAGCACCTGCTTTTCATAGTCCTGGTGTGTTCCCAGGCTGGTTTTAGCCTGTCTTATCTCCAAATGTACTTTGCTCATTTTCAGCTGTGTTGCCACTGGTGAGAAAGGGAGTAGGTGGCAGTGGCTTCCCATGTTATTTTAATGTGCTTGTTGTTTATGAAGTTTTCTTTCATGTTAATTGATTTTGTGTGATTGTTTCTAATTATCTCTCTGTGATCTGAGCTGGCTGAGTAAGAGGACAAGTACATATCACTGCCTAGAACACCTCATTAAGAAAGAGGTCCTGCTTTTGAATTTCCTCTTTGTCTTCTCATTCTTCCTCTGCTCTTCTCAACTCTGTTGAGCCGGAGCTGTGTGAAGAGAGACAGGACAGGGAATGAGTGGAGAGGATCCAGCAGAGGCTGCAAAGATGATGAGGGCCAGGAGCCCCTCAGTTCTGGAGAAAGGCTGAGGGAACTGGGCTGTTCATCCTGGAGAACAGACAGCTGAGAGAGGATCTTATCAATGCACACAAGGATTTTCAGGCCAGCTGCCAAGGGGATGGGGCCAGACTCTTTCCAGTGACAGGACAAGGGGCAACGGGCACAAACTGGAATGCAGGAAGTTCCCCTTGAATATGAGGGAAAAAAACGGCTGTGAGATGACAGAGCTCATGGAGGAGGCTGCTCAGAGAGGTTCTGCAATCTCCTTCCCTGGGCTTGTTCCAAGCTGCCCTGGGTGAACCTGCTTTGGCAGGGGGTTGGACTGGGGGTCTCCAGAGGTCACTTCCAGCCCCAGCCATTCCATGGTTGTGTGATTTGGTGAGATTGAGAGAGACCATCACAAGGGTGGCGTTTTGTTTGACAAGAGTCACAGCAAAGCACAAATATTTGAATTTCAATAACTTTATTGAACCAGCTGCTGTGGCATTGGTTTAAGGTGGTAAACTTAAGATACCTCAGTGTACCAACAATACCAGGATGCTCTTTAAAAGCAGATTTGCCTCCAGGGCACACCTCAAAAGGCTGTCTCATCCAACCCTACGAGGCAAAGGGAGCTTGGATGAAGTTTCCTCACATCTGTATCTTGAAAACCTCCACGATGGGGACTCCATGCATCTCCTGGGAGTTTATTCCAGAGACTAATGGTATCTTTCTAAAATGTGGCAGTTTGGGAGCAAAAGATTTAAGGCTCATGATGTGATTTCCTCTGGATCTCTGAGCAATCTCATCTTTTCTTTGCAGTTAAAAGAACATTAGTTCTCTATTTGTATTTTGGGGTACTTGTGCAGCTGATGTCTTTGGGATTGTTAGTGGGAGTTGCAGCTATTCCTTGTATCCCACATTTCCCACCCAGTAATAGAAAAGAGATGAGAGAAAAGTAATTTCTGCAGTTGCAGCAAGACTGGTGTGTATCTCCTTCTTAGCTCTGTTCTGTGTGTTTCAAATCAAAGCAAAAGCTCAGAATTGTAACAGTGTGGGAGGTGTTGAGTCTCTCGAATCACTATAAATAGTGGCAGACTTGGGAGGACTTGGGAAAGCTTGGGAAGTGCACTAGTTCTCTTTGGGAATCTCTCTTTTTTTTTCAGGGGAGCATCTGCCTAAAACCTTCTGATTTGGCTGAATGTATGCAGAGCTTGAATAAGATGCATTATGTTCAAATAGGTTGAAAATGCAAACAAACTTTTTCTAGACATTGTTTGTCTGTATTTGTATTAACTGATGTGAAAGCAGGTTGTAGTTAATTGCTGTGAGCTAATCAGCTGTGTAGAAAACAAAGAAGGCCCTATATTCCAGCTTTTCTAAGCATTTGGAGCTCAGGCTTTTCTGCTGAGGAGGTGAAGGTAATCTTTGTGATTACAGGAGTTTTTCATTTGGAAATGTGCAGAATTTGATTGTAGTATCAAAAGAGTGGTTGAAATGTGTGTAATTTGTGTTGCAGTCTGCCTGTTGTTGGCGAAAAGTGGCTGAACTTGATCCCTAATGCCTGAGGAGCTGAATCTTCTGTCTGTTGGCCATTTGGTCCTCAAGAAATAGTTTCAAAAACCTGTGTAAAGACTTCGATCATCCTCTGAAGTGTCACTGATAAAAATGTCATTAATCTGTTTGTCTGCACGTGCTTCCTGTGCGCTCGCTCTTCTTTCGGCGAGAGGCTTCTCTCCTCCTCTCCATCCTAACAAAGAGCAGCACAAGGAGGAGAAAAGGCACATTTCTTTTCCCTGAAACCGTGTTGTTATTCCCGGTTTCCTGGGGAGACGTGGCCTTGTGACTTGTGTGTGTCCCGCAGCCAGGGTTGGTGTTCCTGGGGGGCTCTGCGGTGCCGCCGGAATGCGGCCGCACGGCGCTCTTTGTTTGGAACACCCCAGGCCCGGCTTATGAAGTGCCTCGAGCTTTGATCTGCCCTGAGAAGCTCCTTTGAGTTGGTGGGGGTGCTTTGATGTTCTCTGCTCGCTGCCAGGTCCTTCTGGTGGAGGTGCAGCGCAGAGCTGTTGTCCACTTAAGAACCAAGACCTCATCTCTCCATGCATCCAATGACTTCTTTATCCCAAATGGATATCTCTGGTGGAGGACTTTGCCCGTTGTAGTTGTGATTTTTTTTTTGTTCTAAATTTAGCAGGTTAGCTCAATACTGTGCTGGAGGAGGGCTGGGCCCTTTTGTTGACACAGCTCTGTGGATGTTTGAAATGCCTTTTGCCTTCTCTGCACCCAGCTGTGCTGCTGAACTGGCAGTATGGGAAAGGCTGGGAGGATTGGGATTGCTCAGCCTGCAAAAGAGAAGCTTCGGGGTGACCTGATTGCCCCTCCTAGGACTTGAAAGGAGCCCATAAGAAAGATGGAGATGGACTTGAGACAGAGGCATGGAATGCCAGGACAAAGGGGCATGACTTCTGGATGCTAAAGAGCAGGGCTAGTTGGGTTTTGGGAGGCAAGTTCTTCACTGGGAGGGTGGGGAGGACCTGGCACAGGTTCCCAGAGAAGCTGTGGCTGCTCCTGGATCCCTGGCAGTGCCCAAGGCCAGGCTGGACAGGGCTTGGAGGAGCCTGGGACAGTGGGAGGTGTCTCTGCCCATGCCGGGAGTCTGTGATTCTGTGACAAACCTTTATTGACAGCCCTGTTCTGGTTTTACTGGAGCTGAGGAACAATGGTTTAACTGCATCATACTCCTATATGTGTTTGGAGCAGGCAGTGGTGCTGCAGGTAGTAAGCAAGATCAATATTCTTGTCGGTGGCAAGAAGACAGGATGACTTGATCCATTTCAAATATTTTTTCCATATCTATTTTTCATTGGCAATAGACTGAAATTTCTCCTTTTGGGAAACAGTTTATAAGGAATATTCGTGTTCAGGGAGTGACTGGACATGGCACTTGGTGGTGGCAAGGTAGTAATCAGTCAAAACCTGGGCTCAGTGATCTCAGAGGTCTTTTCCAACCTAAATGATCCTGTGATTCTGACATATATATATATACAGATGGATTTTAGAAATTGTGCCACTTGTTTTGAGTGAGCTATTACATTTTACTGACTTAAAAAAAATAACAGTACATCTACTGTACTCTTCTAAAACAGGGTGATTGTGCTTTGAGGAAAAAACCCATTATAGTAATTATTATTACCTGTAGAATCCATTAAAACACAGAATTTTACTTATGTCAGTGTTAGTGACAATGAAACCTTGTGAAGGGCATCATTTAAAATTGAAATGCTCATACAAAGACTCTAGGAAAAGAAAGGAGAGAAGTCTTTGTAATGAACCTGGGTGGCACTGTCAAGATTCCCAAAATGTGACAGATGAGTAAAGTAAGAACTCCAAGGTGGATGTTGCCTGCTACAAAACCTTTTGCAGATCCAGGATGAAATAAGAAGCATGAATGATGAAATGTGCCTTGGCTTCTTGCTGTTAAGCAAATGGGGATCAAAGAAACTCCTCATATTCCTGTTTTCTAAAAGCTCCTGGTAGACAGTCTGAATTATAACATCCTAGGTTGTTGGTTTTTGTTTGTTTGTTTTTTTTTTTTTCCTGAAAGGGAAATGCCTTGGATATGATGAATCAGGTCTGGGAAAGCTATAGAGAAATACCCTTGTATTTGTCGAAATTGTATCTCTTCCTAGTGTTTGCTTAGTTTCCCATTCTAAAACAAAAACTCATTAGTGATCATTTTAAATACACTTAAGCTCTGAAACCAATCCTTGCATTTGTTGTGAATGTTAATGCTATAAAGAGGGCACGCTTTTATTTTGAAAAGGGTGAATGAAAAGCTCACACTCACCAGCAGCTTTCTGGCGGTTCTTTTTTGTTTTCTTTTTTTATTCTACTGAAGGAAAAACTATTGTTTTAGCGTTGTTTTGTGTCTGGGTGTCATGTTCCTCTGATCACATGCTGGACTGCTAATGCTTCTCTGAGACAAATTGCTGAAAACATTGGCTACGTTTGAGGTTGCAAGAATTCTCTATATATAGTGACAGAATTGATTTTTTTGGCTCTGTTGCTAGTGGCAACTCATCCTAATCCCAAACTGTACAGTAATGTGATTTATGGGGAGTACATTGCTCGCTAGTGAATGTTGTCTGGAATTTTTTTCTCTGTGCATTGCTACAGGGGCACTGTTCAGGCACGAGGTGAAGATATTTCATGGTTAATCATAGGTTGTGTGCATTAGAACATTTACAATTATGAATAAATTTGTAGCTCACAAATGCATTTGGGAAAAAACTGCTTTATTGTTTTTAATAGATTTATAGAGAAGAAATTTCTTATTAATTGGGAGCTTGTGCTGATAAAAATCACAGCTGTCTGCTGTTGAAGGCCCAATTTGCTTGTGGGTACTTTCACACCAAGAAATTTGCATATGTGTTCTTTTTTTTTTGTTTAAGTCAAATAAATTTTACTGTACATGAAAAAGCTTCAGTTAGAAACGTTGCCAAGATTATATGTTCTAATATGTTCTGTATGTTGTAAAGAGCACTTAAAATTGGCCTGTGACCTCTAAATGTCCTGCCAAAAATTGTGATTTGATAACACACTGTGTGGGGAAGTTTCAGGCTGGAAGTGCATCTTTTAAACTACTGTGAGCACTGTAAGCAATGCTCTCTTGAAAACCCAAATGGGCTTTTTAGGAAGGGACATTTTATAACAGCAGGTAATCATTCATGGTAGGTCATGGTGATCATCAAGGTCATTCCCCACCTGAACTATTCTGTGTGTGAGAACTTGTGAAGTCAAGATGTTCAAAGTTAGACTCTCTGGCTTTTGTTTTTCCAAGCAGGAGCTCATTTATCTGCTCTCTGTGGGCATGGAAGGCAGAGTTAGTGCTCCTTTGAGTTGAGCAGTAGTGCCTGCAGTTGCTTGAAGGGACGGCAGGAGGATGATCCAGGTACTGAAAATTGTGTGTGAAATCTGGAGTAAAAATAATTGTAGGTGGATGGATGCTGGCAGGACAGGCAGCATCCTGCTTTTGCCACAAAGATATTATGCCAACTTTGATTCTTTGATTATATAGCTGGTTGTATCCTGATAAATTGAAACATTGTTTGAAATATTTTCAGCTTTAATACGTCTGTTTACACTCAGGAGAGTTTTCCTTCTGTGTACTTTTATCTTAGTTGAGGATAAGTGGAGATTTAAAGGGTAATCATTCCAAAGTACAAATGGTAGCAAAGCTGTCACAGCCCATTAGTTTTAGGTGTGAGATGAGCAGGCTCCTAATTGCAGGGCAGAGATAGAGAATCCAGTGCAGTTGTGGGTTACTGTAAACCCTCTGCTTAGCAGAAGGATGGAGCAGGGCTCCTCGGGGTGGTAAAATGTTCTGTAGTAGCTGAATCAACAAGGGATTTCTGTGTGCTTGGCTATAAAAGGGATGGGGCGGATATTGTAGCTGCTGTTTGCTTGGGGAAAAACTGCTAGAAAATCGTGAGATGAGTTGTAGAAAGGAATTTGTAGAGCAGAGAAGAGCTCTGCTGTGGTACAGGATGTTTGAATTGCCAGCTACTCCCTTTCTTGCAGGAATTTATGAAGCTCTGTTCAGAAAAGCTATTTTAAGACTGAAGAGGAGACAGTACAGAGTATGTACATTAAAGTCAAGTTTAAAATAAGGCCACTTCTTTATTTCTTTTGTGCTTGCCAGAGAACTGGAGCAGTGCACTGAGGTAAGCAGAAAGTGAGGGCTGCCTTGCCAGCGAGCTGCAGGAAGGAGAGCTGAATTCCTTGACTCAGCAAGCAGAGAGTTTCCTGATGTTACAAATATTTGTGCTTCCCGAGTTGTAAAGATGCCCTTCACACGTCTGCTGAGATCAGGCAGACCTCAAGTGCATCCACAAGCAGGAAATGTCACTGGCTTCTCGTGCTGGGTCACAGAACTTCTTTGTGGGCAAGAATTTAGGCTGTGGGTGACCTTGCCAGGGTGGTTTTGAGTTTGTTCTGCTGCCTTGTGTGCTTTCACAGCTGGTGGGACCTTGGCCTGCCCGGCGAGGTTCTCGTTAAAAATCTTGGCCTGGAGGCCACGTTCGCACCGCGTTGGGATGTTTGTGGTGGGAGAGCTCCACGTCCTCCGTGCTTGCCGTGGGAGGAGAGGCTGGTGTTCGGAATCCTGTCCAGACTGGTGTGGCTTGGGCTTCTGTGACCACAAATTGCCTTCAGGACCTGGAGATGCACTGTCATGAGAGCAGAATGCAGCAGAGTCTCCTGGGAAGCAGCCAGGAGTGATGGGTTCAGCTTAGTTTTCCTAAGCAGGACTTGCAGATGGCTAAGGAGCAGCCCATCCCGTTGTGGGGAAGGTCAGGAGTCTGAGCAGGAGCCCCTCATGGCTGAGAGAGAAAAGCATGTAAGGTCTGTGGGCAGGAAGGGAGGAGCATGAAAGCTTTGCTTGGCTGCTCAGGGACAATATCGGTGACATCTCCAACTGGTCAGGGAGGAATGGAAGGAGGGATGCTCTGGGAATGGGAGCAGCAAGACATCTTCTGCGTGAAGACTTCTCCTAGTGATGGGCTCTAGGGAAGGCTCTGCAGTACTCAGCAGTTTTATTTCCCCCACTCAACCTTTTCCAGGGAAATCTTTCCCTTTACTGATAGCAAGGAAAACCTTAACACGTAATTTGGAAAGCAGAGCCAAGGTAATGCTCTGATGCTGATGAACATATTTCTACAAGAGCTGGGGGAAGAGTTCCACGTGTGTATCTGTGTGCTGAAAGGCATGGATGTGATGTAATGTGGGAGGCGGCAGGTTTAACTGGAGACCAGGCAAATAAAGCCAGCCCAAAATCCAGGCAGCAAAACGGTGTTTGAACAGTGCTGTTAAATGCCAGCACAGTGGAGTTTATTTAGTAGGTGGTACAAAGTCTTCAGCAGGAAAGGCAATAGTGGCAGGGCTGATATTATTCAAACCTGGCATGGAACTTTTGCCCCTTGATAAAGGTACAGCTGAACTGCCAATTTCTAGCAATAACATAACCCTGGCAGGTGATAACATGCATATAAAAGGGTCATCTTTCTAGGAAGGGATCTCTTTCATTCAGATGGTATAAAACCACTGAACAAAAGAGAGTTTGTTATTTTTAAAACAAAACATAAAGGCTGTGATTTGCTCTAATGTGACCTCTGGTGATTTTTTTTTCTTGGAATGGCTGAAAAGGAGCCTGAAGTATTCTGTGCAAATGAAATGGGAAGTGACTTTCTCTTTGCTTGCAACTTCTTAATTTCTTCAGTTGCCTTTTTGCAAGAGCAAAGACATGAGATCAACTGTTAGAGTCAGCACTGGTTTTACTGAAATTTGGGGGTGTTTAAATCAAATACAGTTAGCCAGAAAGTGATTGGAGGGACCTGGATTCCCTGGTGAGGTGATTTTGCTGATGATTTTGTGTGGTCTGACAGTACAGAGAATTGTAATAAAGGAGTTAATTCTTTTACATGATGTAATTAAGCTGAAACTTCACTTGCCATGCTTTGTCTGAGGTGAAATTTTTGATGTATAAATAAAAAATATCATTCGTGGTGTTCAGTGATCAACGCTGGAGGAGTTTTGCTGGGGAAAGGGAAAGTCAGGCTACAAAAATCTCTGAATTTGGAGTCTTGAGTTCTTTGTGGCAGGGTGGACAAGGGGAATGGAATGGGATGTTCTATACATCCCCTCTGACCATAACCATTCTGGGATTCTGTGAAGTATGTTCCAAATTTTAATAACCTGGTTGTTGCACTGCCGTGCTTTCTGCAACCTGTGTACAGGTAACTTCAGAAATTGTGGTGTTCTGAAAAATAATTTACCCTTCAGCTACTCAGAATTTTATGCAAATCTTCTAAAACGTTTCTGTGGCAGTAATCCTGTTTAGTAAAGAGAAAAGCCACGAAGAGGAGTTCTGCATTATTACACTGCAGTGTTTGAGGGTCTTGTCGTGATGAATAATTTCTGTAGATTCATTATTGCTCCAGGTATGTTGTCTTTGTGTCTGCTGGACACGGGCAGGGAATATTAATGCAGTGTGTCCCTGCATGCATGGGTGTTCCTGGAGTCCCTCATTAGCCATGCAGCTGCTGCTGTGTTATCTTATCTCAGCATTTATTGCCAACCCCTGCCCTGAACGGAGCCACGGGGATGATTTATGTTGGCTGGAGTATTTGGGATTCAGTCGTGCCTTTGTTAGTGGCACACCTGTCCTTAAATTAAAAACCAGGTAACAGCAGTTATTTGGTTGTGTGGTACTGATTCATTATGGTGCATTTTTCATGTTGCTGGGGAAAAGTGAGAGGAGACATCCGCATAAAAGTACTGAATTAAACCAAACAAGGTTAGGTTTAATTTACAAAACCTGTTTTCCTTCAAGGGATGGCAAAACGTTTTGGCCCATTCCCTCCTCCCATGTATTTCAGGATTGCTCCCATTTGGATTTTATAGTGGGAGCTGGCATTCCAATGGATATTTTAATTCAGTGTCATGGTCTGGGGAAAGGGCTCAGAGCCCCAGGAGAGGCTGAGGGAGCTGGGAAGGGGCTCAGCCTGCAGAAAAGGAGGCTCAGGGGCGACCTTGTGGCTCTGCACAGCTCCTGAGAGGAGGGGACAGCCGGGGGGGAACAGGGACAGGAGGAGAGGGAACAGGCTCAGGGTGGGCACCAGCAGGAATTTCTTTATGGAAATGATTATCAAGCATTGCAAGGTGCTGCCCAGGGAGGTTTGGAGTCCCCCATCCCTGGAGGTGTCCAAAGAAGGAGTGGATGTGGCATCAGTACTGTGGGCTGGGGACAAGATGTGGATTGGGCACAGCTTGGACTCAGTGATCCCTTGAGGTTTATTCCAACATTAATGACTCTATGACGTGGCAAGACAAATGCCATCATTTGGAACATCCCTTCTTCCTTCTTCCCCCATCTTTTATTGCTGAGCACAATGCTGTTTGGTCTGCTGGGGTCATCTATCCTGACTGGGTCCCCTCCCAGTTTCTTACACTTTCACAGCCTACTCACTAATGGGAACAGGGTGCCCAGAGAAGCTGTGGCAGCCCCTGGATCCCTGGAAGTGCCCAAGGCCAGGCTGGACTGGGCTTGGAACAACCTGAGACAGTGGAAGGTGTCTCTACCCAAGGCAGGGGTGGAATAAGATTATTATTAAGGTCCCTCCCAACACAAACCATTCTGTGGTGTGAGGAGCAGGAAAGGCTTTGAGCTGTGTAAGCACTGCTCAGCAATAACGGGAACATCCCTGAGTTATCTGTGCCCGGAACTTTGTGTTCTCAGCACAAATCCCAGGCACAGCCCCATCCCAGCCACTGTGCAGAAAATTAACTCCATCCCAGCTGAGCCCTGTGAGCTGTGCAATGGAACTGGACAGGGCAGGTGCAGCTGCAGCCCTTGGAGCTTGCTGGGACTCCAGAGCTGCACTGGGATGGTTCCCTGTCACCTTGGAAAGGTCATGGCAGTCAGGAGAGCTTCCTGATGGCTGCAGAAGGACAAACACTGGACCTATATTCAAAGACTGCTGGGAGGAGGATCTGGGAACAGCAGCTTTCCCTTAATTCCTGGGTAAATTACACAGCAAAACCTGGAAAAAATTTTTGAGGCTTCCTTTCCATTCCTTGAAGGGGCACAAAGGTGGTTTGGAGCAGCCAGCATGGAATCCCAAGGGCAAAAGGTGCTTGACTGCCTTTTGGGAAAGCTGGCAGTGCCTGTGTTGTAGGTGGTGGCTTCAGGGGGACCTTTGACACAGTCCTGTAGCACCTTTAGAGCCACGCTGGGGACAGACAGACTGATAGCTGGCTGGAAAGTTGTCTGGGCTCCCCAAATCTGCGTGGTGGGGAGCAGTGCCAAGGGCAGCTGGGAATCCCTCAGAGGTCAGTGGTTCCGTGCTGGTCCATGACTCCAGTCAGCCTGGATGGTGGCATGGGGCTTTTGGCAGGTTGAAGGAGCCTCTTAAATTGGGGGAGAGACAGGGCTGTGTCCAGGGTGACAGGGGCTGGCAGGAACCTCTGGAAGGTCAGCAAAGGCAAATGCCAAGTGCAGGGGCATTCCAGCCTTGAGCAGCAGGCCAGGCTGGGACTCCAGGCTGGAATTTCAATGCCATCCTGGGCAGAAACACTTCACTGCATGTCTTCACCATTGAAGAGATTGGTCAGGAGTGATTTGTGGATGGTAATTGCTAAATTTCATCTTTATGCTGCCAGCGGTAATGCAATATGCTTATTTATTCCCTGTGCCCCACTAAAAATCATTCAAAACCCTTTAAAGTCTGGGGTGGTTTAAAAAGAGGACAAGAAAGAATAAATACAAAGAAATTCAACAATATTTGGGGTTGGCTCAAGCTGATGGAGTGGTTTTTGTCACTGAGACAAAACCAGCTGCTCCTTTTTTTTTTTCTTTTTTTTTTTTTAATAATGAGAGCTGTCTGATTTCATATTTTTAATGGAAAATTTTGGATTGAGTGCATACTAAAAAAAAAACAGGATAGTATTACTTTGGACATGATTGCACACTGAGTGTGTGTGCTCCCAGTGTACATTATAAGCACAAGTTGTAAAGTCATATTTTTCCACTGCTGTGTGTTCTAGCTGTCAGGAATTATCCTTGATCTGCTTTCTGGGAAGCTGGAAATTTTTGGGTATTTCAAAATTCACTGATTCATCTTCTCGAGTGGTGGTGGATTGAGTCAGTTTTGACCCAGCTGCAATGTGCTCTGCAATTCTTAGGGAGATTTACTTCAGGAATTTTGAATTTTGACCTGAGTTAATTTCAGGTCAAGGTCAGTCAAAAGGTGTTTCTTTAGCCAAATGTTTTTGGGTGTTTTGGATGTGGTATTAGTTTATCTGTTTTCTGAGGCTTTGTGTTAATTGTAAGGATTTTAAAATTTCATCAAAATTTCCAAGCAATTAGTCTGAATGTTCATAGCCAAAAAACTCCCAAACACAACCTGCTGGTGTCAGGTGAGCTGTATGAATTTTCCAGTTAATACCTTGGGTTTTTGATCATTATCATCATCTTGTATGAGAAATTGTTTCAAATGGGATTCAGGCCTTGCCTGGTTCATTGTTGAATTTCTCAGCCTTTGAATAGAAATACATTCACTGGTGCAAATTTAGCCTCTTCTTTTATTCAAGAGCCCTGAACATGAAGTGTGTGTTTACGTTTTTGCATAGCTCTGCATGGAATTAAATTTTTATACAGTGACTAATTCACTTTCTGGTTTTCAGGGTGTCACTGGGTTGAGCTTTCTGCTGTGCAAGCTGTGACTTTGATCTTCAGATTTGTACAACTGCACAATATTGGCAGATGGGACATTGTCTTATAAAACACTAACGTATATTTTAATGTTCTTCAATTGATTTTTCATGAAGGTGTGAGCTTTACACATTTCCAGCCCAAGTGGACATCCATGAAATAATTAAGCCCATCTGTTTCTCCTGTTTCCCTGTAGGAAAACTTAATGAAATATGATTCTCCACTGACCTGACTCCTTAATTCACATTGTTATGTTCTTCTACAATGGGAATATAAAAAGATACCTCAATATTTCATAGCATCTGTTACCTTTAATGGATGCGAGTGATGGAAATACGTGCCAGTGGTTGAAATTTGGGGTTGGGAATTTGCAGTGAAGGCTCAACACTAGAAAAAGTGTCACTAGCAAAGTGGGGATAGGAAGAGAAGATTTCTTTCTGCTGCTCTGTTAGAATTCCCTGGTCTCACACAGCCTGAGTGAAAATGGGAAGGGAATAAATGTATTGCATTAATGTTGACAGGATAAACAATATATTGAGGAATTACTGTCCACAAACTAAAATGCCTTTTTGGGGAGTGCAATTCTGGTGGTTCCTGCACTTAGTTAGTGGTTACTTTGAGAAAAAGGTGTAAAAGTAAGTATTAATGCTCCCTAGTTTAAAAACACACAAAATAATGTTCCTGCTTTCTTGCAGACTCACTACCTCGTGTTGTAAGAAGTTACCAGTAGTTAGAGAACATTTTATTACTTCATGAAAACAAATGTTTCCTTATATGAATGGCCTTGGAAGTCCCCATCCTGAAGGACAATAAGGTTAAGACTATCCCAGCTTTGCACATAAAATCTGGATACACACACGTCAAAGTTTTCACACCGCCCAAGTTAAGAAACTATGATGCATTTATTAGTCAGAATTCTCTTTTCCCCTGCTCAAAATAATTTTCTCCTGGGAAATGCGTTGACTTCAGTCTCCCCTTTCATCATGTTTTGTAATCCATTCATAGCTGTCATAGAAGGGTTGCTGTCTGAGCTGTCCCAAGGTTAAAAGCAGCTTTGTGTTGGTCCAGGCCAGGGAAGCGCAGTCCCAAAGCCGCAGGGAGCACCGGCTCCAAGGAATGCAGGCGGCTGATCCCGACTGCCCTTCCACGCTTTAACATTTTCTTCATTCGGCCAAACAAATTTCAATACTGGATACAGCATCTTGCCAACTATTTCCCCATTTGAAATACAGAACAAAATCTAAAACTGAAATATTTCTCATAAGGAGGTGCTGCTGTACAATCCGTTCTCCTCCTGATGAAGGTTGTGGTCGATCCAATTCCAAGATTTCAGTTGGTTTTGGGAGTCAGTTTGATTCCCCTGTTATTTTGTGATCCTACACAAGGGCTGGTTGAATGATTTGTTTTTCTTCTGTGGTGCAAAACTTTTAATGTAGAAAGTTTTGGGGTATCTGGGGCTTCCTGCTTGTCACTGTCATTGTTTTGCAATTAATTGAAGACTAATTTGGTTTGAATGGGGTGAGGAAAAACTCAGGTGAAATACACAACTTCATATCCAGGTTTGGTGTAATTCAGCCCTGATTCTATGTTTTGAGATGCAGTTAGCTGAGAATTGGAAAATAACTGTGTTTGCCTAAAGTATTCCCAGATTTATGTTCCAAAGACTGCCTCTTGTTTTCTTACCTTTTCAATATTGATAACACCTTTCAGTTATTCCTTGGAGTTATTTGTGCAGTTCTTTGTACTTCTGAAAGAAAAGTGAGTCTTTTCAGAGGAATGCTGTGGTTTCTAGGTGTTTGCTAAACTGCCTGGCATATTGGATTTTGGAACAGGAGGTTCTAAAAGAAATTGGGTTATAATATTAGCTGGAATACTTGGAATGCTTTACAAAGGAAATTCATTCACAGGCATCTCAGCCAACTTCACTTGTTCAAACTTCACTATCAAGGTGTTTCATATGGGAATTACACAGCCCTTGGAACACAAGGGGGATTTGGGAAGTTTAACTCTTGGAGCTGGAATATGGCCAGATCTTTTGGACTGTCATTGGTCTGGAAATAATTTTAAGCAATCATGATGCATTTAAACTTTGTTTTACATCCTGTTGGGGAAGCTGAGCCTGTAGCACGTGGATACTCTTCATGGATGAAATGCGGTAGGCAGGAATAAAAGGAGCCTGTCCAGAGCTCCTTTTTATTGAGTTAACTTCATTAGAGGATGTTCCTGAGGTGGTTTTTTTTTTTTCTTTATTGGCGTGTCACCAGAGTTATTGTGTAACTAATTTAAATGTAATTAGATTTTTTTTTTGTGCCTGTGGTGTAGCCTTAAGCTGAGTCGTTTGTGGTATAGCTTAAAGAAAATAACTCATCAAAACAAGTGTGAAGAAAATGAAGTAAGTCTGTCTAGGTACATAATGTCAAATCCTGTTCTGTGCTCCCAAATTCCTCACTCAGCTGTACTGCTGGAAAGCTGATGAGCTTTTCATGAAGAAAATGCTATTTATGCCTGGGAATTGAGGAGTCCTGGGAACTGAGTTTGCCCAAGAAAACTTGGAAATTCAGCCATCACACATGTGAAGTCCACACACAATCGTTGCTGGGCTACTGATGTGCACTTGTCAAACCATTTCCCTTTTTTGTTGCTGTTTCACTCTGCAGACTGTCCAGCAGAAGCTCCTTTTAAAGTAAATTATTGAATTTTTAGAGTTTTGCTGTCTGTGTTAATGGATTTTGACTAAATTATTGAATTTGGAGTGTTTTGCTTAATGTTCTAACTGAATTTCTTTGCTTTTCTTTCAGAGCATTCAGTCAGAAAAGAGCTGCAATTGAGAAAGAATATGCACAGGTAGGTTCTGGAATAATTTTGATGGCTGTGGCATTGTTCTGTTGGTAAAATTAGTTAATCAGCAAATTATCATGGTGTATACTTTGTTCATTTATCTTTTCCGTAAGTTCTTACCATGAAATGTGTTGAAGCTCTGAATCAGTTTGATCTATACAGGACTTAAGCCCATTCTGTATTTTCATGTATTTTGACTTGAGGAAGTTCTTGAGTACATAAAACATTTTTAACATTTTTTCCCAATTGTTACAAAGTCAAACTCCATGTGGTTTTCTCAGAAGTCAGTGTGAAATTTGAGTGAAAGGTAAAATCAGGTCAATTAGAGGGAGAGGAAATGTTCTGGCTTACTCGATCCAAAATAAATTTAAATTCACATTCTTCAGTAAGAGCAGCTTTCCATTCATCTGAAATAAAAGCAGATTTGGCCTCATGCTTGTGATAGGGAGTGGAATGAATTTTGATTTGTTTGTGAGAAAAGAGGGAGGATTGCTTTTTCTCCCCCAGTCCAAAATTAGAAAGCATCTAATAAGGGGCAGCTGCCTGTTTAATTTACAGTAAAGGCTCTTGGAGCTTAAGTCCAAGTACAACAGATTAAAAATACATTAATTTATTTTAAAATAGATTAAAGGTAGAATGAAATCCAAGGGAGTGAGCTGGTGGAGCTCAGTGTGCCATAAATCCAACTGGAGATGTGCCTGACGTGGAATGTGAGAACACAAGCTGTCACCAGGCTGCTTCCAAGAGCAGTTGTAGGATGTCATGTTAAACATCCTTTTAGTCCCCAGTGCTGCATCACCCCCAAAATACACGGAGCAAACTTGTTCTGGGGCCAGGCTTCACTGTCAGTTGGGAAAAGCTCATTCCTGTGCCTGTGATGGATGAGGTTTCAGTGCTGGATTTTCTGCATGTCTTCTCAGCCTAACACCCACCTGAAAACCCTTCCTACAGCACGTGGAATTTGTGCTCAGTTAAGCCCACTCACTGACAACAGTGCCATAAGTTACTGGTGCTCCCATTCTTCCTCCAGTTTTGAGTTTACCTTGGCAAGTATCAATTCCATTGGCAGCTGAACTAAATTTGATTAAATACCTGAATTTTTCAATGATGGTGCCTCCTGAAACTGTGGTTAAAAATGTGTGTTCTTGAGTGATGTTTTTTTTCACTGATGTAGCAAATGTAACACCAGTTCTTAACACAGTTATCCATTAGACACTGGGAATGTGTTTTATATGCAGAGACACAACAGTCACTGCATTTAGGGAATAGTCTTGATAAGTTGGAAAAATAATTACACTGCGCTTCAGAAAGCTCAGACCTAACAACTGAGGCTTTCAGCTCTTTGGATTTAACGCCCCCCCAGCTTTGCAGCAATGCAGCTGCAGCATTTGAGAGTCACTGAATAGCTGTGTCTATGAATGAAGTCTTGTGGGATCGCTTCCTCGGATTGCTGATAAGTGCACAGCTCCAAAACAATGTTGGATGCTTCTTCTAAAAGGATTTCTGTTTTGGAGGTGGTAATAAAATTGCACATAAAGCCTTTTGGGGAGAGAAGTTGTGCTCCAAATAAATGGGAAGTCGCATTCATCTGCAGTGAGATATTCCTTTTAAACCAGTTCCAAAGGGAGTTGGAAATGCTCAGTAGTTTATGAAGCCAGATTTTTAAACCTTTTCACAGATTCTCCCCAAATGCCTCTTGTCACCTTAGGGAATTTGGAATATTCTGACATCTGACTTTTTTTTGGCAAGTTAGAAGCAGTGGAAGGGTGGCCAGTGAAAATCAGTTTCCCAGAACTGAAGGCTTTGTTGGTTTAAAAAAAATTGTAGGTTGGTGCCCTGCACTTGGGTGCCAAGTTTCTAAACACAGAGTGCTTTTGTTGGGAGCAGGAGAACCTGTCCAAAGGCAAGTGAAACACTCCAGCCCTGTGTTTATAACTTGCCCCTAATTACATGGTAAGTGGTGCAAATGTATGTGATGAATTACAGGGCCTGGATTTAAATTCCCCTGCTCTTATTTTGTCCAAGTTTTTTTGCATTGTGTTTTCACCTGTTGCCTTTGAAGGTTTTTGGAGCTATTTTTTGTTTATTGCCCATCTCCAGTGGGTTCTTTGCTGGCTTTTCTAGGCTGTGCTGTGGTATAAATGGGAGAAGGATCCAGTGTATCAGCAATTCTGCAGTTTTCTAGATCAATTGGGATTCTGCACTCAGCTCTTCCCCTTGTATTTTTGGTCCTGCATTATTTAATATATGCTTAGAGGCTTACCTTAATATTCAGAAATGAGAGTTCAGAAAGGTTCTCATTTCCCACTAACAGTATGCCTGCTAATAGCATTTAAATTGCAATTTTATATTGTTATTATTAGCTGTTCTCCATGATTAATAAGCTACCTGAAATCAGTGCCTGAGAATACTCTTATGGTGAAAAAACAGTTTACTGAATGTGTGCTTTTGCTGCTACCTACAAAAAAAAATGTTTTACCCAGCATGTTAAATAGGTAAAATGTTGGTTTTTTGGGGGTTTTTCTTGAGATTATAAATACATCTCTGCTACAGTTACTATTATTTCACACTTTTAACTCAAGAGACCAGTCCCTCACAGTCTGGGAACACACAGATGACCTTCCTTGTCATGTTTTGGTTTTGCTTGATGTTTCATTATCATTGTTTCAGAGTAAAACGTGACTCCAGGCAATCAGCATGGCCTGGCCCCTTGGAATTTGCAAGTAACCTCAAGGAGGTTGAGTTTCCCTGCATGCTAATGAGTTTCTAATTGTAGTACCTCAGCGAAAGGCACTGATGTTCTACAGAAAAGGTGGGAGAGCCCATTCCCTGAGCTACATTTCAAGTGAGGCACAAGTAGAAGTGTCTGTTCAGTTTGGTTTTTTTTTAAGAGGCAGTAATTATTAGGATTTTTTTTCTCCTGTGTGTGTTTTCTAGAGGTCAGATGAACACTGAAGAGCTGTGGGTGCTCAGTAAAACCAGCTTATCGGTCATCAGGAAGGGACAGGGCACTCGGTGTTGATTGCTTCTCTGTGGCACTGAGAAACTTCATGCATTTAAAACATTTTCAAACGTGGAGAAAAGAAAAGTTAATGTAGTTTCTAGCCACAGAGTCCTGCTGGCAGCTCCTCATATCCATGGCAGTGGTCAGGAGAGGAGTGTGAATAAGATGAAATGGATGTGAGAGGGAAAAGCAGCTGGAGGTGGAAGTGAGAGGAGCAGGAAAGGTGGAGAGGTGGATGTAAGCAGACACCGTGGCCACCCTTACCCATCTCCCTCACCCTGTGTCTCACCAGACCTAGAAAACACACTCATTTCAAGGCATCAGAATATATGCATTAATATTTCCTACAAATTTACAATATTCCTATGGCAGTTTCTGTCAGTATAATGTGTGCATGTGTATACATAATATATAAAGCAGATACGTAACATGATTTATTTTATATCTTTACATATGTATTTTATATATTATTTATTTATATATTTGCTAGAATGTACTGGTTTTCTATTGTTTAAAAGCAAAATAGAAGCTGACCATTTCTTTTACCACGTTCTAACAAGGGTGCCAAGCTGCCCAGTGCCTTTTGAACAATTATTCAGAGGATTAAAATCATAAGGGTTTAAATCAGACATTCCCACCATGTCTTAATAACTTCTGCCATGGCTAAGTTTTTTTTCCTTTGCTGTTCTTTATCATGTATTCCAACACTTTGTGAAAATTAACTTTATCATATAAAGACTGGAAAGGTGATGGTATTACACTTGTAAGGAATGAGAGAAATGGAATGGATTTTAGCCAAAATACCACAAATCTCTGATAGAATGGATACCAAAATACATTTTGAAAATACACTGGTTTATTGGAGCGTTTCAGTGGTGACTGCAGGAGCAGGAGGATGGCAGACACTGCACAGGAACAGCTGGGAGATTTGGGAATGGTACTGGGGAGCTCTGGAAATAGAACCCTGTCAGCATGGAACACCAGTCACCTGGGTTCATTCCTAAATCCCACCAGGCAAAACAGCTGCAGCCTGGCAAACACAGCCTTACAACAGGCTTGGAACACAAAACAAAAATTCCAGGGTGAAGCAAATTCTTTCCTCTGCCTCTGAGCCTGAACCCCTGGAGCGGCAGGAAAAAATAACTTGAGGTACCTGCCCTGCAAAGCCAGCAAGCAGCTTTCCATGAGATCATTGCCTGCAGTCTGGGCAGAATTGCTTGGAGTTTTTAATCCCAAAGGATGCAGGAGGTTGCTGTGGGAGAGCAGGAAGAGATTGTGGATTTTAAGGGTGGGTCCCGACTTGGGGACAAACAAGGAGCAGCCGTGGGTTGACTGCTCAGGAGCTGTTTTGTTAACAGATGAACTTAAGTTACTTGTTTCTTCCTGTGAGGATGATTTTAGAGTTGCTGCAGTGCTAAACCTCCCTCTAGAGTGTTTCTGTATTACTTGAGACATTGGTCTTGGTTTTGTTTTATGGTGAAATTGATGACTTCTGTAGTCAAGCAGTAATTTTAAAAAGCCTGGGAAATCAGTTTTGGTGTGTGTATGGAAGATGTATTTTTAAGACTTAGGACACTTCATCTTTTAAGGAATTTGAATCTTCTGTATTCCAGATCCTGTGAGGAGAGTTCAGTTCATAATTAGCTCATATGCAGAAACTAGGCTGGTTTTTCTTTTATCTCAGGCTTATCTTTGAAAGGAATTTAGCTGTCATCCTGTGATTTCTCTGCAGAGAAACTTTCACTTGTAGTACATGAGTGGATTATGTTGAAACTTCCATCCTGGTTATCCTGAGCTGAATGGCTGCTGTATCTGGATGTATTTGATAGCAATTAATTTGAAAGGTAACAGATTGCTTTGAAACCCACCTGTGTATTTATTGTACTTTCAAACTTTCTGTAGGAAACACTAGGAAAAACTCAGAGTTAAATCTTTTTCCAGGAATGAACTCACTGAGTGTCTGCAAGTATTTGTTTGTGTCTGTTTTAAAAGAGAGGCAAAATATTAAAACAAACAAACAAACAAACAAACCCAGCCTGTAAGAAGTGACCCTGGAGGCCTGAGGTGCTCCATGTGCACCACTCACAAGTGTGGCAGAGCTTTGAGGTACCTTCTTCCTACTTTATTGGTAGTGTTGCAAACCATTTTAGCAGGCATTCGGTGTGTTGGTTTAATTGCATATTAAATCCATGGTGTTGTCCACCAGCACTGGGGAATGTTCTCCTCCCAGCCCAGAGCCTGGAGGAGACTTTGTGCTGGTCTTTATCCATAAAGTTCCGTTTTTTCCCAGTAGTGGCTGTATGAATGTGGCACCTTTTTCTCTTAACAGAGTTATTTCTTGTCTGTGCAGAGAGAACAGCTACTGAAATCCTACAATCCAAGCTCTGACTTGAATATTCCACCTTTCCTGCTGTAGGAATTTCTGTAGGAGAGGGCAGCAGACCCACGGACTCTTAGTGTGTGACTTTATTTTGGATATTGCTGCCTGATCTGCTTGGGGGAGTGGGAAAAGCTGTATCCATGAAACCTCTGGATCCCATATCAGAAATGCCAGAGCCATTCAGGGCTATTCCTGCACTGAGTGATGTTGTCCCGTGGATCCTTAAGGGCTGTGAGGCTCCTCTTTTTCCTTCCTTTGGAAACTTGCTGTGGTTGATCCTGTCTGTCACAGACAACCATGCCAGGCAGATTTGTTTGTAAACAACCTGTGCTGCTTTCCATGGGCTTCCTCCTGCTCTTCCATGGACCCTGCAAACCAGGGAGGGTGAGGAGCCTTCAGAAGGAGCTGATTCTTGCTTGGAGATGATGCCTTTGGTTGATACCTGTGAATTATTCCCTGTGAGGGTGGAGAGGTCCTGGCTCAGGGTGCCCAGAGCAGCTGTGGCTGCCCCTGGATCCCTGGAATGTCCCAGGTCAGCTTGGATGGGGCTTGGAGCAACCTGGGATAGTGGAAGATGTCCTAGCCCGTGGCAGAGGGTGGCACTGGATGATCTTCAAGGTCCCTTCCAACCCAAGCCATTCTGGGATTCTGTGATTTAAGATAGCTATTTTGGATAATCACTGGTGTTTTCTAAAGAAGCTTTGGATTCATGAGGTAGAAAAAACCTCAGCGTAAGACCTGTGTTTCAACCTGGGTTATAAGCACTTTAAGTCTTTGTTCCTTGTCATATGCCTGAAAATCTCATATGTAGTGTGGAATGCCTGTGATTTCAGATACACCTGGAGCCTGGACTGTTTTGTTAGTTTGTTTTAAATCTCATCACGACTAACTTTGCATTTTTTTGGGAGAGGATCCCAAGTGGCAGCACTTCCCAGTCACTGCCTGGCGTGGAGCTCATGCATATTGATGGCCTGGTTTGGTCCTTTCAGCCACGGTGGTGCACAATGCATCAGCAGAACTTGCTGCTTCCAGAAACAAAACACCTGCCTGGTGCTACCTTTGGATTATGTTCTCCATTCAAAGCACTGGGATATCCATGAGCAGGGCAGGAAAATGAAGTGTAGGACTCCGTGGCTATTCAGGCCATTCTTCCCAAAAAAGCATGGAGAATCAGTGGCCGTGAAGGCCACAAAGACTGAGCTGCTCCATTTCATAAATGGTTAGGAACACTATTGTGAATTTTAGAATAACTTGTAGAGACAAGTTTGACAAATCAGATGTTATAATGGGATTATTGATACCATTCTGCACTTGTCACAGTTCAACCTCTTAGTGCACGTTTCCCTTTTTTCCCCCAAACAAGAAGCTCTTTAGAATTCTCTATATTAAATGTCCATTTAACATTTAATATAATATACTTTGCCCGGAACAAAGACTGTGGGTCTATGAGTGACATTCCAAACAATATTATCGTTGACCTTCTCTTTTTATGTAGATTTTGCATTCAGTTGTTCGTGTACTTTTCTGTCTCCAAAAAACACATGTCAGAACTTAAAAGTGGGGGGGAAAGTGGGATATCTGATTTTGGTCCTGTCTCACTGGTAGTTCTGTTAGAAGAAAAATGAAGATACCCTACACTGCAGCATTAGTCCATTTAAAAAGAATTTTAAAAGGCAGCCTTTTAAAAATGCTAAGCTATCCTCTACAGTTTTTATGGAATTCTTTAGGTTAAAATAATATTTCTCTAAGAACAGAGGAGGACTGTCAGCTTCTATTTTCAGTGAAAACATCTAGTTCCTTATAAAGGGGCTGCTAAGCTTAGAATTACTCTATTCCTACAAAGAAAGCCCTTCATAAAGAAACCCCATTTTTTGCTGAACTGATGCAAGCAAGTTTCTCTGAGCCTGCTTTTAGCTGTTATTTTTCTTTCCGATTACTGCGCTCAGAAGCATCCAGGGCCTGGAATTTGGATCCTTGTAAGTGGTTCTGCTTGCAGATGAAAAACTTTATTCTTCAGAGCTGCTCTTTGCTTGGCCCTTGAGCCCCACCAGTGAGCCAGGCAGTGGGTCCTGCAGCCTGTGGGGTTATCCATGAGTTCCTCTGTGGGCATCGTTTTTCCTCTGCTGCCTCAGTTTTTCTCAAGCTACCTCAGTGTTTCAGTTCTTTCCTAACCCATTCCCTTCAGTCATCCTTCCCAGCAGCTGCTTTTCTTTTTCCTGGGATTCAAGAGGGCAGGCGAGTCACAACTCAAGGCTTTCAAAATATGCACAGTGGAAACTTTGGGCCTCCAAAGTGGCAGCAGCAGCAGCGCTGAGTCATGAGTCCGTGCCAGCCAAGGCTGCTCCACCTCTCTTCGGGTTCCTTTTCCACCTCCTTCCTTGTATCTTGTCCTGGGAATACAATACTCTTCATTTCCTAGCTTTGCACACCTCACACACATCTCGGGGTTCTTTGGGTGGAGGGGATTCCTGTTCCAACCTCCTTAACCAAGCTGTAGTTTGGTGAGGCCCTTATTGCTTTGAGACTTGGAAAACCTTTAAGCATCTTGGTTCCCAAAGTGCATCCCTCAGGAGAAACATGTCATTGTTCTCGGAGAGAGCCCAGGCCTTGCCTGAGCCACCTCCTTGGCCTTTTCCCTGCTCCATTTCCCAGTCCCCTGGCAATGGTGGTGCCATGCCCTCCTCCCAGCTTTTGGGTTGGTATCAGTTCCTCAGGAAATGCATCCTGGTTTGCAGACCACTGCTGGACAGGCTCTGCAGGGATCTACAAGCAGTCAATACACCCCAGGAATGCTCTGGATGTGGGGTTGGGGGTGTGTGTTTGAGGATTTTTAAATCCCTAAAGCTTTGAGGTAGGAAGGCAAATATTTGATGCATGAACATCATCCCTTGTATTTTCTAGTGGGCCATAAACATCTCAAAAGCTGTTTTTCTCTTAACTTTCTTTTGCCTTTATTTGCATTTCTGCACCTTCTCTGTCAGCCCTGCATTTGTTCTGGAGCCATCAGTTGAGAAAAAAATCCTTTGTATCCAACATAACTCTGCCTCTATACCTAATAATAAGCATGTTCTCTGTTACAATCAAAAGACCATAACTTAGGGGAAAACAGAAAATTTCACCAGTTTGCCTGAAAATGGTACTCAGGAGAGTGTAATTAAAAAGAAAATTACTATTATTATATTAAGAAAAATTAAAAGAAAATTTATTGACTTAAAATTTTTATTAATTTAAAAAAATAACCCATAGTTATTGCTCCAAAAGTATGGAGAATGTCATTCTTTGTAGAGTTCAGTTGGTTAATTCAGCTGATTAAATTTTCTCCAATTCAGCTGGTTCAGGTGGTTGTCAAATGTTGGGCACACAGAGGTAATTCATAGGAGATGGTGTTCCTTTTTTTACTCTGAGACTTTGAAAAACTTTGATTCTACCTCCTGCACAGTAACTAAAGTGGTTTTGGGCTATGTGTTACTGTATTAAAGGAAGTGCCATTTCTGAAAAGTTATTCTTCCTTTTCTGTGTCTCAGACCTTAATTTTACTGTTGAAAAGGTCTCCACTGGTTAAATAATTTTTTTTAAAAAAGGGAGAAGAGCTCAGTTTATTTACTGTTCAATAATTAAACACATAAACTTGTGTTCACACTGTAAAAAGGATTGAACATGGGTTTGCAGGAGCAGCCTGTCATCCTCTCCATTCTAGAGCAACCCCAGTCCCAGGGATCCAGATTTCATGTGAGACCCTCAGGAGTTTATTAGATGGATGGAAGGAAAAACTGGGCAGAACTTCTTGGCTACTGAAGCTGTTTATCTTAGGGGTTTATTTAAAGGGTAAAGTAGATGTGTTCTTAACTATTTTTAAAAGCTGTACTCCCTTCTTCCTCTTTCCAGCCTTGGAAGTTTGCTTTCAGACCTGGATAAACCAGGATGTGTTGACAGCTCAAAAAAAAAAAAAAACCAAAAAACCCCAACAGAGAATGTTTAAGTTAAGTCTCCCCTAAATGATTATTCAGTGTCAGACCCTCTATCCACAGTGGGTGACTTGTTCAGTTTTGTACAGATAAAGAACTTTAGCCAGCTTTCACTCCCAAAAAAAAAAAAAAAAAGAAAAAAGAGGAGAGAGAAAGGAAAGCCATCGACTTTTAGATCCTAGGGATTATTACTGAGAGTTGTCCAAACTGTCCAAACTGTTGCCTCATTTATTGTTCTGTTTCATGGTGTTTTCGGCCAGCAGTGAAGCTCAGCTTCAGCTGGGTCATTTCTTCCACATAGTGTTAGAAGGAATAAATAGAAATATTTGAATATGTTGGTGCTTTAGATAAGGAAAAATGCTTGTCCAGGTGGATACTGGAAAACTATAGGTGCCTGGGATCCCTTATAGATGATGGGCTCCACTTGATTACTGGATTGGTGCTATTTTATTTTAGTGGTGCTTGGTTGTTACTCATTAAGTTTCTTATTAATCAATTTTCTGGGTTTTTTTCCATGGAAAATAAAATAAGCCAGTGCAACAAGTTTTATATTGGGAGATTTCCATATATTTCAAAATCAATTAACTTCTGTTTTATTGAGAAAACATATTAAAATTTGATGGGTAAGTTAATGGCATCAACATCAGTAAACACTCATTAGGGGGAAAATCCAGTGTAGGTATAGTGCAGGAACAGAACCTTAACACAGATTCACATTTTAATTTAGAGATGTAAAGCATTCTTTTCAATCACCAGAATTGTGTTGATTATGGCACAGAGTTATTCCTGCTATCCCTTGTTTAATTTTCAATATGTTTTCTGCTAGGCAGATATCCTGCCTGCTGCTCATTTCTCTAGCAATATACTCTTCACTGCCTTTTGCAGTTTAAAGGGTAGTTTGTCATATTTTCAACAAAAATAAAAGCATATTTCATACTGGTTGCAAACAGAAACTAATTGAGTAGGAGGAAGCCTACAGATTTATGAAAAAACCATCTCAGCACTGGTTTTCTTAGCTCTGCTTGTGTCCAAATATGGCTCAGAGCTTTTTTTTACCTTCACAAGCCATAAAGAGGTAATTTTAAAAAAAATTAAAATACCAAGGGCTGGTTACATTTTTTGAGATGTGAAATTTGTGAGCTCCTGGGTTTCCTGGATTTATTTCTCTTCAGGATGCCAGACAGATCTGTGTTTGCTTTTTGATTGTCTGTCCAAATAGACTGGCAAAAAATTTGCATTTTTCCTATCACATGGGGTTTTCTTGTATTTATAGCAGCATTTTGAAAGATATTTTCTGTCTCGTGTTGGCTTTCTGGTTTTGTTTTGAAATCTTTTTTTCTGATAATTTATGTTCACCTAAGGTAGAGCAAAGCATCTCTGTGAATGCCCTCCAGTAAATCTGGTTGGGAGTGGAATTTGTAAGCAGGATTATTTTTTCTGTGTTCCTAAAAGTGAATAATGCAGATAATACATTACCTACCTTCTTAAAAAGAGTTTTCAATTATACTGCTATTACCAGGTGTAATGATGCTAGAATTGCTTACTTTTATATAACAAAAATAATATAAGCTCTTACATATAATAAAGAGGTTGTGGAGAGTCACAAACAGCTGGAATACATCAAAATGTTTATTTTTTATTATTCTTGTAGCCTGCAGGTTGTGTGTTAAACCTTTAGGAAGCAAAATGCCCTCACACAACAAAACCTGGAAACGTGATCCAAGGTGCAGGCAGCTTCTGGGAAAGTCTCCTGCAGAAGGGTTTTGGTTGAGGGTTCCACCAAGAATTCTTATAAAGTACCTTGAAGAAATACTGAGATGTTGCTAAAACTGCATCCTGTCACTTTTTTTTCCCCCTGCAAAGAGCTCTCTACTTGTTCAATAGAAAAAGAACAAAAAACATACGGAATATTGAATATATATGGCAGAAATATATCTTCTTTTTCTCCAAATAACAAAGAATTTGGTGATCCTTGTGACTCCAAACACCCAATATTCCATGATGCAGGATTAAGAAATTATAATTTTTTACTTCAAAGCTGATTTCCTCTGTAGCAATAATTGCACACCAATAAGTGGTAAAAATTATGGGGTTGGGGTGAGTGGGTTGGTTGTGTTTATTTTTTTAGCAGTGGGTCTTGTCACCAACTTGATGGTGACCTTCATGCTTGTACTCCTTAATTTGTTAAAACTTCTTTCTGAGGAAAAATCCATGAGAAAAAGGGTTTTTGCTGTGTGTTAGTAAATTGAGCTCCTGAATGTTAAAAAAAAAACACCCTCACAGTACATATTTTGCAAGTTCATATGGCTTATCTACTGCTTTTGTTTGGGTTTTTCCCCTATGTGTGTCAGGCGCAAAGAAATGAGGCAAAGAACTTGTGAAGGAGAAATGCTGCAAACAACCTTGTGGGAAAGAATTTCAGTTCCCAAAATGTGTGTTCTTCTCGGGAAGCCACAGAGCTGAAGTGAGGTTCAGCTTCCAAATGCAGATATTGAATGTCTCTAAATTTGAGTTACATCGTCAAAAATAAAATACTCTCTGCTCCACGAAAAATTCTTTTCACTCAGCAGTGATATTTTCCTCTCTAAGTTGTAAAATTCCACCAGCTCCAATCCTGCCAGCGTTGTATATAAGAGGAATAAACAGATTTACTCTTTCAGGCACTTTCTGATGCTGTGTTTGACAGAGTCTCTCCCTGATTATTCTTGCAGTTTGTCCAGGTTCAGGAGCGTGAAATGTTTGCTGATTCATGGCAGGATTAGGACGTGCTGAGGAAGCACTGCTGGAATTTAGCCTTGCTGGGAGCAGGGATGTGGCCTGGCTGCCTGATGGAATCAGCCTGTGGGAATTCTGCTGTTATACATTCTAAACTTCTGCGTATTTTATGTTGGTTTTTTTTTTTTCCTCACTGTATCTAAATCCTCACATTTAAAAAGCATTTTCCAGTAAAAATAATGGAACATCTGAGTGAGTGTGTGTCCAAGCCCATCCCGTAATTCTGTCTGGTTTTATTTTCCTTGAAAGCACAGTGTCAACTCTTCTAGAGGTGTCGCCTGTATTGGTTCTCCTTACTCTGCTCAAATTTGTGAGGTTGAAATTCACCTTTCTTCACCAATTTCAGGAAAGAATCCTCAGGAACGTTTGGCTGCTGCACTGAGTCACTTGGCAGGTGGTTTTGTGGGATATGAATCCCACTTCACTCAGGTTATCAGGGAGGGCACTCATCATTTTTGAAATGTCAGGTGTTTAAATCCATGACCAGAGGCTCCTGTTAAGTAAGATCAGAGATGTTTTTCCAGCATTTAAAAAAGAGCCAACCCAGCTTTGAAATAAAAAGAACTGTAAACTCTTTAGCCAGCCTTTATTATCCAAGAGATGTTTGTACCTTCCACTGGTGTGTATCTGATTAGGATGTGTTTAATCAGCTCTCTTCTGAGTACAGGACATGTCCTTTTAATGAAAGATCTTCTTTCTTTTTGAAATGGAGCTTCACCACAGGAACTGATGGATTATTGAGGTGTTAATGCTAAATTAATACTGAATAATTATTCAGGTACTCAGGGAGATCTTCCTCTCTGCTGAAGAAAGCACTTTGGTTTGCCAGCTGAGAAAGTAAAATAAATAGCATTTGTACTGCTTCAGTGTGCTCCATTGATTTGGGCTTTTTCTATCTCAACTTTTTCAGTGTTTTCCCTCCCTAGCTGCACTGCCAGCTGTCTCCCCACTCCAAATTATACTGTCACCAGTTCTGTAAACACCAGAGAAAACCACTTTTATATTAAATTCCTTCCCCTGCTGAAGTGGTCGATGGAGCTGGTAACCAAGTTACTAAAGAATCAAAAGCAGAGGAGCTTTTAATTAAATATAATTTGGCAAGGTGCCCAGAAATTTCCCTGTCGTGGGAGTGGGGAATGACAAACAAAATGAAGAGCTGCCACTGCTGCCTTTCAGAGTATCTGGAAGATGTATTTGCTTGGATGTGCAGATCCACTACCAAACAGTAATAAAAATAAAAATCCACAGAGCAGCTCCAGTGCCAAGGTGACCTTGTGCAAGTGGTTTTTGTAAGCTCAGGATGAGTTGTGATCACATTTCACAGGAAGCAGAAGAATAGCATACAAACCAAAGTCCTGCACGGTTTTAGGCTGTTGTTTGAAGGTGAGCAGCAATCCAGTGCCATGAATTGCCCCTCATTTCCATCAATTCCACACGATGCCACATTATTTTATAATTATCCCTGCTTGCATGTGGGCTCATTAAATCGTTCATGGGCTGCTGCTTAGGTGGGATTCTGTCACTGTGCTTTTAGGTGGTGTCTTTGTTTTTATTATTCTTGATTTTTTCAGAAAGCTTTGCCATAGGTGATTCAGTTTTTGGTCATCCCTGCCTTTTCTTGCCCACATAATGAATATCTCATGTTGATGGTTTCAGTGAATCCTCTTTTGCTGTGTGCAGTGTTGTGATTTCAGGTACATCTTCCCTGCCTTTAACCAGCACTGTATTTGTTTTTAACTTCTAAATCTGCCTTCCTGTGTTCCTTTCCCAAACAAATTAGATTCTCATTTGGAAAAGAGGGAGATGTCATCTCTCTCAGTGATGACTTTTTCATATTTCACATATGTTTTGATTCATTTTTGCCTCTATATTAGTGCCAGAATGTCTTTCTCAGTTGTCAAAGTATTAAAATGCCTTATGTAGCAACGAGATGACTCGAACTGAAACTTCCTTCCAATATTTACGGAAATATTTGATACAGAGCATTTTTCTGTTTAATTTTTTACACTTAAACTCCTTGTTTGTGAAGCTCTAAAGCACCAAGCCCTTGTGTATTAACTTTCCACAAGGTTTTAGTTCACTTCTCTCAATCTCTTGCCTATTTTGCCCTCAGTGATGCTTTCCTGTTCCCCTGATTTCTGCAGCTGCCAGGTCACACCAAACTGATTTACCCTGGTTATTGGGGGGTTTATTTGTGTTCTAAGTGCTTCCAGGTAGGGAATGTTTCCTTCTGTGTTTGTACAGCACTATGTAAATTTGCAACAATATATAAATGTTTGCTAATGACCCAGCCCTGTGGAAGTCAATAAGTCACATCAAGGCTGAGCTTGATGTGCTGTGTTCAGAACCACGGGGTTTATTTAAAGAAAATCAGGATTGAAAAAGGTTGGAATGGAGAGATGAGCCCAGACTGCAGATTTGGAGCTTGCCCTGCGCTAAATAAAAGTTGTTTTTAAAAATCTATTTTCTACCAATGCTGATTTAAATATGAATGCAGTTCACTTTGCTCCTGATTCTGTTTTAGATCTTTTTAAACCAGATTTCATTGGTTTTCCTTAGCAGAAATTTGCTCTTGATGTGTTTGCTTAAACCAAGACTTGAGAGAGCCCATCTGCACTCTCCAGGCTCTGTGTCAGCACCGCTTCTTTTTGGCTTCAGGCATCCCTGTGAAGAGCATTTTCCTTTGCAAAACCATGGAATTTTAAACACACATTGGCCAGTGTGTAAAATACAGTACCAAATGAAGTTAGTTTTATTTTTACTGAGTGATCTATTTAATTTCCCTGCTTGATCTCAGTTTTAAAGCTTTATTCACATCTTTGTGTCTGGGATTAATTTGACTTGGCACACTGCAGTGTCTCTGTCTCCCAGGAGCAGCTGATAATTTACAATGAATTTCTTTTTCCTCTTCTCCCTATGACTTGTATCAAAGGTTTTTCTCTGCACAACTCTGGATAATATGCAAAGAGCAAAAATATTTTAAGAACAAATAACTGAGTTACCTGTGATGATTGGAAACTCAAACATGGCTCAGCTTGTAATGAGTCCAAAACTGTTATTTACCAGAACATCTTTGGTTTGCAGCAAAGAAACCTTTGAATAATGAATGGTGCCTCTATCTGTGTAGCTGTACAGAAAATACTGGGCTGGAGGCCTACAGTGAAACGTAGGAGTTGACAAACGTGTGTTAATTATATCTAAATTAATAATATAATTCTGTGTGAGAGAAGGAGAAAATGTGTTTTCTTCTAGGTATAATAATGATGCAAATAAGAAAAATTGACAATTTGGAACTGACTTTTGAAAGATAATTTGTTATATTTTTTTATTACTGCTTCATTGTCTTGTTTTTTTAAGTGCCTGTTAATTTTTGGAAAGGCTGAGGCTGATGTGAGTGCCTGTAAGGGGCTGTGTGTGACTGGGCTGGTGAGCATGAGCTGGAGCCAGGACACGTCCCTGGCTGTGTAAATCACCAAGTGCCCTTTAATCACCTGCATTTCTCAAGGAGTTGCAAAGGAGGAGTGGGACGAGTGTTATTATAAAATCATGGAATGGTTTGGGACGTTAAAGCTCATGGGCAGGGACACCTTCCACCATCCCAGGTTGTTCCAACCTGGTCTGGAATGATTCCAAGGATGGGGCAGCCACAATTTTGGGTTGTGCACCCAGTGATGTACCTGTGGGATGTTGGAGAAACCCAGTCCTGAGTAAAATCAGCATTGGGGCATCTTGGTGATGGGATTTCTGGTCATGGTTATGGGATTTTGGACAGCAAAAATGTCGTGGGGAGAAGACTGCTAAAGCAGGCTGGATTTGTTCCCCCTTTAGTGAACACTATTGTCTCTGTCCTCCCATTTGTATCCTAAATGCTTTTTGTCCTTCCATCAGTGTTGTGAATACCTGGAACAAAAGACCAGTAATAATTAGTTTCTAAAACTGAGTAAATGAAAGAGCAGAACTTTTAGTGAAATCCAATTATGTACCATCATATATTAAGTTGGTAGTGGTGTTCTCATATCCCAAAATCAATGGCATGCCCTGCAGGCATGTTTTAATTAAAATAGGAAATATGTATATTATTTTAGCCCTGCTATAATAGTTAATTCTGAAATTCCTGATGATTTTCCTGAGTGAGTATAAAGTTCAGTCTCTGAATAAACCCCATCCTCTAAAGGCTGAGTGAATTGCACCTGACAGTGAACAAGGATTGGCAATCCAGAGGGAGTTTGCAGTAAATCAGGGAATGTTCCTGGGGCTGTCGAAGGCTTCCTCTCTCCCAGAGTTACCTCCAGAGCTCGAGTGAGTGTTGGCAGCAGCAGAGCTGAGAGCAACCAAAAAAGTGTCAGGGATGAAGATCTACGATAAGCACAGATGGAAAGAGCCAGATACAGGGAAGAAAACAAAGCAGCTGGGGGGTGGAATTTGGTCCCTGGTGAAAGAAGAAGTGAATGGTGAAGAGCTGTGGAACAGCATAAAAAATGAGATTATGGCAATGGCTGCTCAAGTTTTGTGTTACCAGGCCAAGACAAAGAAATAGAGGTGGGAAGTGCTAGAAATGGAAGGGGGGGATTTAAAAAAGGAGATTGAAGAGATGGACCAGACGGTGTTGAAAATGGAGATACAAAAATGCCTGGCTGGGTTAAGAATGGTCAGAAGAGTGTGGAGAAAAACTGGGTAGTATGGCAAGGTAAGAGAAACCTGGAGTGGAGCACTGGAATCAAAGATGTCAGTGCTGAAAGACAAATAATAATTGAGAATATAAACACAGAAAGTGAAAGATATTTGGAAGACTTAGGGAGTGCCCAGAAGCCAATAGGTAGGCTGATCCCAGAGGAGATGGCTGCAGGAAACAGGGAGAGAGAAAGTGGAGTTACTGGAAATACAAAGCACTCAGTATCTTGGCAGAAAAGGGGAAAATCTGAATTCTGTGTGTTAGAAAAATCCTGGAGGAATTCCAGCCAAGCAGGAGACATGATAACGGCTGCGTACATGTGATGAACACATGAACAAGAGTCTCCACAATTTATTTGTAAATTCTGTTGAATGAGGAAAAGTGGCAACACTGTCACTGATAAAAGGAAGATTTGATTAAATCACTTTAAAGCAACGTCAGAAACTGCCCAAGAAATTCTTGTGAATTGAAGTTCAGTGTGAAGTTGTAGGGATCTGAATGGAAAAGAGGTGGTGATGGAAATGAAGCCAAATATCCATCAACTGGAAAAACAAAGCGTGTGGGCTTTGGAAACTTGCTTCAAGGGTTGGGGGATGTTGAGCTGAAGCAAAAAAGAGCATAAAAAATAAGTTCTGAAACACTATACTAGTAAAATTTAAAAAAACCCAAGACAATTGCCTCCTATATAAACTTTTATCTTTACTGACTCCAGGTACAGGGCTGGAATAGCGTCAAAACCTGTGAAGCAAAGGAGGTGTTGGTCTTTAAATGTAGATTATCCCTTACACTGCCCCTGTAAATTCTACTCAGCCAACTTTGAGGCCCACTCTAAATTACATGGACATACCCTTTTCTGAGGAATAAGTGAAGATTTTTAATTGGTTTCATTTTTATTTGAGCAAGGCTCAGATGATTATTTATTTTAGTCATCTGATACCAGCTGTAGAAACCTGGTTCCTTTAGAATCAGAGTCACAGACGGGAATATGTTGGAAGGGACCTTGAAGCTCATCCTGTTCCACCCCCTGCTGTGGGCACCTTCCATTATCCCAGGCTGCTCCAAGCCCCATCCAGCCTGGCCTTTGACACTGCCAGGGATCCAGATTTCTTCAATAATAGTGAGAATAAAGAATTCAGCTGCAGAGCTGAATCCTCAACCTGTGCAAAAGTCAGTGCTAATGGCACAGGTTGTTCATCTGTGACAGCTTCTGACCCATTAATGCTGCTCTGCATCCTTTTAGTACCTGGTGCTCTGTGGGAAGGGAAAGTCCTGCCCTTAGAATTATAATTAGTCATGCCTAACTTATAATTAATGAAGTTGGAAGCTGCTGGTTGCTTGGATCACAATCATTTGCCTGCGGTCTTTTTTGTGTCCTACTGACTCCTGGGATTCAGTGGGACAGCAGAAGAAGAGCTGGGTTATTTTCTACGTGAGTACTTAGATGGAAAATTGATATTTGGGAGGCGTGAAAAGCATTTGAGGTAAAAATGGGTGATTCAAGCCATGGGCTTTAAGGAGCTGTGCTTGAAATATGAGAAACATTCTAGCAGTTATTAAGGATAAATTTTACACATTTTAGTAAAGTACATTAAAATAAATAATCCTGGAGGACTGAAGTGGAGCAAATTCATTGTCTTAGATTCCACATTGGTATTTTATTTATTCTGTGACCAAGATGTGGAATTGGAAAGAACTCAGTCAGAATCCAGGTTCCCAGATAACCAGATGACGTCCTGCCCAACTTCCCCAAACTTCCCGCTTGCGCCAGTGCTCCCAGCCTCTGGAGCTCTGCCTTCCAGCTGAAGGAGAGCTGCCATCGCTCAGCTGCTTTGTCCCGTGGCAGAACACAAGGAAAGTGTCCAATAGGATGAAGAATACATTTCCTGGGCTCTGAACTCGGGCTCTGACCCCTGCTATCCGCGCTCCAGTAGGATCATTCCAGGCATCTCCCCGCTCGGCCAGGGGATGTGTTGCTATCTTCCGTTCACATTCCCTCCCTTCTTTCTCTTGGTTTGTTTTCCACATGACTGGGAAACAATTGCTTCTTCCACATGGAGCCCTTCTCCCATTCCTGGGAAAATAGCAGGGAATGGGGAGCATTTGCATAATCGTCTTTAGTGCTATTGTGGGCGGGCTTTGGATGCCGGCACGGAGTTGCAGACTGGCCACCTGTCCAGAACAAATGAACTTAGCTTTTGTATAACGTTATCTGGTTTTCCACAGTGTTATTTTTGTGTAATGAATAACTCGATTAAAATATTATAAAACCCCATCATTCAGTAAATGTTTGTGTTGGGTTTAAATCCCCCCTGGCAGGAGTGGGGAGGGGGACAGAGTTTCCTCTTCCTCTGTTAGCACAACTATATTTTCAAGCTGCCTCTGACATAGTTTTATAACTGCCTTTGTGAAATTATCCTCATGAATATTAATTAGGGGTGTGGGAAGGAAAAAAAAAACCCAACCCCAAACCTCAAAATGATTTGCATTCATCCTTGTATAAATGATAAATTAAGTGTTGTCTAATGTTTTCTAATGGTCCATTTCACCTATGTAAAACAATTAATTAAACAGTTGGCCTCTTAGGGAAGGAAGAAGAGGAGGGTGCTGAGGACACCACCTCTGCTGGGGCTGCAGCACGAGAATCAAGCTTGTTCACTATTCACATATGTGACTTTTGCATGTCTCAGTGTTAGTCTTTGATCTCTTGGACTCCTGAAATCATAAAAAACTAATTCGAAAGGGTAAAAAAGAGACAGTGTGTTCCTATATGCAGGTTTGGGACTTTTGCCAGCCAAGGTGTGGGAAGGACAAACTCTGGGTGCCACATTTTATTGCACCTCAACCTTTGCCCCACAATTGAGTTTCGATTACTGCATTATGAGAAAGCAAAACAAACCCTTCCATACTTTCTGTTGGCCATAAATAACTTGTGGAGCTTAACCTGGACAGCGAGATTTCCATATTGCCCATTTTACTTTCATATTTGTATCTTTTATTGCCCGTAGTAAAAAACAACTGGCCAAAGTTCAGCCAAGTAAGCACCGCTAAATTATGACCCAGAAGGACATGGGTTTATTCTTCCCCTGCATTTCTCTTTTCCAGAGCAGTTAAAGGTAAGAACTGCATTGACCCAAAGCACATTATTATTATTATTTCATCTGTGCTTTTGAGCCCTTTCTCTGCTCCTCAGTGGCCGTGGCTTTGCTGCTTTGCTGTTTGGTGGCAGCAGATAAGAGGAGGGGAGTTTCTGTCAGTCAGCAATTGCAGTTCCACTCCTGAGACAAGAACATCCACCACGGACATTGTCCTATCTTGTTTGGCTTCTGGCTCGTTCCTGGTGCACGTGTCCCATGGATTGGGTCCAGAGCTCCTCCTGCTCTTTTATTTCCCTTAGTTAGCAATCACTTGGAAATGCTTCTGGTGAGCGTTGTAGGTTACTGTGATTGATTTACGTGTCAGTGGTATCAGCTTTGGAATATTACTGGAAGGAATTATTATGGAGTTTGGTCTGGAGCTGCTCAGGAAGAGGTTGATGTGTCCCTCGTGTAGCTGTCAGTCAGCAGTGTTGGTTTAAAACAAACTTGGAATATCTGCCAAAGAATCTGCCACAGATCCTTTGCCGAGGGAGAACATTAAAATCAGGCAGTTGTGTTTTGCTGGAATGAAGTAAAATGTCATTATCGGCAGCAAGGAATAAATACTGAAAGTCTGTAAATTAAGAAGTTTAAAGCCAAATCTTCCTGCTTCAACAGTTAAAATTTGCAGATCCCTTTTCATTTTGTGTGAATAGGTGATTTATATATGTATTTGATACAAATGTAAGTGCTGTTACTATAACCCAGTTTAAAAACTGTTTTTGTTTGATTTGATACCCCTGCTATGGTTTGTAAACCCTGAGCCATTAAAGGTGTGTTTTCTCTACCTGAAATGTGATGTTTTAAAACCCAACAAACCAGTGAATTGGAAAATGGGGGCCCGTTGATGAACTGGAAATGTTTTTTAATCTTTTGCTGGTCTTTTTCCTGCTTTTCTTATCTCTCCTGTAGTAACTGGGAATTTACTTCACATTTTATGCTCTCAACCACTGAGTGAAGACCTGGAAGTTGCCTAAATCATAGCCCAAATTTCAGATTTACAGCTGTGGATCAGTGCAGTGTTTACAGGAGCAGTTCTCCAGATATGACTGAATTTGGAGGATTTAAAGTCGGGCTGTCGAGTGCAATCTGATCCCTTTTGCCATTACTTATTGATGAGGTTTCCTAGGCTTTCCAGTTGTCAGCTTGCTGATGGAACTCCAAGATTTAGGATGTTATGTGGGTATGGGAATCTCACTCTTTGTTTTCTGATTAGGAGCCTGACCTCTGGTACCTCATTTTAACATTAGAGCAGACTCTGGTGAATAATGGTCTGTGTTGAAAGTGCATCCAGCTGGAATTGCGTCTTGGGATGGGGGTAGGGGGGACTGGAATCTTTGGATGCCATCATGAAGCAATTAGACAAGCTACTTAATAATTTATAGCTTGCTGTCTTAAGGGTTGTAAGCGTTTTGACTGAAGAGGGTTTTGTTTAACCTTTCAGGGCTCTCTGTGAGGCTGAGATTGAGCTTAGAAATTATTTTCCTTTGAAGAGCGGCAGAGAATCCAGAGCCAGATGACTTTGTCATCTATTAATTAATGCTTTGTCTTGCTACCTAAATATAAGAGTTTGCTCGGCTCTCTTACAGCTTCAGTGTGTTGTGAATAGAGAAAAACCTTAGGGAAGCAGAAGGCGAACAACAGGGGTTTTTTGCAAATCTTGTTGTTCTTAAATTCTTTTTTGTTGAATTTGCTTATGACTTGGTGACTTTTTTGTGTTCTTTCACCTTCAATATTAAATATAATATTTAAAATAAATATAATATTTCCTGGGGAAAATGTAATGCTGGGGAAGGGAAGAAAGCAATTGCATATCTACTAGATTTCAGTAATCCTGGTGTAATTTCAGTATTCTTGCTGTTTATATTAGAGTGACTTAAGCATTATACAGACACCTTCCAGTGAAACAACTAGTAATTTAGCATTTAGTGAAGTAGTGATTTGTCCAATCTTTGTTATATCAAAGGAAGAAAAGCCCACCTGGGTTTTCAGATGCAGGAGAATGAGGGGCTCCACTTGCCTGGAGATGTACAAAGGCCAAGAACCAGAAATAAAGTGCAAAACTCTGTCTGTAGGAACTGACTCCACCGGCTCTTCTAGAAATGTTGTAAAATTAAAAAGTTAGGAGAGATTTCTAATGATAGTCTGTCAAGCATTTGTCTGGAGAAGAGAATATTTGTTAAATATGTTGCCGATATTCTTGGATGTGACTATTTCACCTCCTGTCAATGTGCAGCTGCTTCAGATATATA